>NW_017729022.1:21225469-21235401 GCF_001723915.1 Gavialis gangeticus | reverse complement strand
CAAGGAACAAAGAAACATAGAGAAAAGAATCTATTTTCTCTACATTATAATCTTGCTTTCTGTATTTGAGATCTCCTCTTCTCTCCTGTGGCTTGGTAATTTTAAGGAGAAATTGCTCTAGGCAGATACCTGAAGTAGAAAAGGCCCTTTTGTTCAGGCCTTTTGTTTTACAACCCCCCTGCATTTACTAGAGACAAGAAACCTGGCTTCTAGTCGCATAAGAAAGGGGATCAGACCCCCGAGCTTAATTGGCGAACTGAGCAGTGTTCTTTATAAAAAAAACAAAAGGTTAAGAGGAAGAACTGTAAGCAGGGCAAGCCCTGATTGGAAAAGTTTGGGTGCCTAAGCAGTGAGGGAAAATATTATTGGGGGAGACTGAGCCCCGCCTGCCCCCTGCCCCTCCCTCCCACATGGCCATTACATGGCCAGTGCACACCAGTGCTCTATGCAGCAGCAGAGAAGCAGGTGCATGCCGAGTGGCACTGGACACTGCTCAATGCTGCTGCTGTTGCCAGCCACCATGAAAAGTTTTGGAGGCTAAGCCCCGTTAGCCCTTGCTTTCTGCTGCCTGTGCTTGGGTAATGTCATGCAAAGTATATAGAAACTTCTCAGCTAGAACTCAAGCCTCTTTCTCCTGGACTGCTGAGAGCTGGAAAGTGGAATTGGAAGCCAGAGAAGCTGCTCCCCCGGGCGGGGGGGTTGGGGGAGGGTCTCCCCACCTCTGTACTGGAGAAGCAAGTTGGACTAATGTGAAAGGAAAATCTGAGGTAAAAAGAAAGCGAGTTTGTCTCAAAGTTTGAGACTCAACTCCTTTCCCTCTTTTTCCCCCTTTGCTTTTTTTCTGAGTTTTGGACATGGGGGTATTAATCCCTGAAGCACACGGAGCAGGGTTGGAGCCTGGCAGTTTTACTGGCAGATTTGCACCAGGATTAAAAGCCTGTCATGATTTAGGCCAGAGCTGAGGGCCTGGCATGCTTGTTGCTGTTGCAACTGCTTTTTGTTTCAGCCTAGCTGTATGTTTTGCTGGCAGTTTTGCCCTGGATTAAAGGCCTGGCAAATATGGGCCAGGTTTAAGACCTTGAGAGGGATAATACTGTGCGGATATTAATCCCTGGAACACACTGACCAGGGTTGAAGCCTGGCAGTTTTTGCTGGCAGATTTGGACCAAGGTGGCATCCAGCATGGTTTGGGCCAGGGTAAGGAGCCTGGCATGTTTTGTTCCCTAGTCCAGGCCCAGTGCAGAATGGCCTGCCTGTCTTTTGTGGCCTGTTCCAGGTCCTGCGCAATAGGCATGGCCCGTTCTTTGAGTTCTTTTGCAGTTTTCTGCCTGGGCAGAGCTGGGGATTGGGACTGGGGTTGCCAACTCTGTTTGAATCTATTCTGGGAGGTTTCCAGAACACCAGACTGCCCACAACTCGCAGCACAAGTGTGCCCTCATGCTTGTGTATATCAGTCATGGATTACAGTCATTTATCTCCCGGGTGACTCTCAGCACGTTCCTGGAGATTTGTATCTAATTCCTGGAGACTCCAGAGCAATCCTGGAGGGTTGGCAACCCTAATTGGGACTTAGAATTGTGGGGTGTGGTATCCTGGAGAAAGCTGCAGTTAACCCCTCAAAGCCACTATGTGGAAGTGGAGATTGGTGCCCTACAGCTTCACAGGAAGTAATGAGAGGCCCCTTGCAATGCAGAAGGACTTACGCTCTCTAGCAGCTCCCTATGGTGCAGTGAACCTAAGGAGCAGCTCATAGGACTCTCCGGTGTGCACTTCCCCTCTCCAGCCCATTGCTGAAGGGCAGATATAGGGGTACAGGCCCCCAGAACTATGCTTTGGGGAGCCCCAAGTCCCAGACTGCCTGGACATGGGGGAAGCCTCCTCAGAAGGGTGCAATCTATAGACTATGACTTATAATGGGTAATATTTAAAATTGCATTTGGTGTTTTCCTTTTTTTTCTTGCCTTTGTTTTCTGTAATCTATCCTTTTGTGTTTACATTGCTTGCAAGGACAGGGTTTTGCTTATGTGGGACACCCCAGCCAAATTCAGTGATCCCGTATTTCTTGTTGGGGGCTTGAGCCACAGTGAAAAATTAGTGGGTACCCCAAAATTTGAACCCGCCTGTTGTTGCTGCCAACCAGTGCTCAGCAGAAAGGTTACAAACTTAATGCATGGAATTGATGGCCAGAGTGGTTCTTCCTAGTCATGTGTTCAAGATATAGTTGATGACATATATTCATAGAGAACAATAAAAGCCTGATGTTCAGATGTCTCAGGTTCTGAAAGTATTGACTTTTGTCCCCATTATGTGACACTGTATGCATTGACACACGTGCTTTACTGCAGGGTTAACTAATTAGTTTTGCTGGCAGGTTTATTGACAGCATCACCATCTATACATGCACCCATATTAGGGCACAAAAAAATAATTCTGCCATGTGATAGTACTGTCCAGGACAAGTACTATCCTACAGTGGAGTAATTTACACCACCACAGTGCATGTGTTGATGGTGAGTGGGGCTGGCTGGGGCAGGAGGGTGCTACCAGGAGTGGGCTGCCTGCCAGCTAGGTCCGTACGATAGCACCCTAGTTCCCCAGTCAGTCCCGATGCCACCCAGCGCTGCCACCTGGAGCCCAGGGCTGACCCCCGGGCCCCGTGCCAGCCTGGGGCTGCTCCACCCTAGCTCAACATGCTGTGGTCCTAGGCACACATGTAAAGGCTGCGCCCAGGAGAAATAAACTCCAGTGCAAACTGCACCAGAGTTTATTTCTTTGCCCTAATTGCATGTGTAGATGCATCCTGTAATATCAAAGCCTTTTTGTAAAAGTGATTTATTATACACGTCAGAAGCTTAAATCCAGATTCTAAATTAATAAATATATATAGCTTGGTTTCCAGAATTTTTGAGCATCCACAAATCCTACTGAAGTCAACGGGAGCTATGGTGCTCAGAACATTTGAAAATCAGGCTTGATTTCTTTATCTGCTTCAGGAGCAGCTATACATGAGTTAAGGTATTGCCACTATAAAGTTATGATGTCCATGTTGTACAATATAATAGCAGTCCAAAAGTTGCTAATTATATCATCTCAATCGTATAGTTTCAATGCCTGCATCCAATACATGCCTGTCAAAGTAGGGATGTTGCTGTTTATATCACTAGTATATACTATGACCTGTCAAGTTAGCCTAAATTCCTTATAAGATGCAGAGGCAGACAAAACTCTTGGGGCAGAGGAAATATCTTTTATTAGACCAACTAAATAGTATCAAAAAATATTCTTTCTTTGCAAGCATTTGGGTCCAAACACCTTTTGTTAGGCAGAGGAGAATTCAAAGATTGTAAAAGTTCTCCTAGGTAGAAAAGAAACTTCATCTTGCACAGGGAAGGTAAAGGACTGTGGGGTTCCCCTAGGTTTCAAAGTCCATTTGTGAGAAAGTTGCTCTGTGAATATGCAAATTAGTCACAGACAAAGCTCCAGCAGGTTTCTTCCCTGAAGGTGTCAGATGTCAGGCAGAGCATTGAATTTTGCTTATTTCCTGTTTGGCAATGAATTTTACATTTCCAAGTAACATTTATAAGATGCAGCTTCTACTTTGCTCCCTATGTTAAATGCCACTGAAACTTAGGAGCTAAGTTAAGAATCACAGTACTGATCTCAAAATGCTGTAATTGTGAAAATCAGTTGCAGTCCTTAAATGAGAAGACTATTAGTGCAAAAAGCCACTAACTATTACCAATGACCTGAGGAAATCTTGAACAGAAAGATACTTGTAAGAGGAAGAAATAAAACTATATTGCAAAACCCTTTTGAGGAACAAAGGGCAGAAAATGTATTTGTACCGTTGTATCATTGGTGTTTGTATCATCAAATTTAGAGTCAGGAATGACTTGTCAAGGACTGTGGGGATTTTTGTCTTCCTCTATAGCATGGGTTGTGGTTGTATTTCAAGGATCTTCTGAGTATATGTTAACCAACTATTTGACTGCACTTGCAGTGGCAGGATCTTTGTCTGCCCTTACTTACTTATGGCAGGCACTGAGACATTCCTGGGATTCTATTTCTGTGCCCTATAATTGTATATAAGGGTTTGAAGTGGCAGTTTTGGGGATCCTTGGGTAACTCAATGCCTGTGAACTCTGTACTTGATGGCCAGTCCTCCATTCCTAACTGAGTTATAAATCCATTTAGCCCATCCCCTGCATCATGGTAGGAATACTTGCCGTGGGCTGGGGGGTGAGGACCCCTGACCCAGTGTACTTTACCACTGTTCCTTTAGCAGAGTGGAAATAATGTCTAAAGACTGCTTGAAGAGAATTTTGTCATTAATTAGCAGGTCCACATTTTACATTGATCATGTAATCACCATAACATGCAGAATGTGGATTTCTATTTTCTTTTTTTGTTGGACACACAGAGAAATATAACATTTATGGTTACCATTATCTAAGGATATTCAATTTTCTAAAGATACATTGGCAATTAGGATATGATATGGCACAACACAAGCAGGCAGGGACTCTAGGAATCAGGACACTGAAATGTCGAAGTGTAATTTGACATGACCATTGCTGGTTCATTGGTAACCTTTCATTGCAAGATAGTCCCTCAGCTGCTCCTGTAATACAGAATTCAGACCTGAGATGCAACCATTATAAAATAAATGAGATAAATTAAATTGCAGTTTCTTTTTGTTTGCAGTGGTGTTGGCTTGATATAGGAGCATAGCTGAAACCAAATACACAGAGAGGATGGTTTTACCTTAAAAAAAATCTATTATAAGTAAGAGAAGGTTGTAAGAAGTGAGAATTTCCATTCAATAGAAAATATAAAGAAAAAGAAAGGAAACACAAAAATAAAAAACAAAGATGAGGGCATATCCATTTAAATAAATAAGTTTAAATCTGTTTTATTATCTTAACTCTTAGTGCCACAGAGTGATCAACTCCCAAAATACGGCTATAGGAAAAAGGTAATAATTGGCACCTGTAAGATCAAGAAAAGACCTAGAATATACATTTGAGGCACATCTTTGAAGAAGAAGCAGTAACTGATTTAGCATATTACATTTGAAAGACTCGTTGATAGAAAGAAATAAAATATAGGATGCTTTATTATTACAGAGCAAGTATAGGAGAATGCTCAGAACAGGAACAGGTAATTTTTTCTTTAGAAGCCAGAAATCGTGGCGCACAGGGGAGATCCCTGAGGACCCAGGCAACTATAGGAAAATAAGTGAGAATCAGTGTAGCCTCCATCCCAGGGAAAATCCTGGAAAAATGCATTAAAGAATCTGTGTGTGATATATGCAGTGAGGGTAAGATTCTGAATGACAGCCAGAATGGCTTCATTGTGGGTAGGTCTTGTCTTACCAATCTCCTCTCCTTCTATGAGCAGGTCTCTTGCCACTTGGACACAGGAGAGAAGGACGACATTGTATATGTAGACTTCCAAAAGGCTTTTGATCTAGTATTCCATGATATCCTTGTGGAAAAATTGGAAGATTGTGGGCTTAACTGCTCAACAGTTCAGTGAGTGGAAAACTGGCTGCATGGTAGGACCCAGAGAGTTCTCATGAACGGATCTGTGTCATCCTGGTGAGAAGTGGCCAGTGATGTTCCTCAGGGATCTGTGCTTGGACTGGTGCTTTTCCACATCCAGTGATTTGGATGGGGGGGTGAAAAGCTCACTGGCCAAGTCTGCGGATGACACCAAGTTATGGGGGAATGTGGCTATGCCAGAAGATAGGTTGCAGATACAGGTGGACCTGGACAGGATGGAGAGTTGGGCAGACTGGAACCAGATGAAGTTCAACACTCAGAAGTGTAAGGTGCTCCATCTGGGGGCAAACAATCACCAACATACCTACAGGATTGGTGGTGACAATTTGACTTGCACCACGGCCAAAGGGGACCTAAGAGTAGTGATCAGCCATTGCATAAACATGAACCAGCAGTGCAATGCTGTGGCCAGCAGTAGGGCTGTGTAAAGCTTCAGTCCCTTATTCGATTCGGCAGAGATTCAGCCTGATTCAGTGGCCAAATCTCCAAATCCAAACTGAATCAGAGGACCCTTTAATCTCTCTGAATCAAATTGGAACCCTCCAAAGTGATCTGGAGAGAGTTGGAAAGATTTGGCGATTCGGACATAGACACAACTTTAAATGTTTTTTCTACATACCTCTAGGTAGCAGGCAGCTTATGAACACTGTGATGCTGGGGAGCATGGAGTATCCCACAGAAACACGGGGGGCTCCCGAGCATGCTCAGCAAGAGACCCAGAAGTGAACCAGAAGCACTTCCAGTCCACTTTCAGGTCCGCTGGGGAGCATGCAGGGGGCCCCCTCCATGCCCTCCTGGCTCAGCGACTGGTGCCTCCTGGGTCTGGGGGCATACCCGGAGTCCCCCTGCAGCCAATCACCAAGCCAGGGGGGCGCCCCAGCACACCCCCTGGCATGCTTCCGGGTACGCCATCGAGCACATAGAGGGCCCTCCCACACTCCTGTGGGATGCGCCCCAGCATCTCAGCAATCACAAGCCGCACCTGCTACCTCAAGGAATGTAGAAAAAACTTTTAAAGCTGTGTCTGTGTCTGAATCACTGATTCACCAAATCAGCATTGAATGTTCAGATTCAAATTCGGCCGAATCGAATCAGGGACAGTGATCCGAATCAACGAATCGAATCACTGTCCCTGATTTGGGACAAATCTGAATTGAATAGGGCCCACTTTGCACACACCTAGTCAGCAGGGCAAACAACATGCTGGCATGCATTAACCAGTGCATCTCATGCAAAACTAAGGAAGTGATACTCCCGCTATACTCCACACTGGTGAGACCGCAGCTGGAGTACTACATCCAGTTCTGGGCGCCACACTTCAACAAGGATGTGGAAAAACTTGAGAGGGTCCAGAGAAGAGCCACCCATATGATCAGGGACTTGCAAGACAAACCACATGAGGAGAAGCTGAGGGACTTGGGCCTTTTCAAACTCTAGGGGAGAAGGCTGGGAGGGGACTTGGTAGCAGCTTACTGCTACATCAGGGGAATACATCAAGAATTCAGTGAACAGTTGTTCACCAGGGCACCCCTGGGAAAGACTAGGAGCAATGGATACAAACTCCTGGAAGACCACTTCAGGCTCAGTTCCAGGAAAAGCTCCTTCACAGTCAGGGTGTCCAGACTGTGGAATAAACTCCCTCCAGTGGTGGTACAGTCACCTACCCCGGAAATCTTAAAAAGGAGACTAGACAGTCACTTCGCTGGGGTCACTTGACCCCAGTTGTCTTTTCCTGCTTAGTGCAGGGGGACTGGACTCAATGATCTACACGGTCTCTTCCAGCCCCTTACAATCTATGAATCTATGTATCTTACTAAATAAATGCTTTCATTTCTTTACAAGAGTTTAGTAAGAGCTGATACGTTTTAAGTATGTACTTCTATCTAGAATTCAATATGTTATGCTTTGGTTTAGCATCGTTCTTTTTTTTTCTTTGTTATTAATCAGATTCCAGGGGCTGGTTAGGTAGTGCCCTAGTAGCTTGTTGCTTTAATTGTGAATGCCAAAATGCCATCTGTTTGGGGTAGCAGGAGCCAGGCTGGGGTCTGAAAACACAATGAGTGGTGGCAAACACCTTCTAGTCTTCCTCTTTACAAGAACATGGAAAATCAAGATTCAAATCTGGGGATTAAGTAAAAAAAACTGGGGATTTTTTAAATTTCATTTCCCCTTTCTTTTCATATTGGTAAAATCTGACTCTTGATAGCATAAAACAGCTTGAAAATGTTTAATCATAATCCAGGTACAAATGTCCACGAGACCTAGTCTTTCAGTTTTTACTTGGACAAATTCCCAGTTCTTTTAGTGGGCATTTTGCCCAGGAATGGCTAAAACATAAAGACTTGATTTGGCATCCTAGGTAGCTAAGCCAATTTTAAAATATTACACTTGTTTTGCCAGGACAATTTCTTTAGTTAAAAGAAAAGTTGGAACTGAAAACCCAAAATACAAAACCAAGGACAAAGTACCACAAGCTCATAAATGAATACACACAATAAGTGAGAATTTCAAAAGGTCTTAAATACATTAAGTGGGTAACTCCTATTAAAATTCAATGCAAATTAGTGCCTAACTTGGAGAGATAAATAAAGCTTTTGGATCAGAGGCGATATCTTTTATTAGACGAACTAAATAGTAGCAAAAACATTTCTTTCTTTGCAAGCTTTTAGGTCCAAACACACTTCTTCAGGCTGAGTAGACTTCAAAGATTGTTAAAGTTCTCCTGGGTAGAAAAGAAACTTCATTTTGCACAGGGGCAGTAGGGGGTGGAAGTTTATTCCCCTGGTTTCCTCAGCGTCCTTTTCTGAGAGAGTTGCTCTGTGACGTGCAGATTAGACAGACTTCTTCCCATGAGGTGCCCAATGTCAGGCAGGGAGGTGAAAATGTCCTAAACCAACACAGCTTTAACATATGTCCCTGTAACTTGGGGAGAAGCCTTTGAAGATCTCATCCAATGGTATGTGGGGAGAAGATCAAAGGAGAGGATTCTTTGTAACGTTTATCATTTATACATCTGATTTATGGTCGTTATGTCTCCACAGCAAGCCATAGACCCTTCCCCCCCACTCTCTTCTCATACTTGGAATTTTTTCCCTCATTGCTTTTGTGTATTTCTACATCGCTAGCTTGCTGCAAGTCCTTGCATGTGTAGCTGCCCAACTTCCCCTTCCCTCCATTCCCCTCCATTCATACACAAAATCCTTATCCACATGTTTATGTGCATACTGGAACTGTGTTTGCTGTATGTGTTGAATCCTAAAATGGGTTCCTACCTGTTCATTTTGAAACACAGGACAGATAAAATGCATGTACACAGGGCCATCCCTACTGCGGGTTAATGGGGGGCCCCACAGAGCTTGGCGGAGCGGCCGCAGCAACTCTGCGCTACTGCCGGCTTCACATATGGACGCTCGACATGCCCCCCCGCTCTGAATCCGCCGCCGGTTTCACCACATCCAGGGGCGGGGCCCCACACAGGCTGGACCTGCACCCTTCTTGGGTCATCTCTGCATGTACATATGTTTGTACTCAGATAACCTTCCAATACCACTCTACTACCCCTGGTGCCTTTATGTTTGGGTCCTCCCACCTAATCACTTTCCACTCATTCTGTACTCATTTGAAACTCCTCCTGGATTATACACAATTATTTTACATTTAGTTCTTTATTGACATACAACCCCTCCAGTTTCTGCCCAGGTTGGTGCAACCTCTCCAGTTTCTGCCCAGGTTGGTGCAAGGGAGGAAGGAGGACCCAGGAAACTATAGGCCAGTTAGTCTTACCTCGATCCTGGATAAGCTTCTTGAGAGAATTATCCTAGCACATGTCCATGAGGGGCCAGCAGGGGAGGTTATGCTTAGGGGCAACCAACACGGGTTCATTAGAGGCAAGTCCTGTCAGACCAACCTGGTGGCCCTCCATGACCAGGTCACAATATCCTTAGATGCAGGGGTAGCAGTGGATGTAGTCTTTCTGGACTTTAGGAAGGCCTTTGACACTGTCTCTCACCCCATTCTCATTAAAAAACTGGGGGACTGTGGTGTTGACACCTACACAGTCAAATGGGATGCTAATGGGCTGGAGGGCCGCACCCAGAGAGTGGTGGTGGATGGGTCATTTTCGACCTGGAGGGATGTGGGCAGTGGGGTTCCACAGGGCTCAGTCCTTGGGTCCGCACTGTTCAACATCTTCATCAGCAACTTGGACAAGGGGGTAAAAAGCACCCTGTTCAAATTTGCTGATGACACTAAGATGTGCGGGGATGTGGGCATGCTAGAAGGGGGGAATAGGCTGCAGTTAGACCTAGACAGGTTACAGGGGTGGGCGGATGAGAACAGGATGTGTTTCAACACTGACAAGTGCAAGGT
>NW_017729022.1:21200541-21225308 GCF_001723915.1 Gavialis gangeticus | reverse complement strand
GAGTCGGCAATGTGGGGAGGCGGCTAGGAAGGCCAACTGCACCTTGTCGTGCATCCACAGATGCATCTCGAGCAGGTCCAAGGAGGTGATCCTCCCCCTCTATGCGGCACTGGTCAGGCCGCAGCTGGAGTACTGCATCCAGTTCTGGGCACCACACTTCCGGAGGGATGTGGACAACATGGAGAGGGTTCAGAGGAGGGCCACTTGCATGATCAGGGGGCAGCAGGGCAGGCCCTACGAGGAGAGGCTACGGGACCTGAACCTGTTCAGTCTCCACAAGAGAAGGCTGAGGGGGGATCTAGTGGCCTGTTACAAACTAGTCAGAGGGGAGTGGCTTCCCCCAGCACAGCACCCAGCTAGGGTTTTTTTTCCTCTGTTGATTTTGTGGGCATTGCCCATATTTTGCAGAATCCACAAAATCATGAATTCGTTAGGTCCCTACTTATAATGATGAGTTTGATCAAGTCCCTGACACTGGCCCAAAGGAGCCCAGAGCCCTTCACAACATACATCAGAGGAAAGGTTTAATGATTAGACAGGAACAGGGGGATATGCAACAGAGGAGGGGTGGAGATCCTGGCACAGACTGTGGTGTTACAGCATAAAATCAGGTCATGCATATCTGGATGCACTATGGGCATATGTGTCCATTCCCTGTGGAGTTGTTTGGAGCTGAGCCAGGAAACAGCTTGTATAGGAATAGTGTGGGATGAGCTGATCAGTGGCTGGCATATTTATTATTGTTATGCAGAAGGTGTGGCACAGGTGGGAGTTTCTGACTGATAAACTAATTGTTATGGCTGATATTAGAAGCAATTGGATGAATTTAGGTTCAATGGAGATCAGAAGCCCTAAGATATTTTGGGTTTCTCTTCCACCCCCTACTTCCCCTAATATATATGACCCTAAAATGGATTTCAGACAGGTGAAGAAAAAGTTACACCTGCAGCTCTTGATTAATTTATGCTCACTTTATATTTGTTAGTAACATAAATTAAAAAAAAGAAACAGCATTATAATCTTAAGAAAGCAAGCGCCTTGTTACACATTGCACTTTGAGCTACTCATATGTTGATCCGTGTTAGTGCTAGCTTGAGTTTGGAGCACAAAGGAGTCCATTCCCATGCAGAGAAAAGATAACACAAGGGCTGAGAAGCCCCCTTGGCTAAAAAGGTAAATCACGGTTCAATTAAGAAAGAAGAAAGACTTATAAATAATGGAAGCTCAGGGCAGGCCCCAAGGAGGACTATTCCCCAACGGCTCGCATTTGCAGGGAACAGATAAGAAAGGTTGAAGTGGTGACTGAACTTAGATTAGCAATGGGAATCAAGGACAAGAAGAAACCCTTCTTGAGGTACATAGGGAACAGGAGGAAAACAAATGGGAGTGTGGGGCCATTGCTCAACAACTCAGGAGAGCTGGTTACTGGCACCCAGAAGAAAGATGAACTCCTGAATGACTACTTTGCCTCAGTCTTTCACGAGACCAAGGGGGAAACCACACCAGGTAGAGTACAGGATGAGCACGGCAGAAATAATCGCCTTTCTACTATTGCCATAGAATTGGTGTATGACCAATTAAAAAAATTAGATATGTACAAGTCAGTGGGACCAAATGATCTTCATCTGAGAGTGCTGAAGGAGCTGGCCAAAGGCATTGTGGAACCCTTGGCGAAATTCTTCCACAACTCATGGCGCTCTGGAGAAGTCCCTGAGGACTGAAAGAGGGCCAGTGTTGTGCCCATCCACAAGAAGGACAGGACCTGGGTAACTATAGGCCAATCAGCCTAACTTCCATCCTAGGGAAAATCCTAGAAAGTTCATCCAGGACTCTATCTGCAATAAGCTGGCAGAAGGTGAGATTTTGAATGACAGCCAGCATGGCTTCATTGCAGGCAGATCTTGCCTTATGAACCTCATCTCCTTCTATGACCAGGTAACTCACCACCTGGACATGAGAGAGAGGGTTGACATAGTATACCTTGACTTCCAAAAGGCCTTTGATCTAGTATCCCATGATGTCCTCAGGAGAAAATTGGAGGATTGTGGGCTTAACTCTGAGACAGTCAGGTGGGTGAGAAACTGGCTGCAGAATAGGATGCATAGAGTCATAGTGAATGGATCTGTGTCATCCTGGTGAGAAGTAGCAGCAGTGTCCCGCAGGGGTTGGTGCTTAGTCCAGTACTTTTCAACATTTTTATTAATGATTTGGATGTGGGGGTGAAGAGCTTACTGGCCAAGTTTGCAGACAACACCAAGTAATGGGGAAGTATGGTCATGCTTGTAGATAGGCTACAGATACAAGTGGACCTAGACAGGTTAGCAAGTTGGGCAGATCAGAATCTGATGAAGTTCAACGTCAAGAAATGTAAAGTGCTCCACCTCAGGATGAGCAACCCCCAACACACATACAGGCTTGGCAGCACCAAACTGGCTAGCACCATGAATAAAAAGGACCTGGGGGTAATAGTAGACCATAGTATGAATATGAGGCGGCAGTGCGATGCTGTAGCCAGTGGGGCAAATAATACTCTGGCATGCATCAATCAATGCATCTCCAGCCAAACCAAGGAGGTGATTCTCCCACTCTGCTTAGCACTGGTGAAACGGCAGCTGGAATACTGCATCCAGTTCTGGGCACCACACTTTAACAAGGACATGGACAAGCTTGAGTCCAAAGAAGATCCACCCATATGGTGAGAGTCTTACATGGCAAGTGATACGAGGAAAGGCTGAGGGATCTGGGACTCTTCAGCCTGAAGAAAAGAAGGCTGAGATGGGACCTGGTAGTAGCTTACCACTATACTAGGAGGGTACATCAAGGGCTCGGTGAGCAACTGTTCACCAGGACTCCCAAGGGGAAAACTAGGAGTAATGGCCACAAACTCCTGGAAGACTGATTCAGACTCAACATTAGGAAAAACTTCTTCACAGTCAGGGTGTCAGGGTGTGCAGACTGTGCAATCACCAACCCTGGAAATCTTCAAGAGGAGACTAGACAGTCACCTTGCTAGGATCACCTGACCCCCAATTATCTTTCCTGCTTGGTGTAGAGGGCTGGACCTGATGATCTTCCAAGGTCCCTATCGGCCTTACAGTCTATGAATCTATGAAGGCCACTGCCACCGTGCAGCTGCTGCCTGGCTATGTGGGCCATCTCTTTGGCATGGGCAAGGTTACTGCCAGGGAGGCTGTCCTGGAGGAGTGTGGTGCCCCCCAGGATATGCTGGGGCATATTGTGCTCTGGGTCCACAACTGCCTAGCTGTGGTGGCGGGGTTCCATGCCCTGGGATTCACCCAGTACATCAGGGCCCTGAATAGGACCCACATCCCTGTCACCTGCCCGCCCCACCGAGACCATCCCTATTACAGCCAGAGTGGCTTTCACAGCCAGGGCAGGGAGGGCAGGATGTGGGCACAGCTCACTCTGGGTGGAAGGGGGCAAGCAGCAGCAGGGCATAGCCCCTGCTCCCAGTGCTGCCGTACCTGGGAGCGGGGACTCTGCCCTGCTGCCACTTGCCAACCTGCGCAGAAGGGTGGGCGCTGCCACCACTTGCCAGCCAATGCGGGGTGGGGGGACATAAGCAGGGGGTGGATGCTGCCACCACTTGCCAGCTGGGGTGGAGGGGTATGGGGGGGCGGGCACTGCTGCCACTTGCCCAGCCAGCACGAGGGAGCACAGAATGCGGCTGTGGCAGCACTGGGAGCAGGGGCTATGCCCTCCTGCCACTTGCCCCCTTCCACCCAGAGTGAGTCGTGCCCACATCCCGCCCTTGCTGCCCCAGCTGGGCAAGTGGCAGCAGGACATAGCCCTCAGTCCAAGCGCTGCTGCCCCCACATCCCACACCTGCTGCCCCCATCCCCAAGTGCCACATGCCCCACCCCGGCTGGGCAGGTTGTCCCAGCCCCAATACATCCCTCCCCTACACCCCTTACCACCCCCCTCCCCCAACCGCAACAGATTTACTAGCTGGAGGCAGTTGTCAGCTGTCTGTTTAGTTGATGGCAGAACCTATGAATTGGCTGAATCTTTTCTGAAGCTTTTCCAAATTGATTCAGAGGCTTCAAAACAATTCAGAGTTTTTAATCAGTCTCCTGATTCAATTTGGAGATTCGGTCCCCCAATCAGGCCAAATTTCCTCTAAATCAAATTGGCTACCAAAGCTTCGCACAGCCCTACTGGGCAGGCAGGCCAACCACTCTCCTGTGCTGCCACCAACCCCACGGCACCTGGGCTCGGGGGCACACGGCTCCCAGACAACTGGGATGAGGAGCTGCCCACACCCCAACACTCCCTGCAGGGGGCTTTTCCAGGGAGGTGCCCCAGGGCCAGCCCTGCCCCACTCTGGCACTGTGCCTCAAGTGTGCTCCTACTGCATGTGTCCTGAGTGCTGCACAAAGAGTTGTTTGTATAGACTGAGGGGTGCCCAACCCACTATACCCTGCTGGTGCTGATCACTATGGTGTCCTGGGCAAACCTGCACATCTGGCATGGGGCCCTGAGCTTCAGCGGTGTGGGGGAGAAGCCCAAACTGCCTTGAAATTTCCACCACCACCTGAAAGACGGCTGCACTATAAGTCCCTGCCTGCCGCAGCTAAGGAAGATATTGCCGCTGGCACTGAAGTCAGGAGGTGGAGAATTTATTGGGATGAGGATAGGTAATGAAATGGGAGGGGTAAAGGCAATGGGGGGGGGGGTAAAATGAAAAAGTCAGCCACTAAAGGATAAAATAAAAACAAGAAAAAAAAGAAAAGAACTTTAAAAGAAAAAACGAAAAAGTGCATTTAAGAAGGTCTCATGTTTTAATAAATTGGGATTTAGGATTGTGGTCTGTGGTCTGGGAGGTGCTGGCCATGCTTACCAGGGTGGCTGGGAGGCAGGAGTGGTGAGGGAAGGGACTTTTGGGGAAGGTACTGCCCTTGCCCCAGGAAGGAGGCCCCATCTCATGGGGACCCAATCTGGCACCCTACTGGCCTTTGGACCCCGCTCCTGGACCCGTCCATGCCCTGCAATCTGGCTAGCTGGCATGTACTCTGTAGACTGTTTGCATCAGGTTGCACCCCTAGGGATGAGACGGTCATACGCCTGGGGGCAGGAGGGAGACTTGGCTTGGTGCCAGAACTGCCCCCTGGGCAACAGAGCTCAGGGAGTGAAAAGCTTATCCACACTGAACAGGAGGGTGGAGGAGGGGACACTGGGATGCTGAAGGACTGTAATTTGGGTCGTTCATCTGTGGGGAGTGGCTACACATTAACGAACACGAGTTGGGTAACATGGATCAGAAATAAACCTGCCCTTGAGTGGTGTAACTTTAAGCCACCTAAAATCTGCTTAAAACTAGTTTTAGATGTTAATGTGTGGAAAATCCAGGGGTTAACAGCTCCAGAAGCCACCTAAAATTAATGTATAACAAGGGCCCCAAGAGTGCATAGTTCTGCATATCGTGCTTTCTCTCTACTGTGTCATATCTAGAGAATGATATGGATTTGGATTTATACCCATATCAGCATTAAAGTATTATCATAGGCAGCATAGAATGTAAGTCCTCGGAGCTTTATGAAGTATAAAAATCCTTGGTGTATTTCAGTGTATGGCCTCCAGGTGCTGTTCTTTTGCAGCAGGCTTTGTAGGTGAAAAGGGTCGGGGAGGAAATCAGCTCTGCTATTAGCAGGCCTCTGAGTCCTATTTCAATATCCTGTCTAAATTTTTCTGAATTTTCCCTGACTTCTAGCAGTGATGCTTAAGAATGTTGTATCTGAGATAAATTCAAAAGACTCTGGGGTTCTTGGGTGGAAAACCTTCCAGTGGCTGCCTCATAGCTAAATATCCTTTCATCATCTGTTCAATTACCAAATAATGAGAAATCTCCTTTGCATACATACATCAGTACCTTAGAAAATGTGGTCTTTGTTACACCTTGGGAAATGAAAAACAGTTTTATCCTCCAAGGTTTCCTCATCCTGAAATAAAGTGAAATCATAGAATCATAGACCTCCAGCAGTTGCCTAGTCCAATCCCTTGCTCAGTGAGTGATCATTGCTGTCTAACCATTCCAACCAAGTGTTTATCTAAAGTGCACTTCAGCGTCTTATGATGAAGATTCTGCAGTCTCTCTTGGTTAACCTGGCCCAATACTATACCACCTTCACAGTGAAAAAGTTCCTCCTAATATTTAATATAAATCTCCCTTGCTGCAGATGAACTTGTAGTTTCTTGCTTTGTCCATTATGGACAAAAGGAACAATTGATTGATGTCCTCTTCATAACAACCTTTCTGTGTTTGAAAACTGTTAGCAACTTCAGCCTCAATCTTTTCTTCTTTAGTCTAAAATAATCCAGGTTCTTCCAACTTTCCTCACATGTCAAATTTTCAAAAATTCTTATAATTTTTGCTTCTCTCCTCTATACACCCTCCAATCTGTCACCTCATCTTTCTTACTGGCCTGCACAGATCACTGGGGTTGGGGACAGAGTCATGGTTTGAACATGAGTCCATTCTCTCAGTTTGGACAGTGCCCCCTGCACCCCGTCTGAGGCTCAGCACAGCCAACAGCCACCATCCTTCTCTCAGGACTGGCACTACTGAGTAGTGGGCTTTCACTATACTATGAGACAGTGGGCTTTCACTATAGCCATGTGAAAACTTGGGTAGGAGGCTGTCTTGCCTGGGGCTTGGCACAGATTTCAAATTTTAACAGCAGGGTGGTGTTAACACCAGTGGCTTTCTGAGCTGCTGCATTGGCTTAGGGAGCTGTAGGCTTAATTTTCTTCCACTCATCCTGCAACCAAATTTACAAGTCCTCCAAGTGCTCCTTGGGCCAGATGCCACAGCTCCCCCATATTTGATCTGGACTCTATTTCCTTGGCTTAGAAGAATGTCATGAAAAACAGCTGAAAAGGCCTTACTGAAGTTAAGGTATATCACATCCACTACTCCATCCATCTATAAGGCTCACAACCTTGTCACAGAAAGAAATAAGATTTTTTAAGGATGATCTAGTCTTTAAAAATGTGTGGTGATTGCTATTTATCACCTTGGTATCCTCTTAGCACTTACAGCTTGCTTGATCTGCTCTTGTTTCTTTCCAATTGTCAGTTAGGATGATTTATCTGTGTTCTTCTTTTTCCATTTTTTAAAAAAGATGTGCATTATATTTGCTCATTTCCAGTCCTCTGGAACCTCCCCTGACCTCCATTAATTGTCAAAGGTGCCACATTTTCTTACATACTATATGCCTCTAAATACAACATGTACTATGTTTTGAGAAGACCAAATGAAGGAAAAAAGATTTTTTCCAGGGTCATGGCTGAATCCTGACTGTGGGGCTGTAACAGAGGATGCTTCACCTTGTTACTTGGAAGAAGGGAGAGCAGTGGCAGAGTGCATGCAGCATGCAAGTTGCTCAGTTGAGAGGGCTGCAGGGATCAACCTGCAGATTGCAGATGGATGAACACTTGTCTGCTGAATAGGGAATGAACAGCAATTGGGACCTATTAGCAAGAATCCAGGTCAGGTGACCAGAAGAGGAAGGATCAAGGGCTATATAAGCCTGAGCCTGGAGCTCAAGGCTTAGACCCTTCTTACACAACAAGCTCTCTAGGTGGGCTACACAGGTGAGAGATAAGGTCTATTTTTTGTTTTTAGTTGCGGGTTTCTGTTAGATGTGAGGACTGGATTGGGGCTGTAGGGGAGGAGGAGAAAGCCACTGAGCATGGTGCTGGGGCACCCTGAGCTTTGAGCCCTGCAAAGGAGGCAGGCAGAGTTAGTTGGGCTAAGACCAAGAAGGCCAAGGCCCAGGTATGAGTTCAGTGAGGCCTAGAGGGGTAGTTGCCCTGAAGGCTGGCCAGTCTGGGACTAGCAGCAAGAGGAGGCCTAAGGAAGGGCTACGGGGCTGATGGCCAGATAGGCAGAACTGGAGCTAGGGGGCCTAGAGAGGCCTAAAGGTGCTGACAAGCAGGGCTAAGGGGCCAATGGGGAGTCTGGATGAGAGAGAGCCCTATCATAGTTAGGGATGAGCTGACTGGAAACCGAATGACGATCAGGGCAGGGCAAAGCCAAAAGTCTAATGCCAGGCATCTGAAGGCAGCCTCCCTAAATCTATGGATTTCAACATCAAGTTGTCAGGTGAGAGTGGAGGTAGCCTACAAGGGGGAACTGGAGTAGGGGAATGAGCACAGGGTGGTCCTAGGTGCTGTAGCCCCTATGAGGCAGTGCCCATTACAAGGGCATCCTGACTGCTTGTATGAATCCTGACTAGTGCAGCTTAGACAAGAGGAGGAAACAATTTCTTCCCCAGTACACAACCAACCAATTCCTAGAGAGCTTCAAATTACTGAAGCATGTGTGCGTTAGCCAGAACATCAGTGTGCACTGTGCTGTAGACACTAGCCTTTATCAGTCTGATTCTCACATCCTTCAGATCCCATTTTAGGACCTATACCTTCTGGCCAGCTAAAAATTCCTAAGCCTCACTCATAGGTAGAAAGGGATCTCAAGGGTCATTCAATCTAACCCTCTGCACAAATGCACAAATGCTACTCCTAAGTCACCCTTGATCAATGTGTGTCTAACACTTCCTTGAAAATTTCAAATGAAGGAAATTGTAATAAGAAAACTTTTCTAGTAAGAAAAGCACACTCTTCTTTTGGAGCCTCCAATTTCTCTTACTCTCAATAACTATCCCATGCTGTTGGTTTCTGTAGGCTCTGCTCTTTCTCCTCCCTTTCAATAGTATTTCTTTATATTGTTATAGCACTAGAATAGGTTCTAACATTTGGTGCAAGATATAAATATTCCAGAGTTTTTAAGAGCATGCAAAGTGCTGCAGCTAGGGAGGAGAAATGTCCAGCACGCCTACTGCCTAGGAAATGACCTGCTCAGCAGCATGGCAGCGGAAAGGGATCTCAGAGTCCTAGTGGACTCCAAGATGAACATGAGTCATCAGTGTGACGAAGTTATCAGCAAAGCTAATGGCACTTTATCGTGCATCAGCAGATGCATGACAAACAGAACCAAGGAGGTGATACTTCCCTTCTATCGGGCACTGGTCAGACCACAGTTGGAGTACTGCATCCAGTTTTGGGCACCACACTTTAAGAGGGATGTGGATAACCTGGAGAGGGTCCAGAGCCTTTAATTGTATGGTTAAGGGTTTGCAGGCCAAGCCCTATGAGAAGAGTCTAGGGCACCTGGACCTCTTCAGCCTCCTCAAGAGAAGGTTGAGAGGTGACCTTGTGGCTGCCTATAAATTCATCATGGGAGCACAGAAGGGAATTGGTGAAGCTCTATTCACCAAGGTGCCCTGGGGGTTACAAGAAATAATGGCCATTAGCTCGCAGAGAGCAGATTTAGACTGGACATTAGGAGGAACTTCTTCACAGTTGGAGTGGCCAAGGTCTGGAATGGGCTCCCAAGGGAGGTGGTGCTCTCCCCTACCCTGGGGGTCTTCAAGAGGAGGTTGGATGGGCATCTGGCTGGGTTCATCTGAACCCAGCGCTTTTTCCTGCCTATGCAGGGGGTCGGACTCGATAATCTATTGAGGTCCCTTCCGACCCTAACATCTATGAATCTATGAATCTATGAAAGAGATTTTTCATTTGCTATTCTGTTTCAGACTCCATCTTGATGGTTTCCAACTGGGAAATGTAAATGTCTATTTGAATGTCTTGAAAGTTTTGGTGAGTTTAGATCAACACTAAAAAGAGCATCACGTATCATGATCTGATACAGGATTAGGATCTGGATACAGATTCAAACATCTTCAAAGTTCAAAAGGGACATATAGAAACAGCTGATTTTTTTTTTTTTTATATCCCTTATCTAAGAATCTTAAACCTCAGTTATACATAAAAACACCTGTGGAAGGTAAAGTTCAAACTATTATACATTTATTTTATAGAAGAGTGAGTTTAGGCACAGAGATTCATTCAGTTCAGTACAACTCTGCCAACAAAGGACTTATAGTAACTGTGGCTTCTTTGAAGTTGTCATCTGTCTACTAGTATCATTGGAGTATCACGGGAAAAGACTGAATAGTTCTTTTTCTTAAAATTTTATAACCCAGCAAAAACATGGTGGCCTTTGAGCTAGGTCAGCAAGGCACCAAGCCTTTGTCTCTGACCTGAGGGTGGCTGTGCTTAAACAGTAACCTTTAAAACAAACTATTTAAACAGGAAATTATGGAACAAGAAATCATCCACAGACTACATGGTTTAAACGGGGACTATGGATTCTTATCCCATTACCTGGATTAGTTTCTGTGACTCGCTTATTCCTGTGGGTTTAGTGCTTGTTTGTTTTCATGTCCTAGGACTGCCCCCTCTTCCCTTCCTCCCTGCCCCCCCACCATCCATTTATCTTTTGTATTCTAATTTCTCTCTCCTTCTTGTACACTGCTTGTTTGCATGTTCTTTTATAGCAACTGATGAAGTGAACTTCAGCTCATGAAAGCTTGTGCGTGTGTGTGTCACATGCACACTCTTGAGTTAGTCTATGAGGGTCAAAGCTACCTTGCCTTCTACTTGACTTGATACTAACATGGCTAATTATATCCCTTTGTCAGGAACCAGAAAGATTAATTAAATGTTTTAGTTGGGATGACTGAAACTACTGACATATCTAACTTGATTAAAGACTCCTAATGCTCCTAACAAGGAACCTAATGCTAGCCATCCCCGCCTCCAATATACGAGTCCTGACATGAGTGTTTGAACTGCTTGATATGACATTTAGTGTCCCAGGTGTCATCTGCAAGCTCCAAATCAATCCATAGCAAATAACTTATGAAAAGGATTTCAGAATAACTCCAATACTTTGATTCCTCATTTACATCAGTACACTTAACAAAATCAAACCATACATTTTTGTCTGTTTTCTAGTTTAATGTTTCTAGCCACTTGTTAACATTTTTTTAAATGATGTACATAAATTTTGAGTTTTACATTACACAGAATATAATTTGTTAGAAAAGTAATAAAAAGGAATACACATAGCCTAATTTATTATGTCTTCCTGACATTAAATTAAATAGAGGCATCAGAGGAAAGAGTTGGGGAGATGCTAACTTAAGATGAAATGAATCATTTTAGCAGCACTGAAAACTGCTACAAATCTTTTCATAACTTATTTGTTATGGATTGATCTGGAGCTTGCAGATGACACCTGTGACACTAAATGTCATATCAAGTACTAGATGTGACACTAAATGTTTATACAAGTACTAAATGACTGTGTAGTAACTGCAGTCAGCATCTTTTGTAGAAACAGCCAGAGAGCGTATGATGGGTCTTCCAGTCAGCAGGGCCTGATGAACTTCATCCTAGGGTACTGAAGGAACTGACAGAGCAAGTCCTGGAGCCCTTGGCAGTGAAATTAATTATGTTGTGGGAGACAGGCAAGATACCAGAGAGTTGGAAAAGTGCCAACATAGTGCCTCTCTTTTAAAAAGGAGGACCCAGGGAACTGCAGACTGGAAAGTTACTGGAGTATATCCTAAGGAAGTCGATTTGCGAGCAACTGAGGGAGGAAAGGCTGATTACAAGCATCCAGCATAGATTTACCAAGAGCAAATCATGTAAAACAAACGGGATCTCCTCCTTTGTCAAAGTAACTACTTGGGTGGATGAAGATACAAAGACAGTATCATAGATATGGTATATCGGAACTTCAGCAAGGCTTTTGACAAGGTCCAACATGACCTTCTCATAAACAAATTGAAGAAATGTGGGATAGACAAACCTACTATACGGTGGATAAACAACTGGGTTGATAGCTCCAAGCAAAGGATAATTATAAATGGATCCACATCACTCAAAACCTCCTACCATCCTGGAGTCCCACAAGGGTCTGTCCAGGGCCTGGTCCTGTTCAATGTGTTTTGGATGTTGGAACTGAAAGATTCTTGAGTGAATTTGCAGATGACATGAAATTGGAAAGGGTTTTAAACAGGTTGGATGATGGGAGCACAATTCAGAAGGATCTGGACAGATTGAAAAGCTGGGGTGGAGCTAATGGGATAAATGTGCTCCCAGTCATAGCTGATAAATGCAAGGTGCTACACCTTGGGAAGAATAACCAAAAATACAAATACAAAATGGGTAACACCTGGCTAAATGACAGCACTACAAAGAAGGATCTGGGAGTCTTGGTGGATCACAGACTGAGTACGAGTCAGCAGTATGATGCAGCCACACAAAAGGAGAATGTGGTTTTGGGATGCATCAGTAGAAGTGGTAGATGCAAAATATGGAGGGTGATAGTGCCCCTCTACTTGATACTGGTTAGGCCTCATCTAGAGTATTATGTACCATTATGGGCTCCACATCTCTTTTCAAATATGGAGAAGTTGGGAAGGGTCCAAAGGTGGGAGACAAAAATGGCAAGGCATATGAGGAGAGGCTGAAGGAGCTAGGCATGTTCAGCTTCCAGGAAAGGTGCTTAAGAGGGGACATGATAGTCTTCAAGTACCTGAAAGGCTGCCATAAAGAAGAAAATCACCTTTTCTCTCTTGCTGTGAAAAGTAGGACACAAAACAGTGGCTCAAAGTTGCAGCACACTAGGGTTAGACTATTCTCACAGTTCAATTTTTCCTGATCTCCAGTAAGGCAGTGGAATAGACTGCCTAGCGAAGCTGTAGAATCACCATCACTGGGAGTGCTCAAGAGGAGGTTGGGCAGGCATGGGTCAGGGATGATCTAGGCATAGTTATGACTATGTTCTTCTATAGGTATTCCCCATGCTCCTGGGATTTGCTGCTTGTGACATGGGACTGGGAGGGAATTTTTTCTCCTCCTACTGCTACATGTCAGGGTTTTATTTTATTTTTTTAAGTCCTCCTTAAATGCATTGGGTATTGTCTGCAGCCAAGACTGAGGATTATGCCAATGTTCCTGCTGGGACTTAAACATGGCGGTTCCTGGCTAGTGCGTCTTGCACCTCTGCTCAAGCCAGACTGTTTGCTATATTTGGGGTCGGGAAGGAATTTTGCCCCATGATTAGATTGGTAAGGACTGGGGATTTTTGCCTTTCTCTGTAGTAAGGGTTATGGCTCTCCTTCTGGGTTCTGTTAAGTGCATTTTTAACAACCTTTGCAGTAGCAGAACATTAGCCACTGCGGTCTCCCTGCTTTACCTGTGGTATATTAGAGTGTTGTGTCTTGTGTTGGGTCAGCATTGACAGTTGACTGTATAGTTTTGCTATTAAGTTAGATAATGTATTTGTATGCGATGATTTGGATAGGGATGATCCTACCTCCTTCTGGAGGTCCCATCCAGCCCTACTTCTCTATAACTATATTAGAGGTTAATTATTTAACTAAACTAGAGTATGAAATATAGAAAATTAGTATAAAATTATATAAAACAATATACTTTGAAAGCAACGTTTAACTAGAAATGCATATGGACAGAAAAAGAAACTGTCTTTGCGGAAAAGCTCCATTAAAGCTTTTACTCAAATGTGCTGAGGTAGTCTCGAATCCTGAAATATTAGACTGCACTTAATGCAATGTGGGTCCTAAAATGGAATTTGGAGGATGCAAGAGTCAAACTGATAAAGGCAGTTATGTTTTATAGTGCAGTGTGCACCAGTGTTCTGGCAGTGCAAATGTGCACATGGTGTTCTGGGTGAGGGGGGTCTTTCATGCCTCAGTAAGTCCTGCCTAATATCTGCAAATACTGTAAATATTATATTGCAGTATATGTAAATGGCTGATGTACTATTATCTGGAATATTGGCACCAGTTCTGGCCACCTCATTTCAACAAATATGGAGCTGTGTTTAAAAAAATTCCAGAATGGACATCACGAATCATCATGGACTTGGAAAGATCTCCATTTGAGGAGTGGTTGTAAAAAACTATTCATCTTTGAAAGATGACAAATAAGAGCAGATATGAAAGTAGGTAATATAACAGATATATAGGCACAGAGCTTAAAGCACTTAAGCATTCCATTTAAACATTCTTATTCAATTTTTCTTGCACAATATGAGGGCAGCTGATTAAGTTGAAAGGTAAAATATGACCAGATGATAAAAGGACTTTCCATCCAAGCATAATTAACAGGTAATATGCTCAACCACAAGGTACTGAGGCAAATAGCTTAATAGATATCAGAAAAGGATAAGACACATGAATAAACTCAGTTATACTATCTGGAATAAAATGTATAAAATTAACCCTCCTTTGATAGAGTCTATTATGGGTACTAAGATCACATTTTTCCTATGTGTATGTTTTTATGAACTTTCCCCAGTTTGGGGTTTTCGCAGCATAGGATACAGTCCTACAGTATCCTGGTGAGATACAGGATAATGGGCCAGATGGCTACTGATCTAATCCAATAAGGCAGTTCTTAAATTCTTACAACTAACATGGGCCAGAAATGAATCAATGACCCATAGGAGAGAGGCAATGGGATACAGAGCCTATCCCAAAAGTCCTTGCTTAGTGTTTACATTCAGAGGCTGGTAACAAAAAGCTTATCAAGATGTTTTCTTACAGGAAGCAGAGCAAGGAAGCATAAAGGAATATATGATCATTTTGCTCCACCCCCCCCGCATATAAACCAGCCAAAGGAAGTACATAACCAGGCTAATTCCTATTCAGTCTCATTAATAAGATATGTAACTGCAAGAACAGAAAAAGCAGTAGATAGTGAAAAGTGAAATAAAAGAACACTGCAAGAGAAAATCACTATGGAAATGTTTGTGGTGATATTAACAATGATACTTCCAAGTACTTGCAGTGGGAGTCAAGTGAAAAAACAAATCTTTCTGTGGCTCCTGGGAAATTTGAAATGCCTTTAGAGGTATGGAACTCTGGAGCCGTGACTAAGTCACCCTCCTTATTTATATTTTTATGCAAAATGTTGCATCTAAACCTTGCAAAAAGATTTTGAGACAGTATATTTTATAGTTGGTAATGAAGGTTACTTCTTATTAAGGTACCATTACAAGACTCATTTTCTGTTAATTATAACTTTGACAAAGTTTATAATTCGTAATTAAATTTCCCATGCTGGATGTCTGCCTTAGGTTTAATTTTTTGAAACATTTCAGGAAATACAGCTCAAGCATTTCTGAGAAATAAGCTGAAAGAATCTTTTTGCCTATTCTTTTTCAATGACTGTTAAATGCTAAATATGTAAAAACATTCACTGGAATAGGGACAGGAATCCTGGTCTTGTCCACTGTCTTGCCCACTGTGGGCAGGAGAATCATACTCAGTGTTTTGTGTTCTTTCTCTCTGGACTAATGAATCTTAAATTTCTCAAGGAAAGCTTGATAGACTGCCTCTCCCCAGATGAATAACCTGGCCTAGAAGTATGAATCCCTTCAGGCAGAAACGGAAATATGAACCCAAGTCTCTGACATCCTAGGTGAGTGCTCTGAGCTTTGGGTGAAAGATAAGGGTGGAAAGAGGCAAGTTATGTTTCTGACCTCCATGTTTCCTCTTGGCTTCCTTAGGCAGCTCCCTGCTCTTTATGCTGGCTTTTATGGATCTCTCACCTAGGTTCTTAAGGGCTTGTTTCTACCAGTGGTTCTCACTCTTTTCAGAGTCAGGGCATGTCTCCACAACTTTTTTGAATGTAGTGACACCCCAGGTTGAGAACCACTGGTCTGTACCATGACGGCTTACTCTAGTGAGGGTGGAGACGAGCATACCCAGGATACCCAAGTGTGCAGACAGTACAAACCCAGAATTTCCCTAGTTGGGGCTTTTCTCTAGCCACTGCTCTAGCTCTTAGTTTCCAGCAGGCCTGGAAGTAGCTGGTGGGGCAAGCCACTGTGTCTGATGTGCATAGCAGATTTGGCTGAGTGACACACAGGCAGGTCATGTCCAGCCCCATCCTCTCTGGGACCAGGTACAACAGTGATATAGACAAGCCCTGCATTGAATGGGGAGAGTAGGCACACAACATGTGTTTACTGACTCTGCTAAAGTGGCCTGGTTCCTAAGAATTAGGAGGATTGTAGTGCCAAAGTCCTGATTTTGATTTTGCCCCTGGGTTCAATTCCCTATGCTGCCTGAGGGATCTGGGCCTGTATCTCCCATATGAATGCTTCAGATAGGGTTGACAAGGTTCTTTGAGTAAATTTGACATCTTTTATTACACCAATTTAAATAGTTGAGAGAAAAAAATTCTTAGCAAGCTTTTGGATTTAAAAATCCTTGGTCAGGCTGAGGAAGCCTCTGCAGTTGGTGTGTGCTCTTTCTGGATGGAATAAATAAAGAAGCCAGAATCGGGGCTGGTATGCATGCAAGACAGGCAGTCAGTGAAGATGTAAATTGAGGAGTCAGTGGGTGAGAGAGAGGCTAGGTGGTGGGTGGGGGGAAGAGAGAAGGGGGATGAATCAAATAAGGTATTCATATGGAAGCTGTTCAACTTCTCATGACATACAGAAATATTCATTGGGGAGATTTGGAGAACACACGTGAGCTTTAGGTCTCTCTCCTGGGAGATGCTCTCCTAGGGAAGTTGGTTTGGGATCTTCAGTTTCCCATCTTTACTCCAGTGAATACTTAGCATAAAAATACTTAAACATTGGCACAGAGCCGAATTCAGTAGGTTTGCTAGGAGAACGAAGACTCTGCAGGTGTGGTAGGCACAAGAGTACGTAGTTTGTATATTCCAGGAAGTTTTTTTTCTGTCTCATTTCTCAGCACTTTGAAGGCTTAGATGCTTATGGGCAAGTCCAGAAGTAGGCATTTGGGAACTTTAGAGATTTACTGGTGAAAACGTATGGTGCCTACAATATTTGGACATGTCCACAATTTGGCAGCAACTGAAGGGTAGTTCTGAGAATCCTGAATTCTCAAGTCCTTTTATGGATCCAGCCCTTTCTAAATACTGTAGACCCACAGAGGTCAGCAGGATTACTTTGTTACAATGTGGGGCACTCTACACCAGAGGTTTGCTGCACAGTTGACTAATTAACTATTAGGATGCATGAAACTAATAAACTCTCCAGCTGGTTAGGACTTGTAAATACAAGTCCTAACTTGCTGTGGAGTGTTTTGTGTGCAGCAGTGCATGTGTAGACACTGCCCAGCTGGCTGGGGCATGGGGTGCTTCAGTGCTGGGCTGGCCAGCAACCAACCCCCCACACTGAAGCACCCCCAAGCCCCAGCTGGCTGGGCCATGTCTACACATGCACTGCTGCACACAAAACACTCCACAGCCAGCCATATGGCACGTGGAGCCCCATTGGAGCAATCAGCCCAGAGCTGCTCCAACAGGGCTCCATATACTGCGGAGGGGCTGGCTGAGGTACAAGGGTGCTTCAGTGCAAAGCTACCAGCAGACAGTCCCTGTGCTTAAGCACCATTGTGCCTCATCCAGTCCCTCCACAGCACATGAAGCCCATCAGAGCACCCCTGGGCTGCACGCAAACTCCAGAGCAAAATACTTCAGAGTTTTTTGCTCCTGGAAGCCTGTTCAAACAGCATGCCTGGGAGCAAAAAAACTCCAAAGCAATAAGCTCCTGCACATTAATTACACATGTAGATGTGCCCACTATCAGAGAGTAAATTATCAGAATTTAGCCTAAGGGCCTCATACAATGAACATGCACATTGCTAGAGAAACTTGCTGTAAGAACTATGTCAGAAACAGAGGTCATTTATTAAATTAATATTGCCTGGAATATAGTGCACCAGAGAACAAGATTATCCAAGGACATGTATTCCCAAAGTATTGCTGGTAGTTATTTATTTTTAAAACTGCTAATGTTTGTAGAAGAGCACTGGTAATAGCAGCTCTGGCTGCAATCTTGTCAGATTTGATAAACTAAGTAAAGTGGGTTTGGATGGTATTGCAGGAAGCAGTACTGATGATTTAATAAATGGTGGTTTTCCCCCCCCCCCAACTATAGTGCTTCAGGCGTTGTGTTGGAGGCTCCATCTCCCAGATGAGATGAAAACCCCCATGCTTATTTAACATCTTTATTCTTACCTTTAGAAATGCCATAATTTTTAAAAGATTCCACAAGGAAACAGTATATATATTTACACAGCTCCATTACCATAACATCAGGCACCTAGTTTTCTATACTCTCAAATGCAGTTAAGCAATATCCATTGTCCATGTGCCAGTGAGAATATAATTGGACCCACTGCATTTGTCTTGGGAATTAATTATTTGATTGTATGTTTTAATACTTTCCTTTCCTTTTATATTCTTCATTGTGGTCTCTCCTTTCAGTTGAAATCAGTGGATTAGGGCCCTGTTAGTCTGTCTTTATAAATGCAGAAAACAGGCCTATGTTTAAAGAAACAATACCAAGTTGCCACTCTTGGGAAATTTTCAAGAATACTTTTGAACTGTGCAAAATAAACCAAAAAGGATCCATCAGGTTCTTTTTCATGAAAAGAGACTGAATAATCCATCTCAAGAAAGACATTAGTTTGATGTGCATACCTTGGATACACTTACTCTTTTCTAATAACTCTCTACAGGATAATCTCTGCTTAAGCACTCTCTCATACATGAGAGAATCATGTAAATACACCAGTTTTCTACATAGTTTATTGGTTGCTTCTTCTTACAACAGTTTTCAGTTTAAAAAACAATACTGTGTTTTCTTGTAAATCGCATGCACACTACCTTTTGGCTGGCCGAGACAGATTCTGATAACATATAGCATCTTTTTATACTCTTAACAATAACTCCATAGCTACTGAGGATGTTGTGTCATCTGGATTCTGTTTAGTGCTGAGTCTGGAGATATAATGTATTTTTGGCAAATCATGACTCATTCTTCAATGAGCTCCATGATGGTGGATTCCTGGTCCTCAGAGAACTCAGCTGACTGGAACAAGCCTCTGTTAGAGCGTGGCCCGCATTGAGTTTATTGCAGGATCAGGCCTATGAGGACACAACAGTTAACAGGCTTCCCCATTGCTAGAGTATTCTTAAACCAGAACAGTTTTTCTGTTTTTGTTTTGTTTTGTTTTTTTATAAGGGATGTTCAATAACAAACTACAGTTATGTGGATCTTTTTTTTTTTTTGCTTTAACCACAAGACTGTAGAGAGTTAAGGCAGTTAGCACGGCCTTAAATATTTCTCAGAACTAAACATTCAAAGCCCTTCAGGTCTGTTTATTATCACATAAAGGTACCAGGGTTTAGATGAGATGGCTTCTCTTCTGCTTGGAGAGGCTGCACATGGTGCCAATAAGAACTGACCATTTTCTCCAGCAGTTTGAAATTGGGATGCACGTTTTATATGAAGGGAAGGAGCTTTATAACCTTTCCTTGACTAGTAGAAATGTTCCATTTTCAATACAGGGCTCAAGAGGAACCCTGCTAACTAATTGTAGCTCTATACAACCAATAGACTTTGTCAAATATGCTTTACACTCATGCTGTGCCTATGTGGGAGGCAAATACAAAGTTCTTTGCCTCCTACCATAACATCCAAAGCATTCCAGTCAACAATGAGATTTATTCTGGTTGGTGATGAGTTTAGGTAATCTACACAGTTTCCACTTGGTGCCTGATTTGAGTTCTTCCTACTGTGAAGAAATTTCCTCTCATCTTGTAGAGAAAAGATGCATGATTCTAGCAGGTCAATATTTCCATGTGTTTCTTTAGCTTTTTTTTTCCAAATGGGGGAGAGAATAAATACTACATCTGGTCTATTTTAATTTTAGAGGAGTACTGGGGAAATCTCATGCCACTAGATACATTCTGGATCTTTGTCCTTTTGGAAGGTGTGTGGTCTTGGGGTTCTCTAAACTCAGCATGACTGGAGACTGCCAATACCCGTTTTTGAAAAGGCAGGCTGCTGTCATCTCTTAAGGATTCAGTCATACAGATTTTACTCAAGAATTCATGCTTGAATGTTGACAATCAGACTTTCGTCCTGCATCCTGTCTTGTCTCTGTGATGAAGATTGTGGTGAACCTACCCTTGTGTCACACAGATTTGTGTGACCATTGCCAATTTTGACTACTAAACTGGTATGGCACTAAACCTTTAACTGTGGTGACTAACAATCTCTCTTTCTGATTTACAGCTGAAAAGGATGTCCTTGATAATATTGCAACTGTCACTGACCTTTCATATTACCAAGATAAGGTGCTGTTGATCAAAGGTATAAAAAGCAGGGTTGGCAGGTGAGGGAGAGTGCTAGAGAGATGGGGTTCAGAGAACAGGGGCAAGATGCAGGGGCAGAGTACTGGGAATTTGAGAGCCAGGGGGAGGTGCTCAGGAGTCTTGCCCATGTAAGGGATTGAAAAAACAGTCCCCGGTTCTTGCCACCACTGAAGCATGTTCTGCCTGCCCCAGCTGTTGGTCTTACAGCAGCAGGATGGTGTCCATACACAGTCAACACAGTCTGTTCTTGCTGCCAAGGTAAAGAATCCATGGGGTGTGAGGGGTGATTCTGACACTTTTTTTTTTTTTTTTAATAAATTGGTGCTTGGGGCTGGTGCCCCACTCAGCACCTTGTGCCATGTTACTTTTGCTGATATCCATGTGGTCCTTAGTATGATATGGATTAGTACAGAAGCTGCTCTTGTAGGGCTTTGTTCCATTCATGCCTCTCTCTGCAAGGCACTCATGGAGGTCTAGATGATTCCATTTGCTATTTTTTTTCCCCTAAAAGGCTAGAGCCTGAAATCCATATTTCCTCACTTACGTCTTCTAACAATGTGCACCCAGTAAAAGATACAGACCAGTTAAGAGGATAGTGAGGAAATCTGCACATAGGAAGAGGCTGGCTAGTATTAATAGTACCCAAACATTAAAATATAGACTATTTAGGCCGAACTTGACAGGCTCAGAAAATTCATGGATGAAAACCTGATGGCCTTCAACACCGAAAAATGCAAGGTACTCCACCTTGGGAAGAAAAACCCACAGCATGCTTATAGGCTTAGCAGTGCTATGCTTGCTAGCACCATAGCCAGAAGGGACTTGGGGGTCACGATTGACCACAAGATGAATATGAGCCATCAATGTGATGTTGCAGCTCGCAAAGAGAGCAAAACTCTGGCTTACATCCATAGCTGCTTCTCTAGCAAATCCCAGGATGTCCTTCTCCCTCTGTACTCGGCCTTGGTGAGGCCGCAGCTGAAGTACTGCATCCAGTTCTGGGCTGCACAATTTAAAAAGGATGTGGAGAAGCTTGAGAGGCGCCAGAGAAGAGCCACACACATGATCAGAGGGCAGGAAAACAGGCCTTATGATGAGAGGCTTAGAGCTATGGGACTCTTCAGCCTGGAAAAGCGCAGGCTCGGGTGACCTGGTAGCTCCTATAAGTATATAAGGGGTGTGCATCAGGATCTAGGGGAATGCCTGTTCACCGGAACGCCCCAAGGGATGACAAGGTCAAATGGTCACAAACTCCTCCAAGACCGTTTCAGGCTGGACATAAGGAAGAACTTCTTTACTGTCCGAGCCCCCAAGGCCCGGAACAGACTTCTGCCAGAGGTGGTGCAAGTACCTACTCTGAACTCCTTTAAGAGTCAATTGGATGTTATCTTGCTGGGATCCTGTGACCCCAGCTGACTTCCTGCCCCTGGGGCAGGGGGCTGGACTCGATGACCTTTGGAGGTCCCTTCCAGCCCTAATGCCTATGAAAGTCTATTTAATAAGTGGGCTAGATTGCTTTCAGAATCCCAAAAATCTTTGCACCTCTTTTCCCTTGTGAGGTATAACTTACCTGAGGTAAACTTTAGGTTGTAATGGCCCCTTATGATAAGGTAGATACAAAAAAGTAAACCGAAGTTTCTCTTTGTTACTTCTCCAAATTATTTATAAAATGATGAGCTAGGCAACTTGACCAGGTAAATAAAATCTGAAGTGCACAACAGGAAGCAATGGAAGCTTACACCATGGTTTTGACTCATTATAACTCATGTCAAATAGTCCTGCATATGTAGGACCTAGAATAAAAAAAAAAAGCTGTGTTTCCTAAAGCATATTTACAACTGGTCCTCTATACTATATTAAACAAGCAACCCTAAAACTTGAAAACACATCTACAATGAATACTTTTGGGTATCTAAAAGTGTTTTGTTTTGTTTTTTCAGTTCCGGATGTCATGTGGACCTTATTACTTAACATCCTGTTCATTAACTTTAGCTGCATGAGATTAACTCATGTTTTCATATTAACAACTTTTCATAAAAGACTAATATAGTCTTTAAATTCCTCATACCTCAAGCAGGTGTAATAATAACTTACAAATGACTTATTCATGACTGCAAGACAAACTGATCATATTTTGTAATTGAAACAAAAAGAAGCCACAGGTAAAACAATTTAGACTCCACCTCTAACAACTTTAAAACTTTAAGACTCCTTTAAAACATCCAGATAGATACAGTTACTCAAACATTTAAGTGTTTTTGCAGTTATCAACTGACACTAATTGGATTTTCTTTTACAGAAATTTGTTTTGCTCAGAAATGTGCATCTGTGAACTCTATTAAGGAAAGAAAGGCAGAATTTTTTTTTTTTTTTTACAAAAAGGGCTGTATCAAGCATTATACAGCCTGTTTAATATTAAAACTGGTAGGTCAACCTTTAACCTACTTACACATATGTAACGCTTCAGTCCTAATAGTTTAACTCATTCCGATCTGAATGGCCCCCACTTTTTGAAGGTATCAAAATCCATATAATTACATGTTAACACTTGAAATAGAAGGCAAGGTATATATGCAGCTCTCTAGAATAACTTAATGAGATATAGGCTCCTGCTACAGATTATATAGATTGCACAATTGACTGGTTAATCACACAGTACATTTAGACCCCTCATGTGCAAAGCAAGACCAGCCACAGGTGCAAAGTAATTATCACACAATGAACTGGTTAATCATGCAATATATTGAGAGCAGCCACATGGGCAAAGTAATTATCACACAATACAACTCATGACAACTCCTGGAAAGGTCAATCCAGCTATGAAAAGAGCCAGCCAGCTATAAAGTTACTGCTTAAAAATGTGTAATACGTCTATTGCTGGTTTCTATCCTGCTTTAATCCGAATGTATAGCAGGGCCCTATATAGATGCAAGGAGTCCCAGGCTGAACGTCACATCTGACAAAGTCCGCTTCAACCCAGGAAAGTTTGTATATTCTCTCCATATGTAGTCTTATTTAGTTAGGGCCCTACCACACTTAAAGCTGGAAATCAGCTGCAAAGTTGTTACACATTTCCAAGCACTAACTTGGCACTTGGTTGGCTCTTTTGATAGCTGGCTGGACCTTTTAATGAGTTGCATAATATATGTAATGTGCAACAGAGGTGTTAGGACTGCATAGCTGTGCATCTCCTCTGCCTTCTGACTGCCTTTGTATGAACATGGTTACAAACTACCTCTCACAGCACTTGAACAATTTTTTAAAGAGACCCCGCCTTTCACTCTTCTAACACAAACTGTGCTCTCTCCACATATAATCTACTGTAGTTAAGGCCCTGCTACACATACAAAATAAAGCTAGCTAGAAACCAGCTCCAAAGTTGTTATATATGTTCAAGCATTAACTTTGTAGAATCATAGAAGATTAGGGTTGGAAGGGACCTCAGGAGGTTATCTAGTCCAACCCCCTGCTCAAAGCAGGACCATACCCAACTAGATCATCCCAGTCAGGGCTTTGTCAAGCCAGGCCCTGAAAATCACCAAGGATGGAGATTTCATGACCTCTCTGGGTAATTTTTTCCAGTGCTTCACCACCCTGCTCGTGAGAGAGTTTTTCCTAATATTCAGCCTAAACTCCCTTGCTGGTTGGCTCTTTTGGTAGCTGGCTAGACCTTTCCATGAGTTGCCATAAATATGTAAGGTGTGCAGGGGTCTTAGGTACCTAGCCAGACCTATCTCCACTGCCTTCCAATCAACACGGTTACAAACTACCTCTCACAGCACTTGAAAGATTTGTTTAAAAGACCCCCTTTCACTCTTCTAACGCACATTGTGCTCTCTCCACATATAATCTCATGTAGTTAGGGCCCTGCCACACGTTCAAATTAAACCTGACTGAAAACCAGCTCCTAAGTCCATACATTTGTGCAGACAATGTTCTTTGGGTAAACATGATATCTTTTATGAGACCAACTATATTACTGGAAAAAAACGTTCTTTGTAAGCTTTTGGGCACCAACGCCCTTCTTCATGTGCCGCAAGTGCCTGAAGAAGGGTGTCAAACATTGCAAGCTTTTGGGTACAAAAACTTGCAAAGAAAAAATGTTCTGTGCAAGCTTTTGAGCACCAATGTCCTCCTTCAGGCATCTGAAGAAGGGTGTTGGGTGCCCCAGAATTTGCAAAGGACAATTTTCCCAACTATATAGTTGGTCTAATAAAAGATATCACATTTCCCCAAAGCATCTTGTCTGCCTGTGTGTCCTTAGACCAACACAGCCTCAGCGAACACCCCCTTACACATGCTGAAGCACTAACTTTGTAGCTGGTTAGCTCTTTTGGTAGCTGGCTGGCTCTTTCTATGAGTTACCAGGTATGTGTAAGGGGTGGCTTAACCTTAGGTCGGGCTAGGTGCCCATCTCCCCTGCCTTCGCCTGGCTTCAGCGGAAGGCGACTAGGAACAACTCAGCGCTTGGAGGAAAGACTCTTTTCCGGGACTCCCTTTCCCTCTTCCCGGTGTCCCGGGGGGCAGCCTGGGGCTGACCTCCTTGGCACTTTCCAACGTGCCCCCCGGCCGGGAGCCCGGTGGGGGCGGGCGCGCAAGGCTCCGGTCCTGGCCGGGGGGAGGGGCGGGATGCGGGCACAGGCTGCGCTCGCACCTGCCCCCGCCCC
>NW_017729022.1:21195734-21200214 GCF_001723915.1 Gavialis gangeticus | reverse complement strand
GCTGACGCGGGTGAAGTCCGCCGTGGCCAATTTCATGGGCGGCATCATGGCTGGCGGCTCGGGCGCGGAGCACGGCGGCGGCGGCGGCGCGGACCAGCCGCTGCGCTTCCCCTACGGGCGGCCCGAGTTCCTGGCGCTGTCCCCGGACGAGGTGGAGTGCTCGGCCGACCACATCGCGCGGCCCATCCTCATCCTCAACAAGGAGACGCAGCGCCTGCCCTGGACCACGGGCTACGCGGAGTGAGTGTGTCCCCGGGGGGGCCGGCGGGGGGGGTCCCGCCTGGCAGAGGGCACGACTTGCTGCAGGCAGCTCGGTCACGGTGCCCACGCGCCTGGTAGGCAGGGAGGGAGGATTATTTGCCGTAGAGAGCTCTCTCCCGGCCTGCTGGGGACTGGGCTTCAAACGCGTCCCTTGCCAGGCCTGTGCAGCGCTGGTGGCAAACGGGGAGGGTGGGGGGTTGTCGCTGCTTGTTTCCAGCCTGAAAAAAATGCCCATCCTGCTGGGGCGGGAGCCGGGCTGGGAAGGTGGAATGAAGGAGACTACAGCAGCCCGGGGGTGTTGCTGGAGCCCTGGTCGTCCTTGTCGCCTCTGCCACCGCACGTGATTTCTGTAGCTGTGTTACGCACTTATTTTTTCCGAGTTGAAGGATTAAAATGATAAACTGCTCTTCTGAAGCCCTGCAATCGTTGCTGGTGGCTGAAAGCATTAGGAATGCGTGAATAGCGGGCTTGGGTGGCAGTCCGACTTTTTGTACTCTTTGAGAATGACTTGACCAAGGGGTGGGGAGGGTAAATTGGCTGGGCAGCTTCTCACGTTTGTTCTGGACCCGTCCAGAAACATGCACTAATGTGAAACTTTATTCAGGGAGCGTGTGGGAAGCTTTGTCTTGATGCAGAACGGCAAAAGGGAAGCTTCCCTTAGAACTAGCTGCATTGAAAAGTATTGCGTACTGGCTTTCTGTCAGGTCTCTAGTGCATTTCTAAGTTTGGGAGGGACCTGAAGGACTCAACCTCTGTACTGATGGGAAGAAAAAGCAGTGCAAAGACCCCAGGGCCCAGCTGAGAAACAATATTGTTCTGGCCTCTCATTTTAGTGATTTTGTTTATTGCATTGACTTATGTCATTGCTTTGGTCAGTAGCCAGTTTCAGCTTCCCTCTAGTCTTGAGCAGTCACCATCGTTGCAAATCACATGATTGTATAAGGACAGAACTTTAAGGTGCAGCCTGAAAAACGGAGTGCTTGCTTGGATGCAAGGACCCGTCACAATGTTCAGCAGTGGAACAATTTACATATCGGTGCATGATTCAGCTCCATTCACTCAGTGGTAGCTTTACAGCTGCTCTCTTCAGTTGGGAGCAGGATGGAGTCCTTGACTTCCTTTTCCTGCCAACTCCAAGATTGAGGTTTGACCAGCCATGCCATTGGCAGTGCAGAAAGTGCTGGAACCAACTCTGCAACCTCCTCTGTCCCCACTTCCTGCCTCCTAGATTTAGAGATTGGGCATGGTACCTTTTTCCCTTTTGGGAGGTGCCATAATTGGGGGCTTAATTCAACTGCCACACATGGAGAAAAACCACTTTTGACAACTCTGAGAACTGAACTGAGCTGCGCCCCCAATGTGTAGATATGGAGCGTACAAATGAGCTGTTCTAACGTATAGGGGAGGAGTTAGGAGAAATTTACTTTTTAGCTGTTTTCTCAATACTTTAGGGGAAGAGGGTAAGGCAACAAACACTGCATCTATGAGCAACAATATTGAATGTTTTAAATACAACCTTTAAATAATTTGAGCCATAAAACAATCTAGCTCTTTAGGATAGTGGGTAATCTTTACTGTTCCCAATATGAGGGGGAAACTGTGGTACAGTGGTTTACTAAAAGTCAGACTAAGTCCATGACAGTACAGAATAGATTCTGACTCTTAGATGAATGCATAATCTACTAGAGACACAGTTTTCATGTGGAGTGAGGCTTTTGAAAGAAAATGTTGTGGTAGGAGACAAAAGCGGGGCGGCCGGTATATTGTGGGAAATTTCTTATTCAAATTAATGTTTATTGATTAAAGGAAATAGAATCATAGAAAATTAGGGTTGGAAAGGAGGGTGGAAGAAGGGGTTGTTACTTGAAGGGGAGAGGGGGTTGCACCTTGAACAGGTTTTTTTTGGTTGTGTTTTCATGTATAATTTAATTAGTTCAGAAGGATGATCAACAATTAGAAGCACTTTCAGGACCCTTTAGAATTTATGTGAATTAAAATAAACTCTTGGTGTTGGAAGATCTTCTACAGCTGAAGCTCAAGAAAGAGGGAAAAGGTTTCTTTATCAAACTTTTCCATTAAGGAGATTGATGTCTGTTGGTGAGCAGTCATATATATCATCTCCCCAGTTCAAAATAGATTTAGCATCTGGTCTTGTGCTCTTGCACTGGATAAGCTCAAACTACTGCTTCTCCAGAAGTAATAGTTCTCATCATACTTGGGAAACCTTTATATCAGTGATTTCTTCTGTAAGTATTCTCCCAGAAGAAAGGATTATCACCATCTTTTGTGATAATGAATAAATACTTTTAATCAAGTTGCAGCAAGGGAAGTTTAGGGTTGGATATTAGGAAAAACTTTCTCACTAGGCAAGTGGTGAAGCACAGGAACAGGTTACCTAGGGAGGTTGTGGAATCTCCATCCCTGGAGGTATTTAAGGCCTGGCTCAGTAAAGCCCTGGCTGGAATGATCTAGTTGGGGACGGTCCTGCTTTAATCATGGGGTTGGACTAGGTCAGAGGTTCCCAACCTCCAGGCCATGAAGGGTTGGCTGCTGGTCTGCAGGAGGGTTATCTGCCAGACCAGAAGTCTGAAAATGACTAGCATACTGTGGACCAGCAGCCTTTTTTATACTGAATCTAACCATGGTCTAAAAAGGTTGGGAACCACTGGATTAGGTGACCTCCTAAAGTCCTTTACAGCCTTAATTTTCTATGATTCTGTGGTACTTGGGCATCGCTGTATCCAACTATAATTAAATGGTGCTATCTGTCCAGTCTGAATATATCTGTTTGAACAAGTATTAAGTTCTCATTTCTGTTTTGCATCTTTCATGTCCATTTTTCTGGATGTTTTCTCTTACAGGAATAATATAATCTCAAAATATAGTTTTAAAATTGCTGCACAACAATTAATTTAGCTCTACAATAAGCAGCAAAATCCTAGTGTTTGCTTCTCATTTTGATTACTGAGCTGTTATCCTTTTTTTCTAATAACGTAGCTCTCTATGTAGGGAGAAAAAAATCTTCAAAATACATTTTGGAGACAAAGGATAAAACATTTTTTCTCACGTGGCCTCTCAGTATAAGATCTGCAAGGACTCGGCTTTCCTTTATTCACCAATTCACTGAATGGACCCAAAATTGTCATCTTGAGAAAAACAGCCTCCCAACAGATTGTTACTTCAGCTACGTTAATTGAGACCTATCAAGTTTTGACAATAGATCCACCTCTTTCTATGGAATGACAAAAGATGATCGTTTTTTTCAAATATACACTTTCTATTCCAAAGAAGCTTCTAACTTCCATAGAAGTTTGGAGGTCAAAATGTAAAAGTTTTGTCCAAATCTGTGGGTGTTGTTGGGTTGTTGTTTTTTTTGGGGGGGGGGTTGTTTTTTTTTTTAATTCCCCACTGAGATGAGGCAGTTATGAACTGGTCAGCCGTACTACCTGGGAAGTTAGTGGAACAAGTTAGAAATAAATCAGTTTGCCAACATGTTAAGGAGGAAAGGATGATCACTAGAAGTCAACATAGATTTCTAGTGATCATGGATTTATTGACAAATCATCCCAACCCACTTGGTCTCCTTTGACAGAATAACTGGGTGGATCAAGAAAATGAAGTGACCATAGCGTACCTGGATGTTAGGAAGACCTTTAATAGTTCCACATGCCCTTCTCATACATGCAAGTGAGGGAGTATTATAAAAGGATTGATGTCAGCATGGCAAGAAGTTTCAAGTGAAGTTCCAGAGGGGTCTGTCCTGGGTCTCGTGATGTTACATGTTTTTGTTTTAATTATTTGGATGCTGGAATTGAAAACCTGATCAAGTTTGCAGATAATGTGAAAGTGGGAAGGGCTGCAAGGACTTTGGAAGATAAAAGTAGATAAAACAAGTTCTTGATAGATTGGGGAACTGAGTAGAGGAAAGAACTGAGTTCAGTGCAGACAAATGCAAGATGCTAAACCTAGGGAAGAATAAGCAAATCTTAGAGGTGCACCAATACATTGGTCACATACCGGATAAGTGCCAACATAAGGAAAATTAACTGTATCAGCAATCGGGTTTTTTTGCTGATGTGGCCGATAATGCCACTGATAAATGCTGTGTGCATGCATGCATCCACAGCACAGCATGAAGGTGGCCAGGAGTGCAGCTGAGTATCTGGGTCCAGTTGTTAAGTCTGTTTCATAGTTTCATAGTTTCTAGGGTCGGAAGGGA
>NW_017729022.1:21188456-21195723 GCF_001723915.1 Gavialis gangeticus | reverse complement strand
CTGGGCTGTAGTTGTGGGTGCTGTTTGGTCCGGCAGGCTGTTGTGAGGGAAGGTTGGGGCGGGGGGTCAGATCGAGGCCCCAGAAATGCGTGAAGGAGTGGGGCTGGGGCTGGAACAGGCAGTGCCTGGATGGGGCATGGGATGGAGCTGTGGCTTGTCTGGGGGCGCCAAAGGGGGAGGGGGGCAACTCCCACCACTGCACGCACCCTGGGAGGGCATGGGCAGGGGCGTGTGCCCCCAGGTATCTGTGTGGGGCAAGGGCGGGCTGGTGCTGTGGGCTGGAGCCCAGGTGGTGCTGGGCTTTTCCCAGTGGGGTCTGCGCCAGTCTGTGCTCAGAATGGGCCGTGGCAACACTTGGAGGAGGGTTTGGGGGACTATGGCAAATTTTGGGATAGCTGCAGACCCCCATGGCCCTTTTCCAGCACCACTGCCATCCATCCTCAGCATAGCCCAGCCCAGCCCCTCGCCAAAAGAGCTTGGCGTGACCCTCACTTCATCTTGCAATGGCAGCCTGCCCTTGCCCTATGCACCAACCTGGGCATGCACACTGTATGTCCTCCTAGGGTATGCACAGCAGCGGGAGCCACTCCCCTCCCTCTGTGCCGCCTGGGGGAGCCACTTGCAGCTCTGTGCCACGCCCTGCCTCACCTAGGCAGTGCCTGCCCTTGCCCCAGACCCACTCCCTCTCAAACCATGGGGTCCTTGATTTCCCCTTCCCCATGCCCCTTGCCTCCCCCTTGCCCCACAGCAGTATTGGCCAATATCGCTCATTAAAAATCGGCCATTGGTATCAACTCAGAAGACCTCTATTGGTGCACCCCTACCAAATATACTAAAACAGAATGGGATTTGAGTGGCTGGGTAGCAACATTGTAAAGAAAGATCCAGGGATTTTGGTGGCTCGGACTTAGCATGACATAGTTGCAGAGAAGCATGCATAATTTTTGGGCTGCATCAGCAGGAGTATTAGCTGTAAGACCCAGGAGGTGCTAGTACCACTCACTCTACTCAACGTTGGTTAGGCTTATGTAGAGTATTGTATGTAATTCTGGGCCCCATGTTTTCAGGATGTAAAAAAGTTGGAGAGTCTCCAGAAGCTGGTGACAAATAAGGGGTTTGGAAAGCAAACCATATGAGAAAGAAAACTTAGGTATGTTTAGCTTTGAAAAGGAGATCCAGGTGGGGGGAAGGGGACATGGCAGTTTTCAAATACTTTAATAGTGCCATAAAAGAAGAACCACTGTTCTCCTTCGCCACAGAAAGCAGAACATGAAACAGTGGCTTAAACTCTGCTTTGATGCGATTTAAGATTAGCTCTCAGGAAAAAAACTTCCTTACTCTTAGAAGAGTAAGACAGTGGAGTAGACTGGCTAGGGAAGTTGTGGAACCTTTCACTGGAGGTTTTCAAGAGGAGCTTGGATAAGCATTGGACAGGGAGGATTTAGGAATCGCATTCTTGCATATGTGCAAGGTGTTGGACCAGGTGGTGTGTGAGGTCTCTTCCAAACTATGAGTCTGTTGTTTAAAAATACGAAACCCAAAACATGTTGCCCAAAGTATCCCTGGTAAAACTGCTCAGTTATGCTGATTTTGATCAAGAGTGAATTTGAATCAATGTATTTTATCAGAAGTTCACAATAAAAGTTTTCTTTTAAATATAGTGCCATGCATAAAGGGTACTTGTTTAAACAGTAGTGTAACCTGGGCTGAGTCCCCTGGGGCTGACTATACAGGTGCCAGAATGGAGGCAGGGAGGCCCTGGAGGGGGTGTAGGGGCTTTGCTTGACACAGGCTTACACAGGGGCTGCAGGCTGTGCCTGCCCAGCGGTAGGAGTCTCTTTGTGACCCTTCCCCTGCTGTGTGGCTAACAGTCACCACAGAACTGAGGCTTTTGCATGGTCTTTCCACATACAATTATGAAGCATGTGTGAAAGGTTAACCTGGTAGCTGTTGTGGGCGACTCCCACAAGGGAGGGGAAGTGAGTTGCCCTGAAGCAGGAGCCTCCAGCCCCTGGGTGAGCCTGTGCTCTGATAGGTAAGACCAATCCCATTATTCTAAGCTTAGCATCCCCACCTGCTCTCTGGCTCTGGTTAGGGTTCATAAATAGCTAGCTATGCCTCTGGTTGAGAATTGGGTTAATTTGAATAAGTTTGCATCTCAGACTTTGCTCAATACTGCCTCTACTACTACTATCTGTACTCAGATATGAGTACAGACCCATATCTGAGAGGTATTAGGGCTTCTCTATGGAGAATGTCATGTTTTGCAGCCCGTAGCTTTGTTGGTTTTCTTTCTGTAAGACTCTTCTTGTCATTAGGAAGAAAAAAAGCTGTGAAGTTATTCTTGTTTGTTGTTTATGTTGTGGTTTCCTCTCTTCCTCCTCAGCAGAACTTGTGAACCTGCTTCCAACTTTGTTTTATGCCTGCTAAATTAGGCAGTGATCTGGACCTACTAATATAACTCAAGCCAAACATAAATGATTGTACCTTCAATAGTGTCTTAACTGTATATGTAGCTAAACAGTATATCCACACACACCTTTTACCTTCACCTTTTTCCTCCATCCTTTTTCTTTGTTTGATGACTACTTGTTGACTTCATGCAAGTCTTAAACACTTCAGAACGGAGGCTTCCTTTTTAATGAGTCTTGGCTAGAGTCTCTGGGGTATTCTGTAATATCAATTATTAGTAATAAATGTCAGTCCATATTATATTTATATTATGACTAGCAGATTCTTATAGACTTCCTGGAAAATAGTCTTGCATGTTGCTTCTGGAGAAGTAAGCAAGTGCTTTCTTATGTTGAGATCCTTACTTTAGCAGCAGTGAAGGTAAAACAACGCTCTTATTATTCTCCAACTAAGCAATAATATGTTTTTGTAGCCCAAAATTCAGTGCTTTAATGTCTTTTGTAAATACTATGAATCCTTGGGATGGATCGCAGTCAGCCTTGTCTGGCACTCATTTCTTACCTTTTCACAATCACTTTGTAGAATACCTCTATATGTCCCTTGAATATTTTTAATGGCTATTTGTTCTTCAGTTTTAAGTTATCTATGGATTTATGCAAAAATTTAGTTATACTGTAATTCTCTTTTTGTCCAGCATTTTCTATCTTTCTAAATTAGGTGCTGATCTATTTTCTGTTCAAGTTTGAAATACCTGGTATGGCTTTTATAATGTATACTTCTTTGTTGATTTTAAAAAAATCAACTTCTTATCCAAATGGTACTCTCCTCTTTTGACAAACAAAGTACAACCTTTTCAAGATTATTTTACATGTTGTACCTCAGAAGTCCTGCAATACTGTGGTTTCTCTGCACTGCAGGCCTGCATAGCAATTGCATTTTCTCTATGATGTGGTGAACGCTGACCCATAATGGATGCAGTGCTCTAGGTGAAGTACTGTATAACTGTGGACTTGCACCCTGTCATTATAGTGTCACGTTGTTCCAACAATAACTTTCTTGAAACAGAAAGGAGAAAAAAAAACTGGATTATGGATTTTTTTCTTTATGCATTGGTTGTTTTTTTAAGCGGATGACTTGGCATCTTTCTCTTTGGACTGAATTTCTTCTTCAGATTCATTGCTTTTGAGCTGTGTATGCAAGAAAGATATATTTGAAGGACTGAAGAAGAAGATACCAAGACTGATTTCTTTTTCTCTCTTTTTTTTATTTTTTATTTCGTTTTCCCTGGTAGCCCTCTAAGTGTAGACTGGTACCTTCAAACTTAAGAGTGAAGGTAAAGGAATATTGCACAGGAGTACTGGACTTACTGCATATCATTATAGTGTGAAAGGTATCTTAAAGTTACAGACATTAAGCCTGTAGCCTCTACTGAAGCAGATATATTATTCCCAACGTGCCAATGAGGCAATAAACTGAGGGACAGAAGTATTACTTGATCACTTAATTGCATGCGAGTTAATGGCAGTCTGGACTAGAACCTATAAATCTTGATGACTCCATGTCTCTTACTCTAACCAGTAGACCTCAGTGCCTTTCATTAATTGGAGTATAGAAGTTGGGCTTGTGTGAATTGCAAGTATGTTCCCATTTCTAAGAGCTACTGTTTCTGTTAGCTGGCAGCATGAGTCATGTCTCCCTCTGCAAATAAGTTTATATGCAGTATATTGTCTGCTTGGTGTGATGTCACAACAATGAGGAACATTGGAGGAACTTTTGAAACAAACCTTCTGTTCCTGTTCTTCCAGCTTCTGTTTGCTTAGGCTGAATGCACATAATTTGTAGAGAACAATTCCTTCTTGCTTTAATATTTTTTTTTTCTCTTTGTCTAGGTGAATTACATTTGTACTTTAATAACTTCTTAGTTAAGAGCATTAAATGTAAAATATGGCTTGATAAATTACTTTAGATTTTAAAATGCTATGCATCTGTGTATAACATAAGCATATATTAGAGAAGGTCAAAGCATAAAAGAGGAAGCAAGTCATTATACTTGTATGTAATGTAATAAAGTAGTTCTGGTATATGTTGCCAAAGTCTTCAAGGCTCCATTCTGTGTAAAAGTTTATTGAAACCATGTGAGAATTTATAAGAGCTTCCAATATCCCTCTCCTTAGGTAAGAGCTTGTGATATAACACTTGGTTCAGAGATGATCTCTTTTGTTAGACCAACTAAGAAATTGCAAAAGTATCTTTTTCTGCAAGTTTTTGGGTGGGTACACCCTTCCTCAGTCTCAGAGAAAAGTAAAGATGGTAAAAAGTCCCCAGGTAGAAAATAAACTCAATTTTTGCACAGAGGAAATAGAAGGTGGAAGCCTCTCTCTCTGGGTCCATGAGAATGTCTTTGTGAGTTGTTCTTTGATGTGCAGATAAGGCCGGATTCCTTTCTTGGTGGTATCAAGTGTCAGAAAGGCAGAGAGGTGTAGAAATCTTTCTTGTTGTTCAGCAATGAAATTTAAATCCAAAATTGGCTAAAATTCAGCATCTTCCATGTTTTAGGGCTGTATTTGGTAGCTGTGTGGGTCAGAGACTCAAAGAAATGCAAAACTCTAGAACTCTTGGTTCAGATGATACCTTGTGCATTTCTTTTTGTCTCCTACCAAATACATCCCTGAATATAACACTTAGCATTTATGTAATGCCATTGATCTGCCAAGTGCTTTGCAATTATTAATTTACTTTCAGAACAAGTTTGGGAATGGTGTATGGGAAGAGTATAAATGTGCCCATTTTATAGATAAATAGAACGAGGCAAATGGAGCAAAATTCGGCAAAGGAGATTGGGAGTTGACTCTCAGGAGTTCCAGTGCTAAGACCATAGTGGCTGTTATTCACTTGGCTTTTGTGATGTAGTTTTATTGATAGAGCGTAAATTATTGCTTTTATCAACATTTTCAGTGTTGCTTAGGACTTACAAAGGAAACATAATTGGAATGCAGTTGTATGAATTGTCCTGCCCACACAGAACATTGAGTTGAGCAGAAACCTAATTTCTGAAGATGAGGAATTAAAATATATACACACAGAACCAATATTGAATTATCCTCAAATACTCGCATTGTATTCATTGTGTAATCCAAATAATCCCTTCATCATGCGGTGAATGAATGAGGAAGGAATTATTTGGAATGTCTTGATATGGACAGCCTGAAAAGGCCACACTCCATGGCATGTGATCCCTCTGACTGATTCCTTTGCATTCAGTCACATGGAAAAAGTTTCATGTATGCCTAGAAATGAGGCATATGATTTCTTCCAGTGCTGAATGTGTGGGTTGTCAGTTGTTGGGCACAGGGTTTTTTCTTGCAATGAGAGTCAGTAATTACGTGAGAGAGGAGTGCGGTCTGTGGGTTTAATGATGGAAAATTAAAGGATTGTATCGGACAGACATACAGGTGAAGAGGCTATAAAATTTAGCAGATGTAGTCTTTCTGTGGAGTAAACTAAGTACCAACTTGTAGGTGTTGGTATCCCTTTTTAAATACAGTACAGAAGCAGCATAAGCATATGAAATATGAGTGTGTGTGTCTGTTGAGGGGAGTGCTAAAAGAGGGTGGGATTAAGGCTGCATGGTTGTGAATTCAAACTCTTTATTTCTAGTTTTTGGATACCATTTTTACAGAAATTAATATTCTGGAAGGCATTAAATACCAAAAGGCAATCTTAACTCTGAGTTAACAGGATTTTGTTTTGTTTTTGTTTTGATTTGATTTTTTACATTGAATTTCTTCTTTTTAATATAGGGGTTATTTGGGAAATGTGTGATCTTACATGCAGCTAGATTTGTTTGTGGGGTTGCAGTTGAGATTTTTCTGTGTCCAAGTAAAGATTAAGGATGTTTTATGATTTCCAAATCCTCCCCCACCCTCATAATTTGGTCATAGCAGAATCGGTATAGAGATTATAGTGATTCTTTTGAGATATGTGGAGTGTGCAGCTCTGGAAAGTAACAGGCGTGGTGACAGAAATCACAGGTATGGTCTGTCCTAAAATCCTGACAGTTTTATTTCATGGTGGTTGCATTGATTTTAGCCATGTGAGAGAAGACTGATGGGTCTGACTCTTCCTTCATTTCCCTCCTGTTTTCCTCTGCAGCATTTGGACTTTCCTACTTCTGTCCCCAGCTCACCTCATTTTAGCATGCATACTTAGGTGCTTTGTACATAATCACAGGCATTAGCTTATCGGAGTGTCTCAGACTTTCTTAGGTAGTAAACTGAGGGCTTGGACAGATGTTAATTTTCTCCAGGTAGAGTCCCTGCTCTCTCAGGAGAAACCACTAGTGTGCAGAAAAGTGGTCACTCTGGGAACTTGGGAACAGCTTGAATGAAATGGCTTCCCAGAAAATATCTCTTGGGAGACCACTTCTGTAGAGTCAGCAGACACAGAGCCAGCCTCCACAATCCCAGTGTGCTTTGCTTCTCCTTCTTCCCACAGGGAGAGGGAGAGCTGTGTCAGTCTCAGTCAAGCAGAAGCATAACACACTGTTGATTTGCTTTGGGCTGGAAATGCCCGGCACTGAAGAGGGTGTATTCTGCTCTTGGCTTGTTCCCTGCCTGAATTGCACTGTGGTACTTGGGTTCAGAGAAGTATACAAGCGTACACTTTGCCCAGCCTTAGCTGGGCTTCAATGCAGCACCTTCAGTGGGGGAGGGGAAAGGCTAGAGGACTCCACTGATTCTGAGATGTAATATCTGCCATGGGTATGTAACTAACCAAAAGAGTGTGCACTGAACACCATCAGTAAATAGACCGTGGCAATTTGTACAAAAAAAAGTGTGTGTTTGTGTGTGTAGGT
>NW_017729022.1:21184697-21188393 GCF_001723915.1 Gavialis gangeticus | reverse complement strand
AGACGCATACTTTTTGTAGTTGGTGAAAATAAGTGAGAAATTGTAACTCACTGTCTCTGATAATTGATAACTAGGAATATTGGATTAGGCTAAATGATGTTAACATTTTATATATGTAATTATGCTAAGAATGACACCTAGTCTTATAAACACATATGCACCTTGAGTCTGGAAGTTATATGCATAGTGTATACTTCCCAATAATTCAGTGGAAGAAAATGACTAAATAAAAAAATCCATTAAGTTATGTCTCAAGAGGCAACTGTTGTCTAAGAATTTATGAAGCTTTGGATAGCTTAATTTTCCAGCTAGGAAAACCGGGTAATGCACACTTACAGCTAGGCTGCTGGGAAGATTTTGTCAGAAGTAGAAGCTGCATTTTAGGGATCAGATCAAACATTGTTCTTGTTTAGTTTAGTTTTGTTTATTCTTATATTGCTATCTGTATCTCTACATATAGTTACTGATTTTATTTTTGTAGTGCTCTCTCTTGTTTGGGTAATAAACCTCTTCGCTCTTTCTTATAACTTTCTTATTGTTGGTGTTAAGTGTGATTTTTTTTTGGGGGGGGGGGAGGAGAGAATTTTACCATACAGATGGACCTTATTTTTGGAGGATGGGGTCTGTAATTTCTAGCAAAGCCAGTAAAAGTAGTGTTATTTTTTTTAAGATGGCAAAAACCCCTCTACTAAGAGCCAGGTGGGAACTGTGTTGCCCCCAGGCCAAGGTGTTATCTCAGCTTGTTCTCAGTAGTCAAGCAGCAGACATTGGAAAGCTCTTGGGGCTGAAAGACACTCCTGATGGTGTGATGGGACTCTGAGTGTGTCAGACCACATTCAAGGAAGTCATGGGAATAGTGGCTGTCATGTAGTAGATGGGATAAATGTACAGTTCTCAAGCCATTTGATGCCTGATTGGAGTCCCAATTGAATCTCTGGGTCTGTGCAGAAGAATATTTGATACCATCTATTAAGGTTGATGGATTCTGTTGAAATGGGCTGCAGCTTAGGACCAGGTGGCTCAGATGACCCTAAACATGGATCATTAACCCTCAGTGTGCCCCCAGATGACACAAAGTTTCAGGGCAATCCATGTAATCCCAGATTTTTATAGCATTTAGAGCAATCAACTTTCTCCACCTCAACTGTAGCAGAGCTGCCACTTGGCTAGGAACATGGGAGCTGTAACTAAGCAATTCAGAATAAAGTGTTAAAGGTCAATGGGAAGGAGAGGAAGGGAAGGGGTTGGGGGAGACGGAATCGAGTAGAAATTCAGGATGGTTGAATTACAGTAAATGCTATAACATAGGGGTCCCTGTGGCAAGAGAGGATTGAACATGTAAGAAATGTAAGATAGAATCATAGAAAATTAGGGTTGGAAGGGACCTCAGGAAGTCATTTAGTTCAACCTCCTGCTCAAAGCAGGGCCATCCCCAATTATATCTGTCATATTAGATGGGGGTCTGTAACCTATGGCCTCTGGGCTGGATCTGGCCCAGGAAGGTCCAAGGTTTATGTGATGTGCAGCTGTGCCAAACCACCCATCCATTTTGCAGCACCCTGCTCAGCAGCTCTCTCAGCTGCTTTGTTGTGCCTACATTTATCATCTCTGCAGAGGGACTAGATATCTGCAGTGAAGGAAGCGCTAGCAGCTTGAGCTGGAGAAGGGGCAAGGGACATAGAGATTTGCGGCCCTCAGCAGGGAAGCAGGTTACTTCAGCTCTGGGCTGTTTACCCTGTTGTAAAAAGCTGATCTTACTGTTTCCTTATTCATTCTAATATTCTTCTTTTCCAGGGTGGGCCTGGCTTTAGTAGGTGAATTCCATATTGCTTTGGTTCAGATAAGCAATCTGGGAGGAGAAACGTACTGTACTTCTTGCCTGTGAGACTGGTAGTACTGCAACTTATCTAGTCCACAGAGAGATGGAAAACTGTATTTACTTTGTTGTCTTGTTTAGAAAGTAATCTACCAGTTTCACTTAAGGATAACATTGGTTTGTTTTAAACAGCTGTAGAAAAAGGAAAGCTCTCAAATGCTTTATTCTCAAATTTCAACTCACTGTATGGCAGAGGAGCATCTCGGGTTGTATCCATTTTGTATTTCTATCTCCATATTACCACTGAGAAATGTATAGCCAATATCTGGGAAATCCGTAGCTGTCCAGTAGTTGGTGTTTTTCAAGAGCCAATATAAAATGTTCTCTCCTTTTTTGGTTCTGGTGCTGTTAAGGTCCCTTTACAGTGAAATTTTTTTTCTTTCTTTCTTATTCATTGTGGCATCGCTTATGATGCAGCTGCACAGACAATGCAGTAAAACTAAATGGAGCCATTTTGGCTTCTGCTTCAAGAGAAATGTATACAAGAAAAAATAGTTTCTCCTAAATAGAAACAAGTGGAATCAGTAGAAATGGAAAGTCAGTTTTCTATGTGATTATTTATATTTACATTAAAATAAGTTATAATAATATGATACTATAATCGTATGATACAATGTTGTATAATGCATACCTAGTAAGTATAGTTTGCATTTTGATAGTGTATTCCACCTAAAAAACTCAAAACCGATTGCAAACAGCAAATGAAGCTTCACATAAAGTGTTCAGGAAGCATGGCGTCACAGGAAACAGTCTTGGTGAGGCAGCAGGCACTTCTTAGTGTGCAAACTCTCTTCTGGGATGCCAGTTCCTGGACACTTTGGTTCCATGATGACTTACTTTGTCACATCTGTTTAGGCCCCAGATTCTGCAAGGGCAGTAGCAAGACTAGTAGTTCTTTATATAAGTTCCCGTGTTTAAAAAAAAGTGTTGTTTCCACATCACAGGCCTCCTCAAGATACTCCCAGTAGCTCACTTGCTGCTTCAGGCGCAAACTATGATGCTCAGCCAATAGCTACACTTGTGGAAGGCTTAATGCAACACTGCCATCTTGGCAGCTGCATGGCATACTCAGCATCTCTGGGAGTGCTTTTCCATTGAAGAAAACAGCTTCCCTGCCTAAAACATGTACCCCAATTTTGTGTGGTTGATTTCAGGGGTAAAGGGTGTGTGTTGTGCATAACAAAATATGGTATTAACATCCCCATTACATAAAGGAACAAGTTTAGGCTATGGGATGAAATTTTGTATTCTGTTTCTTTAAAGATGCTGGATGGAACACCTAGCCCAGGAGAATGGGGCCAGCATGGGTTTAAGCTACCATTGCACCCAGCTGGTCCTGGCCTGCTCTTGGAGCAAGAAGTTCTCTTAAGTGTATCGTAGAGATTCTAAAGGGCTTGTTTCAGTCCTGTTAGTTCCAGAATCTCTGCAGCTCCATTCTGGCATTGTCATCTTGTCCAAGATTTGTGAGTGGTAAAAGAGCAGCCCCAGACCGATCATTAACAATTCCTGAACTGTCAGTATGTTCCTCTCAGTAGCATTAAGCCCTCTGCCCCTTTTCTTTGCCATAAATGGGATGCAAACATGGATGCTTAAAACTAAGCTTCTAAATCTATTTTTCTATCCCAATTAGTAGCCTGCTTTTTTTCAAAAGTGCTAGTAAGTACCTAGTAAATTCTACCATACTGATCTAGTTGATACAGCTCTTAGTCCTGCTAAGACTCCAGCACATTCTTAACTATGCATGTGAGTAATCTTATTGGGCTTAGTATGGGTTCTGGAGGCTTGCGCTACCAGAAATATTCCCCCCCCCCCCCCCCCCC
>NW_017729022.1:21178009-21184518 GCF_001723915.1 Gavialis gangeticus | reverse complement strand
AAATCCATTAACCATGTTGCCTCAGATTGGGTCAGGCTCTTCCTTCCTGGACCCTTGTCCAGGGTTAAGTTTACCTGATTTGAACATTATCTTCTCCCTTGGCACACTTTCTAGCTACCTTTTGGCTAATAGGAACCATGTCAATACAACAGTAGCTGAAATGTGCTGTCTTCTAGAACTGAAGATGCAAGTCTTCTGGTTTGCAGTTTACCATTTCAGGGTCATGTGATATACGTAACACACACATTTTTCACAGCATGCTCTGATACTATTGCTTTTTACTTGGCATAAGCAAAATTAACTATTTTTCTGTTAGGAAAAGAGGGGAGAAGGATAGAAAATGGAGGGAGGATGGGAAATCCTAAAACTGAAATTTGATGTTAGATGGTAAAACCTAAAACTGAAATGAAACATTACATTTACAATACATTGTTCTATAATGTTCTTAACAATGTCCTCTAGGAAGAAAAGACCTGAATACTTCTAATCAATGTGGCTAGTAAAGGCCATCAGCAGTATCTTGAAGTTACCCATGTACTAAGAAGTAAGTATCAATGCAACAAGAACAAACAGAATTAATTGCACTTCAACCTTTTCACCCCTTGTTCTGACAACTTCTGTCCACAGTCTGCTGTCTCCAGTATGTGCTAGCAGTTACTCACAATTCCTTAGGAGCAGCCTCATTAGCTTCTACAGGCATCTACAACTATGACTCAGTGTAGTTTCTTGCCATGACCCAAGCTCACAGTCCACAGAAGCTGCAAACTATTATGAGAAAGGTTGATCCTGGCAAGAAATTGTGGGTGGAAGAAGGTTTTGCACCATAGATGTAGATAAATAGTTTTGCCTCCAGTTTTCTTTCAACCTAAAAATAATTGAAAAATGAAAACAGATGACAACAAATAAAGTAATATTAAAAGAAACTCATTAAAATGTTGATGTATGTTTTCATCAAAGGTCTTTTCTCATTAAAGGAAGGTAAATGTCTCTCAGTGTCTTTGGAGCATTTGTATTTCACTAAGGGTGATATAAGTTAAAAAGACTCCAAATACAGCATCTTTTCCCTGCATTAATGGCATTGCCAGGCTTACCTGTTACTGAGTCATAGTTAATTTTAGGATACAGAGGCATGTGACATGAATAAAATATGAATTAACGAATGAATCTGTAGTTCTGATTTGAAGAAGATTGAATGCTTTCATGTTTAAAGAGAAAACAACAATTTCAGCATTCTTTTTTTAGCTAAGAAGAAAAGAAGTACATTTATTTTTCATTTCTTCCTTGCTAGGATAGTACAGACTATATTTTAGGATTATCTGGTCTTTCCCTACCTTTCCTTCCAGTTTATGTATTTGTGAGGATGATGGTAAACTCAACTTCTCCTTCCAAGAATATTTTCAGTGAGATCAGTATCCTAAAGCTGCTTCTTATTTATTTTTTTTTGCAAAACAGCTTCTCCAAAATGTAGGCTGAAGTACAACTTTCTTCAGATTTCCTTCTGTGGTTCTGCTTCTGTTTATTTCTTGCTACCAAGTAAATGTGTCTCTACCCTCTACTTGAGTGTAAGTAATCCAGGGTTACTTTAGCAACCCCCAGTGTAATCCCCCCAAATCCTAGGTTTGCCAGGATTGCAGCTCACATGTGAAAAGTTTCATATTTAAAACTTTAATCCTGTTTTAAAAAAAAAGTTCTAGGCTAATATGATTATCTGTAATCCTGTTGCTTACTTGGTCTAAGAAAAGTTTCCAATTCATAATTCACAAGCTTGTCTTGTGAAATAGTCCAAGTGCTTTTATGCATAGTTAGTGAATTAGTTTGCAATTTAGCTGATTTGATTCTTGGGATGCACAATCATAGCAAAAGAAGGAACTACAAAGCCTAGGAATCTTCCTGTGAGAAGATTGTTACTCAGCATAGTTTACATTTTTCTGATTATTTTTTTTCTAAATGGAACTACAAAACCAGTGTAATCCTCTTAAATATATGGAAATCCTAAATATTTGGCATGGATGAGAACATTTGTACACCTCTACTACAAAAAAATGAGTAATCCTATTGATGCGCACACTACTTCTAGTAATGCTAATATGGAACCATATGTCTGTACATAAGAAAGCAAATATGGCCTGCTTTGTTGAAACATTGCAGATAAAGATGTTCTAGCAATCCTCCAGAGACTTAATGAAAAAATTAAAGATATGGAGGGGGAAGATTTAGTTAAAGATGAAGTAATGTGAGAAGTGTTTGCTGAGTATTAGCTGTGATGGTGCAAATGACTGGTCAGTATAATCCTCAGTTGTTTGGGGAAAAAATCTCTTTACTACTAATATAATTTGGGATCAGGGTACTCTTGGTGCTCTCACATGACTGATTAACTTTTGTATAGCGCTTTCTAATTTGTCTTAAATAATGCTTATGTTGTCTTTCTAAGGTAGAGAGAGAAGTATTCCTTCATTTCAGAGATGAGGAAACAGACTTATTTGCTTGAAAACTAGATAATTGTCATGGTTGGGTTTAGGGGGAAAAGTGTGGCTTCCAACCACATGCTTCAATTTACACTGCTTTCCCATGTCTTTAAGTTCTAGTTACTGTTTGCAGTAAGTTGTTATCAGATATTGAATAATAGAAAGAAAAGCTATGAAGCCTGGCAGAAAACTTTTCTCTAGCTTAGAAATTAAATGGAGTAATTTGGAAAGTAAATATTATTTAAGACCTTAGGATTTTTGTCATTTTGCAATACTAATTATTAGATAGATTAAAAGGATCACATATTCTCTTTCAAGAAATGAATTGAATTACTAGAAAGGGTTCCCCTCCCCCCACTGCTAATATGAATCAGGAGTTCTCTGCCCTTCCCTCTTCCTTCCCCCTGCCTTCCTGCCAAAATTGCAGCACTAGGTTTCGATTAGCAGGGGTTCTCCTCTTTGTAGCTTTTCCTAGAAGCAGTGAAGAAAAAGCCGGTTGACGGGTCCAGGGAAAAGATGATACAAGTCTATGCTGTAATATCAGTTCTGGATGTGTTCTCTGGGGCAGGAGCTGGGAATGATTATGCCTGGAACAAATGTCATTTTATAAGCTGCCATAGGCCTAAATTCAAAACAATGATTCAAATGCCAAGAAAAAAAAATGGTGGTATTGTGCACTTAAGAAAAAAGTACATTAGCATTAATCAGAGGGAATTAATTTTGAGAGGTAACTTGATACTACTGAATTTGGAAGTGAAATGTAATCTGTTAACTGTTTCTTTAGGTATAGAATTTCTCCAAATGAGAGTATGTTTTTTTAAAAATTCTGCCAACTTTTTTAGGATTGAATAATGGATGTCACTTAAATGACCATCTTAATATAACTTTCCTCATTATAACTTAGTGACCCCATCAATAATTAAAGCTGAAGCTTTTGACTTTCCTTTGCAATCGATTGTACCATTTGAGGAAATAAGTGGATCTACTGTAGTTTGAGAGAACTATCATTTCAGGCCAGTGTATACAGTGGTTGAAATCACAGGAAACGGGCAGTGCTATATCATACTTTTTCTGTCACAAAATCCCATATTGTATAGTGACCTCAGAAGCTGCTGGACAACACAGTCTCCTAGAAATCTGGTTACTTCAAATACCCAAGTAACGCAAGTTACATTGCATTACATTGTAATCCTCTTCAATATATGGAAATATATTGGTCTTCTTCACTCCAGATGACCTCATGCTGGTAGTTAGATAACTGTGAGTTAAGTTATACATTGTTAATCTGAAATATTTCGTATAGCTATGAAGAGATTTGATTTCACCTTATTTATTATGTTTGCAAAGGGTCTGACTCTCATCTCCACAGTGACCTTTTTTAATATTACCAAGTGCTGTAGATGAGGCTTAAAACTTGACCAGTAGTTCTTACTTAATTTGTTTATGCCTTGATCATAACAGACAAGAAAATATTCCTTTTTGTACTACAAGTTTATTTCCATCCTAATTTAAAACATGTGGCTAACTCAGCTGAAGTCAGTCGGACTACTGAAATACTTGAATTCATGCATAAGCATTTGCATGACTTTGGCTCAAGTTGGTATTCTAATAATGTAATTTTTGTATCCTCAAGTTTTAAAATAATGTCTCCAATATTAAAGGTGATATTAAAATGATAATGGTTGTTGTCTTATGTTAAACTTACTGAAGTACTTTCCAGTTCTAATTACAAGGAAAACATAAGTAACATGGTAGCACAATACTGTGGGGAAAAATATATTTTCTAATGCTCAGCACATTAAAAAAAAACAAACCCTAATGTTTTCTAATATGTTAGCAAAGTAGCATCTAAGGAGAACCTGATAAAATAACTGACCTGTACTTTCAAAAATAACTTGGGTAGTCCTTTACTAGAGCAGTGGTTCTCAGTCGTCTTAGATAGAAGGCACCCTCCATAACTTTTCTAAATTTAGCAGCACCCTGGTTGAGAAGCACTGCTGTACTGCCTTGGCTTATCTTGGTGATTTTTCAACCATGTGACGCTGCTGCTGACAGATGGAACCTCCCCACAGACTGTGTGCAAAGACAGATTGGAAAGTTAGCTCCTGTTATGGGCCTTCCTGGTACAGACATGCATGTTCCTCCTGGAAACGGAGGCATTCAGGGCAGTTCATAGGATCATTGGAAAGTAGGGCTTGAAAGGACTTCATGAGGTCTTGTCCAGCCCCCTGCTTAAAGCAGGATCATCCCTGAATAAACCATCCCAGCTTAACTATCCCTGTCTAACCTGCTTTGAAAATTTCCAGGGATGGAGTTTCCACAGCTTCCAGGTAGCCTGTTTTAATGTTTGACAATCCTTGCAGTCAGAAAGTGTTTTTTTCCTTATCACCAATCTAAATTTCCTCTGCTGCAGCTTGAGGCCACTGTTCCTAGTCCCGTCCCCTGTGGTGACAGAGAAAAGGCTCTTTTCCATCCTCTTTACAATCTCCCTTCAGGTATTTGAAGACTATTAACACATTTCCCCCTACCCCCTCAGTCTTTTCTTCCGCAGACTAATTAATCCCATTTTTTTCAGCTTTTCCTTATAAACCACCCTTCCTAGGCCTCTAATCATTTTGGTCACTCTCCATTGGACTCTTTCCAAACTATCCACATTCTTCTTGAAGTGTGGGGCCCAAAATTGGACCCAGTACTCCAAGTGAGGCCTCACCAGTGCCAGGCAGAGCAGAAGAACCACTTCCCTTGATTTGCGAGTGACACTCCTGTTAATATAACCCAGTATTCTGTTGTTCTTTTTCACAACAAGAGCACACTGTTGGCTCATATTCAGCTTATAGTTCAATGTAATCCCCACATTGTTCTCTAGCCTAGCCACTCTTTCTCCAGTCTGTACTTGTTCAAGACTTGTTCTGTCCCAAGTGCAGGACTTTATAGAATCGTAGAAAATTAGGGCTGCAAGGGAAAATTTAGGGCCTTGCAGCCCTGAAGTCCAAACCCCTGCTCAAAGCAGGACTATCTGCAACTACATCATCCTAGTCAAAGCTTTGTCTAGCTGGGTCTTAAAAACTTACAAGAATGGAGATTCCACCACCCCTCTGGGTAGCCTGTTCCAGTGCTTTATTACCCTTCTAGTGAAAAAAATTTTCCTAATATCTAACATAAACTTTCTTTGCTGCAACTTGAGACCATTGCTCCTTGTTCCAAATCTGAATCAATTCAGAGGCTTCTGATTCTATTCGGACCTTTTAATGGGTCTCCCGATTCTTTCAGATTTGAAGATTTGGCCGCTGAATCTCCTTTGAATTGAATTGGCTATCGAAGCTTTGCATAGACCTACTATCCAGGTCATTCTGGCTCCAGTCCTACCCTCTGGAGTGTCCACAATTCAACCCAACTTGTTGTCATCTGTAAATTTGCTAAACTTGCACTCGATCCCATCATCCAAATTATTAATGAAGATGTCCTGGACCCAGGACAGACCCCTGGAGAACCCCACTTGATACCTCCTCCCAACTAGACATTGAGTCACTGATGACTACTCCCTGGCCTTGTCTAGATGAATGTGGCTGTGCAGTGTGTGGTGCCACAGACCCATCTGCGGCACCACATACTTTACATTGAGGTGGTTCCCATGGTGCTACGTTGCAGTGTGGGAGGTTTTTTTGCCCCCTGGAGATTTGGGGGGCAAAAAACCCGTTCAGAAAGAAGCAGGGCAGCACATGTATTGTGCATCACCAAAAATGAGCCTGGCCAGCTGGAGCCACACTTTCTGCGTGTGCTGCCCTGCTTTTTTTCCTGAATGGGGTTTTTTGCTCTGGCTGCCAGTGGCTCCAAGCTGCAGGAGCAACATGGCTTTGTGTGGTGGGATGCAAAAATAAGAGCCAATTTCCATGTGTTAAAAACTATGGAAAGAGGTAATACAAAACACTGGTCAGGCCACAGCTGGAGTACTGTGTCCAGTTCTGGGTGCCGCACTTCAAGAGGGATGTGGACAGCATCGAAAGGGTCCAGAGGAGGGCCACTCACATGATCAGGGGGCAGCAG
>NW_017729022.1:21175539-21177971 GCF_001723915.1 Gavialis gangeticus | reverse complement strand
TGGGGAAGTCCCTGTTCCCCTGAGCATTACCAGGAGTGACCAGGAATAACGGTCACAAGCTGGCAGAGGGTAGGTTTAGGTTAGACATCAGGAGGCGATATTTCACGGTCAGGGCAGCTAGGGTCTGGAACTAACTTCCAAGAGAGGTGGTGCAGGCTCCTACCCTGGCGGTTTCTAAGATGAGGTTAGATGAACACCTTGCTGGGGTCATTTGACCCCAGTACTCTTTCCTGCCATGGCAGGGGGTCGGACTAGATGATCTGCTAAGGTCCCTTCTGACCCTAGAAACTATGAAACTATGAAAAAATAACTATGATTGCTAAGTTTCTTGCCATTATAGTTTTACGGCATTTTTGTTTTTAATACAGTAATTCTTATTATTTCTGTACCATGTTTTTTTGATTCTGTAGAGCAGCACAGGCATTTGAAGACTAAAGGAGAAACATGCAAAAATCTGTCTTTCTATTTTTGTTCCATATGCCTAAGTTTCTCTTCAGTCAAATGATGGACATTTGCTTGAAACACTGACTTAATTGATATATTGCTCCGAGAATTATGATGTACATTAATGTTTCATGTATGTGAATGGAAAGAGTAGGAATAGACAGTGGAATGATTTGATGGCTCCTTATAACATGCAAGCATCCTCAACATTTTTTCCTGGCTCAAGATCTGAACACACTAGATAAAGCTGTTCCTTCCGGTACTGCTGAATATCTTGCCTTTAATTACACAGAGTCAGAAGTAAATTAAATCTGCAAAAAATGGATCACAGCAAGCCACTTGAATTTGTGAGCCTAGGAGGAAGTTTGAAAGAAACTAGAGGGGGTGGATTTAGCACTTCCAGGTTTTCCTGAAATCGAGCAGCACAGAATATAGCTCTGAGAAGGTGAAATTTTATGTGCTACTATGTTTGGTGGGTCCAGATACATCTGAAGAGCTTTATTCAAGTTGAGTGGGAATAGGAGGGAACTCCATGGTTCCAGACCATTTCAGCAACTTAAAGAACATTGTGTTTTGCACAGAAATGGTGTTAGGAAAAATCTTTCTTTGACATTCAACATACTGCCATAGCAGACAGTTGAGCATAGTTGCAGATATGCATAAAGTAGATGAATCAAATACATTTTAACAGTTAGATGGATTAATCTAGCAATCTTGATGGAAGTAAATTATTACAGGAACTGGTTTAACTTTGCAAATAAAAGGAGGTTTTGAAAGCTGCTTGTCAAATGGACATTTTAACATCAAGTGAATGAACTGAAGTCCCTCTAATGACGCAATGACAATGTTAAATTAAATCAGATTTCCCACATGTTTGTCCAGTCCAGATTAGGTAATTTTATATTCGCATTACTTAAACAGGGGACACTGTCAGTCATGTAGTGAAATAAACCATTTTGCTGAAATATAAAAGGAAATATGTTACTGAATATGCAGCTAGGGAATTGGGAGGAGAGAGGATCATGCAGAAAGAGGGTTTTTACTTTGTGTTTGTGTGTTTGTGACATGGGAAACAAGCGACAGATGCACTCTAATCACATTTAGCAGTTATATAAGGAAGACTGTCATGTTAAAAATGAAAAGAGTTTCTCATACTGGGTGCAAAAAGAACCAACATGGGAAAGCTACATGGTAAATTTTTCACAAGGACGGGTATTGCCCACTGAAGTTGAAATAGTGCAGCAGGCTTTGCTTAAACAGTCTAAAAATGCAGGTGATCAAATAGGTATAGCATTTCCTAGAGAACAACATGCAAAATATATTTTTAAGGAACTTGATGAGGTGTTTAATAGGCTGGGAAACATTGAAGTTACAATGCATTACATGGATAAAACTATAAGTCTGCTGCCAAAAATCTATGCCCCACACAGTTTTATTCATACTGAAAAATAGATCAGAAGACGAATGTGACTGGATAGTTAAATTAGATTGTGCTCTACAAATATATAGACATCAGTTGCCTAGATTAACTAGGTGGTCACAGGTATAAAACCAAACAAGGAAATAATGTGTATAGGTCTAAAAGATTTAAATGAGATCCTGAAATACAAGTGCTATGCAAGGGGTATATTTGAGGAGGTCTTGTCTAGACTTCAAAACGTAGGAATATTTTTCAGCTTAAGATCCAAGCCAAGGGTTTCTGCCATCTGACTCAGTCCAGAAAATGCAAAACTCTGTAACATTCCATGGTGGGTTTTTTGGTGTGTTTTGTGCTCTCCCTCCCTCCACACCCACCCACTCACCCTAGGTTGCTTTTGGATTGTGAATTATACTAAAGCATAAGCTCTTAAATTTTTGATCTTCAGGGGATAGAAGTCATCAATCTGCTAATTTGAGATGAAAATGATTGACCACATCACATTAGGTGACTATGGTGTCGACGCCTACGCAGTCAGATGGGTCGCAAATTGGCTGGAGGGCCGCACCCA
>NW_017729022.1:21149245-21151921 GCF_001723915.1 Gavialis gangeticus | reverse complement strand
AAAAAAAAAAAAAAAAAAAACCTGCACAGAGGAAAAAAAACAAGCTTGTTTTAATAATGTTAAAATAACTTGTAAACCCTCCAGTTGTTTTGCTCTTGTGAATAACAATGAGAGGTTTATTTCCAGTTGACAACATTTTTGTTGTATTTATTTGGGGCATAAAATATAAGCAACTGTACTTCCTTGCATGGTCTCGGCACACACAGATCCTGACAGATACCAACAAGTATTTGGACAGTCTACCTTATGCTACATTAGTCCTAGCACTGTTTGCATTTATCAGGAGTACAGTAACACTACATCTCTGTTTTAAAGCACTTTTAAGCTTAAAAAAAAAATCAATAATATTAAATGTGTGTGTTTTCCAGTATCAGTTCTGCGGCACCATATTTTATTGCATGTCTGTTTCATCTGTGTCCAGTTTTCCACTCAATGGCTATTTTCCACCTTTTAAAGAATGCACTGTTTTCCCAGGTCTTCAATTGCTTACCATCTTTGACAAGCTTAGCTGATAGCTCTACTGAACCCTATTTACATCAGCTGGTGTTTTGGCCATCATTGAGCTCATCACTTTATTTTTGGTAGACATCTCTAAAACATGCATCAGTTACTGTTGGTGATTTGTCAATAATAGATGTTTGGGAATACAGTGTGAATGTGCACCAAGTTGTGTTCTGATTGTCAGAATGGACACAAAGTCATGTCTGAATTGGCTGGTTAGTATGGGGGTTGTTTTGCTGGTCATGTCTATCAGTTTTAAATCATATAATTTTCCATAAAAACATGTCTTTGTCTTTCACATTCTCTCTTTGTAGAAAAGGACATTTTTTAAAAAGTGACAGATACAACTTTTAGTGTCTTCTTTCTCTAAAATGGGCACAAAAGAGATTTTTAATCATTTTAAAATACCTTCATAGGGTTCCATCTTCTCACCTTAGCCCCTGGGTATAGAGGTAAAAATTAAAGAAATAGAAATTTCATTACATTAAGCACAAGGTTTTAAAGCTACATCCAGTTTCTTCTATTATTGCTTCTTCCAGAGTTCTGGATATATAGTTAGTTCTGTGGTAAGGCAGGTAAAACAATCACTGCAGGGTACGAGATGCAGTGTCATGCAGACCTACCGAGCTAGCTTTAAACTAGCTAGTTTAGATATTGCCAACAGTACAGCTGTGATGGCATGGAGTTCCCTGTAAATCTCAAATTCCACCCAAAGAAACTAGATAAATATTTGGGTGGTTGCTTGGACCCATGCTGAGTTCTCTGTTCCTGCATTTATATTATTAATACCTGAACTAGCTTGGGTATGCTTACATGAGCTGCAGTCCACTCCATAATGTGGACCATACCTACACAATCTGAAACACCCTTTTCCTGCCATCTAACCTCTCTTGCTTCTTGTGCCCCATGCCCCCATCTAAGCTCAGGCTCTTGAATCTAAAAATTTAAGGTAGCAGTCTTAGGGCATTATCTTAATTCAGCTCTGTAAAAAGCTGAGATGATTTTCAACAGTGCAGTCTAAAGAAGCAAATCCTGGGTAGTGAAGGTAAGCAGGACTTCACCTTTTAAGTTCTGCTACAAGAGGAGTGCCAGTAATAGGACTTCAAGAGAGGGAAGTTTCCTTTTTACACCACCTGTTTCCATTCTTTTCAGTACTTAGGAACTCAGTAGCCCCTTCTGACCACTTTCAGTTCCTGCAACCCAACACAAACTTAGTAGAGAAACACTGAATAGGTCAATGTAAGTATTCAATAGAAAACAGGAGCTGAAAGTGGCCATTAGGCTACACACTGCATTGTGGAGGCCAAGGGGGAAAAGAAGATGGGGGGAATTCAGGAGTTTGAAATAGCTACCAAAGCCAGCATTTATAGAATCAGAATAATTAGTCTTTCTCAACCATTTAATATAATTCTTCCAGAGTAGAAGAATGCTAAAGAAATACCTCAAAATTTGTTGTTTTTTTTTTAAAGCTCAGTCTTTCAAATTGGGCATCTGCACACTGACAACAAGTAATTCCAGGGTGCGTACTGGTGAGCATTGTCATCTGGCTGAAGAAACTTGGCCTCTGTGGTGTGTTATTGGTAATTTTTATTATTATTATAGCACTGTTTTTCCCTTCAGTCTGGCTGAGGGCTCCATTATGAAAGAGATTGTGCAAACCTTCATACTGACTGGTTTTGGTTCTGCTTCAGAGAGCTTTCACTCGTGGACAGGATAAAGACCAGAAGACATGGAGATGAAGCAACTTCCTTAAGTCATATAGCAAGTGAGTAGGGGAGCAGGGAATAGACCCAGGTGTCCTGAGTCTCAGTGCAGTGTTGATCACTGGGCCATGATACCATATTGCATGAGTCAGTGATAGCCTGTAAAGCCTGTTGTGCTGTATTGCTGTATTCAAACCTTGGGGGTGCCCTTCAGTTCAGAATAAACAATTTTTTACTTAGCTAAATAAATCTGACAAATAGGCTTTCATTGGCCTAGTATTCCAGTTTAACTGAATCAATATCAGCTCTGGTTCTACCATTGGGGCAGAACAAGTAGTTGCCTAAGGCAACAAAGATATTAAGTGTGATTACAAGCTCTAACTTTCTTGGCTTGATTGAAACTATAGGAAAAACTTGTGCTTCCCTTCTTTTACCAAAAAAAAAAAAAAAAAGATGGCTGCAAATATACATG
>NW_017729022.1:21134006-21149234 GCF_001723915.1 Gavialis gangeticus | reverse complement strand
TGTCAATTTTCCTTTTATCAGTGCTGATACGATATGGACAGATGTATTGGTGCCCCTTTAATTTTCACAATGTATGATTACACAGGAAGTTTGTGTTTAGCCAGTTACCTACTATGATCCTCAAGATGTTTTGGTCACCAATTCTGAGGATAGTCTCCTATGCTGTATGTATGGCCTGCTTTCTTCATTCCTGTTATAAAGGGCATTGACTTTAGGGCATTTTGCTAAACCTTTTTAGGTCATTAACAGAATTCAATCAGTGCTGCTGTTTAGTTCTTTTTCCTTGATTCATTACTGTGGCAATAAATGTTGCCTAATTTCCTTGATATGAGACTTATTTATGACTGATCTGTTTAAAGTACGTGTGTAGTAGGCAATGGTTGCTGGGTTTTTTGGGGTAGTGGTTGTTGTTTTTTAAGTTGCTTCATTGCAGAATTAGGCCTCATGTTCTCTTGTACCTTAAATTAAAACTTTATAGTATTAAAAACTGGTGGCATTAGCTTGGACACAATTTTGGAGACAGTACTAAACATGAGGATTTGGGGCTTCCCAGAGGATTTGGGGCTTCCCAGAGGTATAATGGTCTCAGCCACACACTGGGAGGATGGGATGACGGTTTGTTGTTGGAACATCATGTACTGTCATACCAGTTAAGTTTGTAAGTAGTCATTGATTAATTCTACAATGGTCCTGTCTAGAATAAATGCAGAAGCTGGGAGGCCTTTATTTCATGGAAGTAAAGTATTGTGCCACAGGGAATCTTTCAGTCAGAGCTTTACCAAATGCATTTTAGGCTGCAGTTTAGGCACTAATGTCTTATTTAATTGTTCTCCTTTCTCTATGTCTATTTTAGAATTAAGTGTCTATCTTTTCATTCTGTCAAACAGCACTCATTCTACTGGATTTGGTACATCACTGACCTCCCATTAACCAGCAGACACAATGGACAGAGCTCTTCTGTTCATGTCTTCATACAGGCAGGGCAGCCCTTGTTTCAGTTTGCACCTGCTGAGATTCAAATTAGAGGTTTTTTTGGTAGCTGTATGAGCTGAATGCTGCTGCAGTGTGACTCGTATTGCGGCCAACAATTTGGAAGTTATGTTTAGTTTCTCTTTGTCTCAACTGTAAAATCTTTGTCTCAACTGTAAAATCGTATGGTTGGAAGAGACCTTGAAGGTCCTTGTAGCCTGAGCACCTCATAAGGATGAACTCACATTAGTATCCATCTCACATATGTTTCAACTTTGATTATTGGATATGGAAAAAATTCTCTGTTATAGAAATAGTGTTCCTTCCAATATTTGGAATGTGTGTTTGGGAGGAAGAGCCTTAGGAGTGTCTTCAGGTTTAGATGTAAAGGTTGCCATGGTCCTGGGACCAGGTGGGGCTTCCCTTCCTTACAACCCTGAATTTTCTGTTTGCCTGTGTTTAGTTAATGGCTTCCAATTGCACTTAGGAGTAGGGGGATTTGGGGGAAATAGGCAGGGGCTAAAAGGAAGGGGGATGGGGGAGTTGACAGAACATAAAGATCATGGAGTGGAAGCTGGTGTCTTTGAATAAATAGTCAGTCAAAGGTCAATACAGTTAAGAAGAGAGACGTTAAAATGGCTCATTAGAAGTCGGAACTAATAGAACTCGCACTTATCCCATGATTGTTTTATTGGTATGCATTTCTCTGTCTCTTCACACCTGTCAGTTTAGATTGTCCTCTCGCTCTTTGTGTGGGCTGTTGAAAAACACTGTTGTTGCAGCCTAAAAGAATAAGTAACCTTTATAGTCACTTATGATTTTTCTTAAAGCTGAAAGTTATAACTTCTACAAACTTGTATAACTCTTTGGAAATTATTTAAAAGCATTACCATTACTTAGGGCATGTATGGATATAATGTTTATAGCCCCTTAACTTTAAAGTACTATAAAATTGAGCAGACAGCTGCCGCAGCAGTATAGCTCAAACAAATAGGAAAGAAAATAACTCTGGAGGAAATGGGGATCACTCTCTGAAGCACATCCCAGTGGCACTTTTAGTTGGCAGGCATTTGTACGCCTTTACTCTACTGGAACATATCGATTAAAAGCATTTTTTTTTAAATGGAATTTGAAATCCTTTATATGTATGTCTATACCCCTGACTAAGCTCTCTTGGTCTGTGAGTGTGTACAGTGCCTAGCACAGAAAGGTTCTGGTCCATGTCTAGTACTGCTAAATAAACATAATAATAGTATAAATTAAGCTTCCCCAAATCCCTGTGAGATAAATATTTATTGTCTCTATTGGTTGGCAAAGGGTAAGCTTGGAGGGGTGAATTGTCTGTGGTGAATCGATGGTGTTGGCAATAGAACCCAGGAGACCTTACTGACTTCGCTGTTTCAACTGCATTACCATTTTCTCCTAAAAGGAGAATCACAACTCAAGTGGAGCCATTTTTCTCTAAAACTATCTTTTTCCAATTTGAGGCAGCATATGGAACAAATATTTTTTTAAATTTCAGTCTGGTGAAAGAGTATTCTGCATAGACTTAGTCTTTCCACAGGAATTGGAAACTTTTCCGAGTGCAGAATACACAAAGAAAAGTCTTCATGTCTTTCACTGCCTACAGACATTAAAAAAAACCAAAAAACATAAACCCTGCACTTTACTGGAAGAAGCAGTGCATTAGTTGGGCTCAGCTCTACGATGTCTGTATAGACCAGGAGCTTCAACGGGGCTTTTTGGCAGTTTTCTCAGAAGTCCTCCATTTCCAGCTCAAAGAGAACTGTGCTCATTGAGATCTATCAGCTTTCAAAAGTAAATAAATTACTACTTTTTTTACCCATTTATTCTCTGTGTGTATGCAGGCATGTGTGTTTCTCTGTGTTCTTCATTGCTGTGGAGTCTAAGGCCTGTTGTGTAGAAAAAAATCAAAATAAACTGTTTTGATCTGGGATTATCATTTGTTCTATGTTTGTATAGTGACTAGCCCAGGTGGAACCCTGCCAGGTTGTAGCCTTCACATGTCACTGTCATATAACTAAAGGATGGTGATAAGCATATACTAAAGCAGCAGACAGAAGGCAGAGATGAGGGGTGGATTTATTTCAGTATGTTCAACTGTTCTTGGCATTTCTACTTGGTAACAGTGGCATAGTTTTGTATTTGCTTTTCAGTACAACTTACTACCGTAACTTAAGGATCCTTCTAAATCTTCTCCTCTCCATCATAAACCAGATTGATCCCCATTTCAGTGTATGATGGTGTGCCCCTTTAAATGAGCTGTGAATTTGGGTATGTATTTCTTGAATAGATCAGACCACCCTCCAGTTGACAGTGTCTAAGTCTTTTCCATGATATTTCTCAAAGCACAAAAAAGCTGCTTCTCCTTTTTGTCTGTTCTCAGTGTTGAGTTCCATCCATTTTTTATCTTTGACTGGTTTTTTGCTGGAGGGATTCTTTCACTCCATCCTTTTTTGCATATTCTTCCAACTGCCCAGTGTGTGCCTACTTGTTTGATGCTCTGGCTTTGTTTAACATACAACCTACAGTTTTCCTAGATTTTAATAAACATCAGCGAAGAGGGATCGTTAAAAACTATGATAAAGCTTGGTAGTTATTGGGGATTTTTTTTCCATCTAACATCTGATATTTGTTTTTAGCAGTGTTTAGATATCCATCTGTACTTTTGGGAATCTCCAGCTTTTGTATCAGTAGATTAAGGTAGAAGAAATATATGACTTAAGTATCAAACTTTTAAGTTGTCTGTTTTTAATGATTGAAACATTTGAAGCTGCTTAATGTTAGTTGCCACCGTGACAGTTTGTGACATTCTTTTCTTGTGCCCATCCCCATTGGTTTTCATGATACTAATGTAATGTAATTCATTGCTATTGAATTGACAATTTTTCTTTTCTTTTTTAAGCTGATTACTAATGCAGTCTTGTGCAATGATTTCTTGGTCTTTTTTTATTGTTGGTTGAGTGGTCACTTAGAGCTGTGCAGTTGGTAATATTGACATTGGAGGACCAATGCTAACAGTAATAAATAAATGAAGTTTGTGCCATGAATGCCTCTGGCTATCCCAACAGATGATTGAAGTCTATGCAGCTGTACGTAAGCTTTAGCTTGTAAGTGTGGCTACTGGTAGTAGTGTGGGTACATAACCTTTAGCTTGCAAGTATGAGTACATGGCAGCAGAGGCTGCAAAACCCCACAAAGTGGTGCCTAAGCTAGCTGGGAAATAGTTTGGGTATGTATATCTGCATCACCTTCAGATGCTCATTCACTTTTCAGTTTAAACATAGACTAAGTAAATGGCACTTAGAAGCTTAAGTGCCCAAAGGTATGGACGAATAAACAAATTCCAATAAAGGTTAGGACATGCTGCACATTGGTTACTCTGCTAGTAACTACTCATATCTCATAGTGGGTGCATCTACATGTACAATTAGCGAGCCTCAGTAAACTCCGGTACAGTTGGCACTGGAGTCAGCTGCTCCTGGGCTCAGTGTCTGCAAGTGCAGACAGTACAACCAGAACTGCAGCAGTTTGAGCTGGGGAAGAGCACCCCAGGCTGGCAGAGGGGTTGGCCAGTCAGCCCTGGGCTCTAGGTGCAGGCATCAGGTGGTGGAGGGCCTGGCTGGGGCACGAGGGTGCTAAAATGTGGGGCTGGGTGGCAGGTAGCCTCTGCACTTTTGTATCCTCATGCCCCAGCCAGCCACAGTCACCATCTATCTACACGTGCGATTAAGCACAGTAAGTAACTGCACCCTAAGATAGTGCTGTTCTCGACAGTGCTATATTACAATGTAGTTAATCTACTGTGCCCTAATACTAGCACTCATGTAGATGGTGATGCTTTACTGTGTAGTCATGCGCTTTACTGCGGAGTTATGTAGATGTGCCCTGTAAGTGAAAGCTTACTACCCTGTAGTAACTTACCTCTATTTCATTGAGGAATAAGTTATCATGGCTAATGTTCACTTTGTCCAGGCAAGGCATGGACATTTTACTGTGGGGCTTCTGATATATGGCACTTTGCTTATTAACTAACTATAATTTTTTAAAATTTGTCCATATCAAGTTGCTTTTGAAAATGGGGCTGGAGTTTAAGTATTAGCTGCTTTAATTGTTTTAGCTAACAATGATTTAAAGTGCTGTTCTTGACAGCCTGGGAACGTTTGTTTGTTTGTTTTGCCTCCAAGAACTGATGCTGTTGGCCATATTTTCTATTGCAAAGCCAGTACTGTGTGACTAGTCAACTCTCCATGGATTTCTGGGTTGCGATATATGAAAGTGTTATTTCATCAGTGACGTGTTCTGCTGCTTCTGCTGAAGCTTTGATATACTTCAAGATCAATGAAAACAGAACTCAAAACCTTTCTATGGAAGAGCTTGGCACTCTCTCTAAAGAGAGATGCTATCATCTGGAGCTCTTTCAGGAAACAATATAATAAGAGATGTGGTCCTTGCGATGGGAGAGATGGTGAGAGGAGCAGTCCCATGATAGTCGTATGACAAAAATGAACATTATGACTGTGGCAGAAGGCCACCCCTGTTTCTCCCAAAAAACTGTCCTCTGTGACAATTTGCTTAGTATGGGCCCTGCAGAGGGTACGCACCCTACCCAATCTCTTTAGGTAACCTGAGTTGGATACATCCCTGAGGAAGAGGGGAAACCTGCTCCCTCTGCCTACATGACACATACCTGGGTGAGGGGCTTGGGCTCCCTACTGGGCTAGAGACTGCCAGTGTGCCCAGCAACCAGTGATGCATTTAAAATTGGTTGGCTGGCAGCCAACAGGTGTTGGCCTGCATTGGACCAGGTAAATGAGGTCATAAAGGCTATATAAGTTAAGGACTGTCCAGGAGGAGGGGGGTAGCCATGATGAAAACTCAGAGAGAAGAGCTGGACCATCTGAAACTTGCTCTCTCTGGAAACTCATGATCAATGAACTGCCTGCCTCCAGAGAGAATCTCTACCTGCCTCTGGATAATACTTGTAAGTAAGCTATCTGAGATCTAACTAGATATATAGCTTGCAGTAACTCAGATGCACGATCAAAGGCTACCCCAGCCACCCTGTTTGCCCAGTGGGATTTCTCTGATACTACTCAACTCTGTACCCTATTCCAACCCTAGTCCTTGTAACCAATAAAGTTCTCCTTTGTACCTAGCGTGGAAGATTTATTGGAAGTGGATCTAGGTTATGCTTTGGGGTCTCCTTGGTTCGGCTGACTAAGGGAGACCACCACTTGTGCTTCCGACTGAGGGAAGCATCCCAAGTTCTTGAATTGAGTCAAGTACCCTTGAGGGCTACTAGGCCTGTGTTTCCCAGGGGTCACTGTGCTAGGATCAAAGCCATCCCTGGGTGGTGGCAGCACTACCCCCAGGCTAACGGGTGTGTTCCAGGAAGGGGGTCGGCCAGGCATGAGGCACCCCTAGGGAGGCACTCGGAGCCTGGAAGGTAGTCGGGCACAGTGAGGTGGGCGGCTCGGCACAGGAGCACCCCATACTGGCCCACCACAATGACAACCAAAATTACAATGTATATTGTGTTACCCATGCTCAAAGCTGCGCAGGAGAAAATAGCTGCTGGGAGGTTGGTAAGTGAAGGTAAAGAAGGACTAGGTGCATTTTTACATATGTAAGCACTGCAGTACTGGGTGCTTTGAAACACACCCGGTGCTGCAATGCTTGCAGTTGTGTAAGTGGAGAAATGCATGTCAGCTCTGAGAAAATGGCAGTAGAGTGCTTTTGAACTGAAATGCATTGGAAGTGCTTTAGTTCAAAAGCTCACCACCACCATTTTTGCATGCTGGCACATATTTTGCTGCTTATACAGCTGCATGTGGCACAGCGCAGTTTGCTTCAATTTGTGTGCAGATCAGACTCGATTAATTTCTCCAAAGTAGCAGATCTCTGGTGCATAACGGGTCAAAAAAGTATGTGTATAAATGCTCTGTGAGTCAGGTGGCCTCCTGTAAGGAGGTATTTCAGTCCTAGAGCCCTGGACTAGGACAGATGAGTCTATGTAGGAAGCAGCCTGGAAAACAACAAAGTGAAGCTTGGGGTACCTGCTGCTTCACAGTTGCCTGTGATTGGAACTTATATTGCATTAGCACCTCCAGGATGAGGGAAGACCTCATCACTGGCTTGATTATATGAGAGTACCCAGAAAGGGATCCAGAAGTGCTGTTTAAGCTCATCTAGGGCTACAGGACTGCAGAGATGAAGAGCACAGGCCAATTTAGACTGTTCATTTGTTGGCATTGGAAGGAACCTAAACCTAAGCTCTGAAGTCATCCACCCACTTTGTTGAACCAATAAGAGGCAGATAAAAACTGAGGCCACAATGCAGAGACATAAAAATACATTCCACTTTTCTGAGGCAGTGGACAGTTCCTCAGAAGTGCTTTACATTTCACTTGTTGCTTATCACAATGACAGTGCAGCAATAGATGTACATCAGTTCAGGCATTACATTTTTATTTTTCCCTTGTGGGGCCCTTTGTTACTAGGATGCACTCTGTATTCCCTAAATTACCCCCTACAAGTAGCTCCTTATAGTTTCATAGTTTCCTTATACCCTCCAAGCAAGCTGTGCTATGGCAATCCACTAAGGTGGGGCGAGTAGAACTTCAAAGCATTTATGATGGAGATTGGAAAAAAAAATTATAAGGAGTTATGTAAATGTACTTCAGAAAGAGAATATATTATTGGAAGGTGGAAAATGGCCAATAACAAAGAAGGAAAAGAAAATATAGGAAATAGTATCTTTTTTAAATCCATCAGTTACTATCTGGTACGGTAGATACAGAGTGCAAACTGCATTTAAATTTTTGTGTTCCATCTCCTATCTAGCCAAGCAATTTCTGGAAAACATAGTGATTTCCATTGCCGTGCAATCTGTGCAGCTCAGAAGGCATGCGAAATACTTTTACAATAGAGAGATGGCTACTGTAATAGCCCTTTGTAAAGTAACAATGATAATGTCCAGCCCAGATCCAGCTGCAGAGCAATCCTATATTAGGGTGACCACCTAATGGGGCAGGACTGTCCTGGAATGCGAACCTCAAGTCCATGTCTCAGGCTGCATGACTCCAAGACAGCATTTGTCTCTGATATGCAGTGTTGTGCAAGGATCCATTGGAAATGACGGGTTTCCCTTTGAAGGCTGGCAGTGTTCCACCCTGCAAGGGGCTGCCAGGAGCAGGACACGGGACGCCACATACATCTGCGTGCCTGCACTCATGCACGTGGCTGAGAAACCAGCCAGGCAGCATGGAGAGCAGCTCCCTGCAGGTAAGTTTGGGGCGGGGAGGCTACAGATTGAGGCCCCCACTGTGAAGGAAGGAGTAGGGCAGCAGCTGGGGGCACTACCCAGCCACAGCAATGCATGGGCCCAGGCTGTGGAGCAGGATAGAGAGCCACAGGTGGCTTGTACAAGGAGTGTAGGTATGGGGGGCCTATACCCCCCCCCCCAGCCTTTTGTGTGTGGGGTGGGGGGTGGATGCAGGTTGCCCGCTGTAGGCTCAGGTCTTCCTGACCTGCTGCCCTGCCCCTGGGTGTCCTGCACTAGCCAGCAGCACGGGGGATGGTGGCAGCATGGATTTGTGCTCCTTGCTGCTGCTGGGTGGGCAGAGGGTGCACAGCTGGCATGGGGCTCACAAGGGAAAAGCAGCAGGCTAGGGAGCCCACAGCAGACAGCCCACATCTACCCCCCGCTCTACTGTGGTCCACGGGGGGGTGGGGGGTGTAGGCATGTGTCCTGTCTTTCCCTTTTGAAAAGGTGGTCACCCTACCCTACATGCTGCCCAACCACACATTTGTGCAATCTAGTGCTCAGGGCCACCTCAGTTGGTCTGTGGGGTCCCTTAAGGGTCCAGAAATTTGGCAGCAAGGAAGAAGTAATTCTGCCACCACTCTCCTGCTTCGGAAGGTCTGGACCCAGAGGAGACCTGCAGGCTGGAGGGTGAGCACCACTGAATCCATTTTTAGGTGCATGTCAAGCACTGGTGCTTCTCAAAAGTCTGTTTGTTTTCTGGTCCTTAAAACAAGCACAGTTTAGGCTGAAAATGGCTATCTAATGTTAGGGACTGATTTTTTTTTAAAGCTTTGGCTCTAATTTAATTATAATCCTCCTGATTTGAGAAGGCAAACGAGAGTCTTCAGTGAGAGATCCAGGGTGATGGCCCAGAGAATAAAAGCCTTATAGAATACAAGCCTTCAACTTAGGGCTTATGCCTGGTCACTCTGAGATGGCTCAAAAAATTCAAGGAGTTTCTAACTTCTGTCTCTTCTTCAGGGCTAGATGGAAGGGGTTGGGGGATCCCAAAATTGTTTTCTCAGGGAACTACTCTAAACAGATACAGACTTTGACTTTCAAATTGCCTCATTCTTGCTGCCAGTTATGATGGCAAAGATCCAACTAGTCCTGAATATTCTTGCTAGAAGCTGAGATTAGATAATTATATGAATAAATATAGGAGAGGGCTTATTGATTGTAAGCTTGATGATGCATGGACAGGGTTTGTTCTCGTCACCTAGCACAAAGGGTTCTTGATCTGTGGCTGAGGCTCCTAGGTGCTGCCACAGTATAAATAGACTAATTTAAAAATACAGCCTGGGAGTACTTGGCTTTTTAAAAAAACAAGAAAACGTAGAAGTATTTCCTCTTATACAGTTTTACAGTTTGAAGAACATTAAGGGCAGTAGTCCTGGAATGCTTTTGCAGATTCTATTACAGGATCAGTATTTATTTAAAAAATAAATGTGAAGGCACATCATGCCTGCACAACATTTTCCATGAACAAACAGATATTTTCAAGTGACCGCATAGTAGTTGGGTGAGGATGGGGTACATGTGAGTGTCTCAAATTGAGTGCAGTGAGGTACATATGAAATCATTTGCATATAATGTGAAAAGTGGAAAGGTAATGGGAGTGGGTGCAATAAGTTGGGAAAGTAGCAATCCATTTTTTTTCTGCATAAATGAATGAAAACATTGACTAAGGGCCTCCTGATATTTATGTATACAGGCAAAGAGTGGAAAGGCTCCTGTTTTGTTCATTTGAACAGCTAGGATGCTTTATAGCCTTTGGATTGGAAGAATAATCATTAAGTAACAATCCACAAAAGACAAATCTTGACACATTTGAACAGCAGGAAATTCTTTTTTACTCTCATGGGGAATATAATTTTTGTTTTCTTAATAGTTCTTTTAACCAAATTCTAGGAGGTATAGTATATGGTGCAAGCTCAAAATGAAAAACCGTTTACAAATCAGAAAAGTGTGGTATCCCTCAAAGTACAGTATGTAGAGTGAGCTCACCTACATTTCAGTAAATCACAAAGCCGTAATTCACTAAAATTAATTTTGGGCTCTGCTGCTAACTATTGAACTGGTAATTGCTTTGTGAGTTTATGCTGGCCAGTCAGAGAGGACTACACTGTTCTCTGTCCCTTCCTTCCTTTGCACTTATAAATTGTTCATGCTGGGGACAGGTTATCAAACCAGACCTCCCAAAGAGGCCAGCCAGGTGCAAGGGGATTAAAGGTGGTTCATTCTCTGGCTCTCATGTGATCTGTCATTGGCACTGATTTTTCAGTGAGCTATTCTGCAAGAGCAAATAAAGTATATAGTAACATGCTTAAGTCATTGTTCAAACACAATGTGTCATGTAATCTATGCAAAATTCCACATTAATTCCATAATTGTTTCAGTTGTCTTACTATGATTTCATTAAATCTCTAAATTTTAAAACAGTAGTTGCACATCATAAAAAAGGGGCGGATATCTTATATTTTCACTCTTTCTGGAATGTAGAAGAACCAGAAAAATCTTATTTTTATATACCATACAGTTAGGTGGAGGAAAATAGCACTGTTTATATACCTCCTTAGAAATCTGCTTGATTGCTTCCGAGCCTCTTCCTCTAGCCCTGGGGTGTCAAACATGCGGCCCATGGAGCCCTATAGTCTGGCCCCCGGTGTTGCCCCTTTGGCTGTGCCAGACCAGCTGCCCAAGCAGTACCCAGGGTGTGTTCCACATGCAGCAGTTGGGCAGGGTTATGGCACGTGCCACTCAGTGGGGCCAGTCCTATACTGCATTGTCCATGCTGCTCGCTGCCAGTTCCGTGCTGCCCATGCCTTAATGAACAATGTGAGTAGTCAGGGACATAGTGCCAGCAAGGCAGCCTGCTATGGCTGGGTACTGGGCTGCAGCACCCTTTGGAGCTGGTCCCAGGCTGCACTGCCCATAATGCCTACCAGACCCAGGTCCTGAGCTCCACTGCTGGTGCCTCAGGTGGCCCCTGCAGGGCCTCAGCAAGTGGTGCTGCCTGGGCCCCAGTTCCAGTGAGTGGTGTAGGTGGAGCAGCCTGCTGAAGCCTGTCCTGGGACCAGATCTGGACTGGCCTGGGTAGGTGTCACTTGTGCTGGATCAGGCATGCAGGGAGGGAAGGGCAGGATCCATGAGTTTAATCCATCCTGTGGACCAGTTTTCCGAGGCCAGAGGAGTTTGACAGCCCTTCTTTAGCTTCTGTTACCAACGAAAACACAGTTGCTGACAGATGTTAAAGATTGGTTCCATCACCAAGTAACGTTTTAAAATACAGAACGCTAGAAAAGCCACCTGAGACTACATGAAGGAGATCTATGAAATGTGAATAATCATTAACTATTGAATCAGGACTGTAATACCATAGAGACTTAAAATATATGCTTGACTATTTAATATATATATATATATATGTCGTGTGTGTGTGTGTGTGTGTGAGAGAGAGAGAAAGAGAGAGAGAGAGAGAGAGAGATAGACGACAGATAGAGAGATAGTAGGCGCATTAATTTTTGCAGAATTGGAGCCCAGAAGAGCTATTTGCTGCTATCCTTCAATTTTTTATTCTTCATTTCAAAGGATTTTCTCTTGGTTTAAGAACTGTTTGGAAAGTATCAAGTCATGTAAAATGATAGCAGTTGAGTCATGGCTCACTAAGAAACAACTTTTTTTTTTTTTTAGCAAAAAAGTGCATTTACTTGTAATCCTGAACCTTTTCAACTGCAGCAGCTCCATATTCATTTCTCTAACACAAAATATGCAGTTATTATACAACAAATGCCTTTATTCAGATTAAATAAATGGAATATATTAGCACGTTTTTATTTTTCACCCACTTCATGTATTTGATGCACCAAAATTAATTTAAATTAATCCTGAGATTTTACAATTTACAATCAGTAGATAGTGTCCCTGTCATGAGATTATATTTTTTTAAAAACAGCACCCCATTATTTTGCAGAAAAGTCATTGCAGCTTTTAACCATGAACACTGACAACTTTTCCAAACAGACTTGAAAACTCCCTTGTTACAAATTACCGTTGCTTAAATTGGTTACATTTCCCTACAGCCTGCAGTAACTTTAACAGTAGTAGTATCTGTTACACTGAACATTTAATTTAAATAGGGATTTTCTTCCCTTAAATTAAAGATAACCTGCTAAAGAAAAACATTGGTTCATTTTACTTTTGTGGTCCCCCTATAAGTAGCTTGACACCCAGCTCCTATTTGGCTTAAGTAGTAGAAACTACTATCACCATATTTCCTCAATTATAACATGCACTCCAATTTCTAGGAGCTGAATTTTTAAAAAAAAGAAAATCTGTATAAGAAAACTTTTTTTTTTAACATTCACTGTCTACAGAAGAGACTGTGGGGTAGAGTGGTCATTAAGAATACTTCTCAGATGTTAAGTGAAAATAGTGTTAGTTTACAATCCTTCAGTATAAAATATTATCAATGTAATTCAGCTTGCCCAAACTTAAGACAAAGTATAAGGTGTCAATTACTGAGTATCAATGGTAAGTATAAACGAAACCTACACTTTTTTGGTAGTTCAGCTCTCAGCTTGTATCCCAGTTCAGGCTCCAGTCTTGTAACTCTTGCTCATGTGATTAGTTCTGTTGAACAAAGATGCTGACCACAAACCAGACAAGGTCCAAAGGAGGGTTGGACAGTTACTTGGATAATGAAAACATCCAAAGCCATTGTAATCTTAACACAAAGGCTGCTAGGGCAAGAAAGTGTAATTCCTTGGTATTTAAACCAATCTCTAATGAGGAATTATGGTGAGATCTTTAAGGAAGGCTGAATACCCTACTTCTGTCCACTTAGCAGTTCCCTTTGAAGAATATGGTGATCTTTGCTGTCAGGGATGGGACACTGGATTATTTGGACCACAGGCGACATTTTCTAGTTCAAAATGAGCTGTTTATGTGACTAGTATGTAAGTGTTCACAGGGCTTTAACTCTAGATGGCAGTTAAGAAATAGATCAATCCATCTACTGTTCGTTAGTGTGTAACTGGAAATTGTAGCATGAGTGAACATAGGATTATACTGCTGAATTTGGATCCTTTCAACTCCATTAGGTGCTACTTACAGCATGAACAAGGATCCATTATCCCTGTCTGCCTTGCTGGAATGGCTGCCTTATTGTCTTCTGATAACATTTTTTTTCACAAGGATGACATGTTGCTAAACCCCCAGTTTGGAGGAACTATGGACTGCTTTTATTCTGGACCCAGCCCTTGGTCCAGCATGGATGGCCTTACAAATGATAACTGTTGGTAGTGTAGCTGCCAGTCTTTCTGCTGTGCACACCAGCCTTTCTTACTGCATCTGGGTGTAAGCCTCAAGGGAGGGTTTTAACTGCTAATTGGCTGAAGTGATTGTTCAATGTGGAAAATAAAATTAATTAATTTGTGTTTATGATACTGACTAATGAAAATACTAGGTTTGTTTCTACCTCCGTTCATCACAGGTTTGATCTACAGTTGTCTAGTTTTCACTTGAAATGTTATTGAATTTTGAGACTTCCTTATCAGTCTGATCAGTGGCTCCTTTTTATGAAGTATCCCAAGGATTGTGAGGGCTTTTTAAAATATTTTTATTCAGACAGAACACTTAATTGCTGTGACATTTGCTGGGAGAGTAACACAGCAATGCGTAAGTGTTCTATCAAATTTTTGGAGTGCATTGGGGATGGCTTTTTGAAGATGCCAGTTGGAGAGGGAGGGGAGTTATTGATTTGTTGCTCACAAACAGGAAGTGATGGATTGAGAATGTGAAGGTAGAAGGCAACTTGGGTGACAGCAACCATGAAATAATAGACTTCAAGTTTCTGAAGGAAGGCAGGCAACAGTATAAAGATACTGGACTTCAGAAAACCAGAATTTAACAGATTTTGGGATCTGGTTTGTCAGGTCCCCTTGCAGGTAAATCTGAGGGGAAAAGGAGTCCAGGAGAGCTAGTTGTACCTTAAGGAGGCCATATTAAGGGTGCAAGAGCAAGTTATCCTGATGTGAAGAAAGATTAGGAAGTGCAGTATGACACTGCCTCCCACGGCATTCTGTGTAAGCATCAAAGATAAAGCATCTAGATGAAAGTACGCTAAGGTCAATACGTGATCATCATGTTCAATGAGTAGTTAGTGGCTCAATGTGCAACTGGGAGAGAGATATTAGGTGTGGTTCCCCAGGAATATAAATTGTGAATATGACCCATCAATGTACTCGTGTTACAAAATTAAAAGGCAATAGAATCCTGAGCTGTATTAATAGGAGCATCATCTGCAAATCTGGTGAGTTATTCCAATGCTCTGTTTGCAGCTTGTGAATCCACACTTGCAATATTGGGTCCTGTTTTGGGGACCATGCTTCAAGAAAGATTTGGACAAATTAGAACAAGTCCAGTGGAGGGCAGGAAGAAATTATTAGAGGTCTTCAGGTTTCCTTTCATTGTGATTGCTGCCATCCTACTCAATGCAGTGAATAATTTCAAATGTGATTTAAATGTTAATGAAGACATTTGCTTGAGTTGCCTTTGTTCAGAGCTTCGGTGCTGTGGAAGCATGTTTTTTACCACTGAATGGGTCCCACCCTGACTTTTCTTACAAACTTCCCAGATGTGAGAGGGATTTCTTGTCTCTTGACTGAGGCTAATCAGCGGGGTAATCCTGACTTCCTAAATAGATTAACATTTTTGGGCCCTAGTGGCAATTTGTAGGAGATATTGTTTTAAGGTGGAGATTTGATTTAGCTCTCTTTGAACAACAAAGAACATTTTCTTATTAAAATGGCATCCTTGTTGATCTTGTCTAAACTGTTTATATTGAATTAAAATCTTTCTTTCTTGTTTTTGTTGACTCATCTGTCAGGTCTGTATTCTTTAAAAAAAAAAAAAAAAAAAAAAAAAAA
>NW_017729022.1:21120506-21132757 GCF_001723915.1 Gavialis gangeticus | reverse complement strand
AAAAAAAAAAAAGATGGCTGCAAATATACATGCATTTGCAGATATCCTGTTTTATGTCAATACATTAAGAATTATTCTGGGCTGTTAGCAGTTGGAGCACTGAGTTTGTTGTATTTACTCTAATTATACTGCTTGAGGATATATTGAATATTATCCTGGAAATGCCAAGTGTAATCAGCAATTTAAGGGAAGTTGGCTTTAATCTTCTCCTCTCTTGGCAAAGTCTCTACAGCCAGAAGGAAAAGAATAAAGCTAGCCAGAATAGAAATTATGTATAAAGGGACTGATTGTGATTTCAAAAGGTTTGGAGGATCTTGAAGACTAACTGAACTGCTTTTTCTTATGACTGTGGACTGGCTGGAGTTGGGATATACTTCTGTCTCCTCTCAACCCCCACCTTTGCAATCTTGGGGGCATTATGGTGAAATTAGAGTATTTTTCTGGCTTGTTATAATGCTTCCTTCCTCTTTTTTTGTGAAAAGGTTTATAGAGGGAATATAGATAGGTTTTGTTCCTTTAGTCCTCTGTACTTCTAATTTGTTTTGCTTATTGCAGGACAAGAGTGACAAATTTATGTTTTAGTGCCTGAAAAAGAAAAGGGAGCGTACAAAATTATAGCTAATAGCTTTTCAGTCTGCAGCAAGCTGAGGAGGTTAGGGGTGGGGGGCAGAGAACATTCCCCCCACCCCCCACATGGCCCCAAGTTGTTCTACCTGTAAGATCTTTCCTTCTTTTTTTAATAAGCTTTACCTAGATCACCCATCACATTTTTCAGGACGGTGAATCTAGGTCCTGCTTGGCATAAATTAGGGTGGGGCAGGAGGATTGGGAAGAGAACCGATCATAATAAAATATTGAGTCTAACATATATTTGTCCCTGTGGAGAGAATTAGAGAGAGAACAAACTGTGTGAGACTGGTGATAGTCACGTCGCATGATCCACTGTTGGAAAATACCCAATATTTTGATGGTGAGGGCAGTATAAGACCTTTTCCCTGGGTCTCCCTAACTGCATAGTCTTCCCCCATTCTCTCTTGGCCCTCTCCATGCCCCCCTCTCACTGCATGAGCCACCCAGCTGAGCTCCAGCCTGCCCTGGGCTGGCACTCAAATCTAAGACGAGGCCCCTCCACCATGTTCTTTGGTTGGACCTCATCTTGGATTTGAGTAAATATGGTAAAAGTCAACCCAGGGCTTAATTTGTACCTTAATTACAAATCTTCTCTGCAATTCTGTGAACATCAAGAATATTCTCTTTTTTAAGTTAATGCAGTGTTTGTTATGCTAGCTAACTTGGGAGATCCATGTCAAACAATGTTTCTGCCATTTAGATTCTTCTTCCTCATAAGATGAAAAGCCTCGCCTCGGGTTTTATAACTGGAAAACTAAGATTTTACTGTTTGTCAAGTTGAAAAGTAGTAATAGTGAGCTGCTTAAGGATACCTAAATAATATTCTAGGTAAAAATATAATTTTTAAATGAGGTGGGGGGGTTTTTTGTGTTACTTTCAAAAGGCAGATCCCTGGTATTTCATTAATATTGTTCCTTCTCTGTTTATTTCCTTGAGTCACATAAGAGTTGAATAAAAGAGAGGCTACCTGTAGTGCATTTTTACTAAAACGATCTTTTATCCAGACTGCAAGTGAAAATATCCTGTTAAACCATAATGTAGTCTCCTGTGAGTCATTTAAACTGGTCAAACTCTGGAGAACCTTCTTTAGGCAGCAGTCCTGCCTTGCCCGAAGACAAATTGGAAGAACTAATAAAGCAGAAGAGAGCTCTCTAGCTTCTGAGTGTCTTCACCTTCTTTTTCTTCCTTGCCAATTTTTCTCTTCCTTTTTTATTTCTCTTTTTGTATATTACCACAGTATAGTTAAATGAGTTTTCATGCCATCAGGAAGCTTAATAGTTCTGTGTGGTTTTTGGCTTATTTTTAAATATCCTTGATTCTAGATCCAAAGAGTGAGAAATACAAGTACAATGTAAGTAATTCATTCAAGTTGTGTATCTGTAAAAAGTTTTTTTTCTTGAGTTAATGAACAAGTATGAATTTATGAAAACTTGCCTACTCTCCATTTGATGAAAGTCGATCTTTTTCCACCTGTTATGACAAAAATAATCTGCATCTTTATTTTGTAGTGCTTTTACCAGTAATTTAGAGTTCATAGAAGTATGTCCAGTGACTAAGATCTTTGAAATCAAGGGAGCACTCTTAAACTAGCATTTTAAGTCTCTTTAGGACATTTTTAGGCTAATATTGGTGCTGTTAATAGGTTTGAATTTTATGTGCATAAAGCTGAGTGCTTCTGCTAATGTAAGGATACAAAACAATAAAGATGGCAACTAAATGCAAAGAGAGGTTAAAATACAACTTAACACAGGCTCAGCATGAATTTGATTCCATTGTAATCTATTATGGATCTTAAATGGATGTAGAAAATATTTCTTGACTCAGTCTCTTAAACTTAGTAAGTTTAATTGAGCTTTTTAATTAAGCTTTTATTTTTGTGCGCTTTGTCTTTATGAGTCTTTGTACAGCAACTAGTATGTTGGATTTTTGATTATACATTTGGCACTATATAAAATAGCTCGCACTAGCATTTTGATTGAATGACTGTTTAGCATTTTGAACCTATAAGAACTTACTGCTATTTCTTTGCATCCTAATAATAAAATCCAGGTCATCATGCCTTGTGCATAACAAGGAGTCTGTAAAAATCCTGTGTTTTTTGATTTTGTTCTACTGTCAATAGCTGGTTCTATTGCTGTAGCACCTTCATTGGTAGATGTAACATTTTATTCTTTTACAAAATGTAACAGTTCCTAAGGCTTCGTTTTGTGTGTAGCGTGTGTAGTCATTTTAATTTGAATATTTAGATACACTTTCAAGAAAGTTTAAAAGACAGTTAATCTGAAATGGTCCGGTATTGTTTTTCTTTTAAAATTCCCATGTTGTGTCTGTGAAGGTAAAAAGTCCTTCTGAGACTAGAGCATATAGGGCAGGGGTGGGCAATTATTTGGGCCTGTGGGCCCCATAGGGAGTTTTGGTGAGCTGTTGCAGGCTGGGTCAGCAACCCCCCTGTGGCTCTGCTGCATGCTCAGCCAGAATGGGGCTGTGGACTGGTGGGGAGTGGCGTCTGGAAGAAGGGCAGGTAGGCAGGGCTGGGGTCCCTGGCTAAGCGACAGCCACATGGAACATAAACCGTAAGTAGCTGCTTTGTGGCTGACAAGACCAAGCATTGGGAGCTGAGGGGCCCCAGAGTCAGCAGAATGCAAGGGGCTTTGTAAGGGGCTTCCACTAGCTCTGCAGCCCTGGCTGGGGCTTGGCTCTTTCTGAAGATGCCCCAACTCCTGGCACTGCACAGAGCTGAACACTAGCCCAGTCTGAACGGTGCCAGGAGAGGCATCTAAGCGGGTGCACCATTTGCAGCCCCAGGCATGGCTGGAAGGAGCTGGGGATAGCAACAAAGGGCTGAGTAGAAGTGGGAACTTGGCAGTGAGTCGGAGCTTGGGAAGTGGCGGAGCTGCTGCCAAGGTGGGGAGCAGTGGAGGCCCTTTGCTGCAGGGAGGGAGAGCAAGGTTGGGCTGGGCAGAGCTATGCAGGGCACATTGGATGGTAAGTGCCAGGCAGGAGCCACACCATGGGGGCCACACTGGAGACCATGCAATAGGGGCAGTTTGGAACAGCAGCTCCACAAATGCAACTGGTTACTGCTGGGCTCCTATCCTGAGGTGCCCAGTATAGGATCCCATGCTGCAGCCCATGTCGTGCACTGATGTTCCTTCCAGTTGCTGGGGCAGGTGGGCAGGAGCAGCCGCCTTGGTGCTGAGGCTCTGGCTCAGAAGCCAGCAGCTGTTTCTGCCCTCTTCGTGGGTGTGTCTAGCGCTGTCAAGCATCCTGGCCCAGGCTGCCCTCTGGGCCTGGATGGGCAGCACCAAGGGACTCATCTCAGGCTGGGCAAAATCCCTGTGTGAGCCAGATCTGGCCTACCCCTGCCATAGGGCTAGAGCACATGAAGGGTTGTGGCTAACCTCGTATCTGGATGCTTTTGACTCCAACCTAAATAACCAGGTAACCTTTTATGGCTCGACTGAGTTTTGGGCAGCCCACAATCAAACTCTTGCTATTCAGAGTCCTGAGAAAATGCCTTAACCACTCTTCCCCTGCATAGCTGATTGGTTGTTCAACAACATAATGTAAAATTTATCACTTAAATGTCACCCAGAATATTCTGGCAACTGCTAAGGTAGTACTTTTTCCTGTATGAAGTATTCAAATTCACTATAGGAATAGTAGTCCTGTTTTTTTTTTTCATTTTTCACTCTAACTGAATTGTTTTTTGCAGAAGATTTGAAGGCTGTTATGAAGTGGTAGATGTTTAAAACACAGTAAGTATAACAGATACTGTAACCATTGCACTCTTTCTTGCCACAATGGTTGATGCTATTGAAAAATGTTAATTGGATACTGTTACCTCTAGCAAATTGCTATTAAGTGTTTGAGTTGTGTTCACATTCTGCCAGGTCTTGTAGGGGTATTAGTGGCTAAATTCTGTAGAATTGATACCCAGTGTCTGTTGCCTGACATACTAAATGTAACAAAAGCTGATGAAATTGGTACCAAGCACCAGCAGGGATGCTTGATAGCTTAATTGGGGATTTAAATTGATTTTAAAAAGATAGTTTAGTTAATGCTTGTGGGTATAAGAAAAAATATATACACAGTGGGGAAATAAAGCTGGAAGCTTACAGCCAAAACAATATTTCAGTTTATCGTGACATTTCAGCCTATATAGGTAAGTGGGGAAAACTGATAATACCAGTTTGCATAGTGGTCTGTAGACGTGCCTTTATGGAAGAATTTTTTTTACATTAAATAGGTAGTCAGAGTTTGTAAACCATAATAAATCCAAAGCACTGTAAAGACAGTGCAGTATTTATAGTATGTGGAAATGAGAGGACTAAACCATTTCTAGTACTTTCTTGTAAGCCTTAATTGAAAATCCACGAGCAGAAAATTTCACTTGTAAATCTTCAGCCACAATCTGCTTTCCCCAAATCCCTTTCCTCTTTATTAAAGAAATGTGTTAGCTGAAATAAATTCTGTGAGAAGAAAGTAAAGGACTTTGTGCATGTAGGTTGTAAGTATCTGAGCTCAAAGGCAAAACTTGGTGACTTAAGTGGGAATGGAAATACTATAATAAGTGGAATGGAAGTACCATAAGTACTCCAAAAGCCGCTCTAATTAAAGTCCCCTGAACGTCTCACATATCGCATCCCTGTGCTTCAAAATGGCAGTGGAAGCGCTCTAACTAAAGCTTGTGAAACACTGATACATGAAACATGGAGGCTGCTGGAGCATGCTAATTACCATGCTCCAGCAGACTTGATTATTCAAGTCTGCATGTCTACAGGCACCCTTGGAGTCTAGTGTGACAGCTTTAAAGATGCCGCAAAAATCTTGAATTGTATTTTATTTCATTAACAGGGTGAATAAAAATCAACAATTTAAAAAAAATCAGAGTTTTTTATTTAATTGTATTTTTGATTTTTAGAGGCTTTTAAAAAAAACTTTATATAAAGATAGTTTTAATTTAAACTATGAATTTAAGAGAGGTTAAAGTTCAAAGATCTCATCATGCAATAGGAATTATAACTTCTAATTATATACTATTTGAGACAATATATTCATGTAACCTTTTTAGGAGTTTTATAAATAGGTTACAACAGGCCATGGACTACATTAGGGGCCCAGTCTAATGGGGTTCCCAAAGGCATCTCTGTAGGTTAGGAAAGATTAAAGAAAACCACGCTACCCAATGGGACTCTGCGCTCATTCTAGAAGATCCCACTAAGCATTTCTGGGATGCTTAGTTTCAGTTCTCAGACTGTGGATTTCTCTCTCCAGAGGTCATTGGCAGACAAGGTTCTTTGGGTAGATGTGATATCTTTCGTTAAACGAACTCAATATTTGGAAAAATGTTATTTGCAAACTTTCTGGTACAAACACCCTTCTTCAGGCATAGGGAGAGTTTGTTGTCTACTGAGATAACATTCTTGTTAACAGCAGTTTATGGAGATGAGAAATAAAAGACCTGATTGCCCACCCATCAGCCCTCTTTTTTCTCTGCAAGTTTGTGTACACACAGTCAAGCCCTTATCTTTCTCTAAAAGTACAAAGTTTGAAGAAGCTGAATGACTAAAGGATATCAAACAACAATAATACACTTTTCTGTAGAAAACAATGATTGACTTGAAGCTTTAAATTGATTTGATTTAAATCAAATCCACCCTGTTCATTGATAAAATACATTATTTTTCTCCATATTGTACCATTAAAGCATTGAGGTGGCAAGGATAATGGAACTGCCCAGAAGTCATTATTAAGATACGTCAGACATTGATTCCTTTAGAGTGGAAACAGGCGCTTTGAACACAGAATTCTTGAAAAATCATCTACCACCTACACTCAACACCCTTTAGAATGATGAAAGAAATGGAAAGTTGTGCTCCCTGATCATAGAATACCTGGTGGGTTAGATACTCAGGCTTTTTAGCATTTACAATGTCCCTAACATATATAATTAGTTTTGTTTGCATAGTATTTTCCTTAAAATAAAATAAGAATTCTGTGTATAAGTGTGTGTGTGCGCGCACAACATACCATCAGTCAGAATTCATAATGTGAACACACACATAATTGTGCACACAAGTCTTTGTTAAAACCTTTGTCATTCTCATGTTTTAACATACATTTGATTCTTAACTCTGTCTCTCTTCTTTCTGTGTAATTAACAGTATTCTGCATATGTTTAGAAAAGGGGCCACCTTATAAGTGAGCTGTAGTATTATCTCAGCATGATAGTATCTTTTGCTCTCTAGGTCTGTATGATGACTTGGAGTATTTTTCTGTGTGCTGCTTATAAGTTCTAGTTTATATAATAAAACTTCTGTACCATGGAATACCTCTCTGCACATAGAATCCACCATGCAGTGTCAGCGTTGTGTCAAGTATCTGCCAGATCAAGATTAATGTCAGTTGTTAAATCTGGAAAGTTGCCTATTCAGGTAGAAACAGCTTAGGACAGTGGATTGGCTGAAGGTCAGAAAACCATTTTTCCAACTTCTCTGCAGGGCTGAGGGGAGTGGAGAATGGAAAATCCCTGCAGAACAAAGTAAACAGCTGTGGGTGGTGAGACATGTCTTTCACAAACAGGATTACCTAAGCAGGACAAGAAGCGTTAGGCAAAAGGGCCTTTAAGAGGACACATTTATATACCAAGCAGGTCCGTTTTAGCTGCAGGACCAGCCAAGATAAGAGCCTAGAGAAGACTCCATGATTCAGGGTGTGTACCGACATTCAGGGAGTTTGGGGGAGGTTAGAGTTTAAAATGGCTACCCAAACTAAGGTAAGTTGGGATGGGGGCTAGTTGTGGGGCTTAGGGGAGCCAAGGAAGGTGAGCAGGGTCCAGGTGGCCGGGGTTGGGACCTGTGAGATCAGGGGGGCAAGCAGGATTCACGGGGATTTAGAGGATCAGAGGGTAAGTTGGGTTTGCAGGAGGGATTGGAGGGGTTAGCATGGTTTTCTGGAGGAGTTGGAGGGGTCCAGGAGAGTTTGGTGGGATCAGGGGGATTATCAGAGTCCTCAGGAAGGCTTTGGGGAATGGAGGGGGGTGGTATATTTAGCCCTCTCCCCAGCAAAACAACCCCCCACCGTCCTGCACCCTTTTCCCCACCCAAACTTACTTCCTCAGCTCCAGCTACCATGGAACACTGGTAAAACTGGAACCAGGACCAGGTTGTGGAATGGGGTATTTGGTAGTTTGGGGGGACTGGCTAGTCTGTGGGAGGGGAGAAATGTTCATGTAGGGGTGGGGAAGGGGCCAGGGGTTAAATATAGCCTAATGCTGGAGAGAAGGTAGAAACTGTGGAGCCCTGGGACTGGGGCCAGTGGCTGGGCATTCCCAGCCCCAGGGCTGTGCTGGGAACCGTACAGACATTCAGTTAGATTGCTCTCTCCAGACCTGATCCAAGTTAAACTACCTTTGAGGTGCAGTTAACTTAAGTCAGGTTGGATGTTTTTAGACTAATCTAACCTTCCTTACTGTTGGGCAACACAGAGCTGGCAAGCCAAGCTCGCGGTGTTGGTCACGGTGGTGCGGCCGGGTGGTGGCAAATTGGATACGGACAGGTGGGAGTTTTGGCGATGGAGTCTGAGCGGCACAGGAAGCATAATGGTTCCTTAAACAAGATGGAATTTATTTAACTTACGCTTAGATGCGTAGGAAACGATGTCTTCAGTTACAGTGAACAAACAGGTGAACAAACAAAGGGGTCTGTTGGCCCACAGGGTTCTCCAACAAGCCCTTGCTTTCTACCTCTGACGAGGTAGGTGCGGCTGCCTGCTGGATAGTCCTAGGGCTGGTCAACAGCTCATAAATTGGTAACACACAACGAACTGTAACGATGTGACGCCAGTCCAGTAAGGACAACGAAGAGCCGAAATGGTGTCCGAAGCAGAAGTCAGGAGCCGGTGAAACGAAGCGAGGATACAGCCAGAGCCGGTGAGGAACGATCTGAATCGATGTTGATAGCCGATGCCAAAGGTAAGTCGAAGCCAGGAAATCCAAACAGCAATGTAATAACAGCAAAGGACACGGAATGCCAATCGAGGGAGGAGATCAATAGGCCCAGAAGCCTGACTGAAAGACAGTCCCTGGAACACCAGCCTCTGTCTCCAGCTAACGCGATCTCCCCTCGAGGGAGGGGCTCACAGAACTTTTATTTGAATTTAGTGGCCAATCAGAACACTCAGAGGGAAGAAATTTCTAGTCAGATTACCACATGCTTTTGCTGTTGCTGAGCATGCGTCTGTGGGGAAAGTAGGTGAAACATGACTGACAGGTCCGCAGGTCACCCAGGGGGCACGAGCTGGGTGAGCCTTGGAACTTTCCACTCACAGACTTCAGCTGCGCATGTCAGGTACAGAACTTTTGTGTTGGCAGCATATACTTAGGATTTTTCCGAGACACTTACCTTCTGTACAGTTCAGACTTAGAATGACCTAACTAGGGATCTGAGTGTAAGGGTCTGCACCTGAGTGAACTAAGTAACATTGGGTGGCCATTTTTAATGTGAACTAATCTGTTCCTAATCTCCCCAAACATCTGTACGTACCTTCAGAGGGAAAGCTGTGTATGGGGAAGAGCATCCTAGACTCCACAGAAGACTCTGATCAGTGAGATGCCAAAGACATGCCTCGAGGGAACTGAGGCAATGAGTAGCAAGTTGGATATTTATTAGTTTTTCTCAAATCTGTAGGTCTGTACAAGGAGGGGTATATAAGTAAAGGGTTTAGAAACACTGACAAAGTCTCTGTGTCTGCTTTGTGTATTCCTGAATTGAACTAAAAGCCCAGAGGAGCTCTAAAAGGATGTGCTTAAGCCATTGGCAAAGCACTGGGGGGCAGGGCGGAGGCTGGAGGGGCACCCCCTCCCCCCCACAGACACTGATTTGTGCACTGATAATGGGGCATGGGGCTGCAGTACAGCCAGAGCCAGGACCTGGCAGCAGTGGGGGTGATGGTGCATTTTTTTTCTTTCTTTTTTGCACTGACCATAGGATGCAGAGCCAGAACCTGGCAGCAGCAGGAGAGCGGCAGTGCAGAGTTGTGTGTCATTGATGGCTTATGCTAATAAAATATATGGGGGTTATTTCTGGTCATGAAGAATTAGCAGGCAGAAAGCCTGTGCCCTGGAAGCGTGCCTGAGAGAATGGAGTCAACAGCAGCTTGTGGAGACTGAGGGAAGCTTTATAGTACATGTATTAGGACCCAGCATAGCATTTTGAAGATGGGAAGCCCTGTCATGTTGGGTGCGAGGCACCTTGCTCTGCAAATTAATATTTAACTTACACGTGCAAGTACAGGCAGTCCTCAACTTGCAACATTTTGCACTTACAACGTTTATAAATTGATACCCTGTTTCAATTTTGATGTCAGTTTCAATTTACACCACTTGATCCGATGCAACGTCACGCCAGTGAGCAAGTTTGCTGTGTCGCTCATCACCCTGGAGAACATCTGTCCAAACTTGCTTGGACACTTTCATTAAGAAAGCAAACAAGACTTCAGAAGAACTTGCAGCCAAGAACCCTTCAAAAAGTCCAGCAAAGTCACCTCAAAGAAGTTCTTCCAAATCAATACGATTGCTATTCACAATATAAATAAATTAATGTAGCTATATTACTCATCTATAAATCAGGCCTTTGTTCAGGAACCAATCCCCCATTTATAACAATGTTTCTTATGAGAAAATTGGTTCCTAGTTACAGCATTTTGACTTAAGACGTGTTTTTCAGGAACCAATTGTGTCTTAAGTCTGAGGACTGCCTGTAATTTCTTTGACTTAGTTGAGCCATCCATATTTGCAGACTTGGTGCCTATATCTGCCTCTGTACTAAGGGTGAAGTTTCAATTGATTTTTAAGGTCGAATTCTATTTTTCAGACATCTGAGTTCAGATTTATTCATAGATTGTACACCCAGAAGAGGCTATTGTAGTCATCAGGGATCCTGGTTTTCTCTGTTTAAAAATTGCAAATTCTCTAATTAAAACCCTCAAAATTTGTGTCTTTCCATGATAAAAATGAAATCCCATGAGATATAGTTATTGGTTGAACACATTGTTTTATATATTTACAATTTTAAAGCAATTTGGAAGCCTACCTGTTCCTCAATAACTATAATAAAATAAATTCTAAATATGTCTCAGTTTTGTCAGGTTTCTTATCATGGAAAATCAGAGGTCCCCTGCCCCCTTTGCTCACCAGATTGTGGGCTTTGGCCTCCAGGTGGCTGGGTGCAGCCTCTTCTCTAGGGCAGGGCAAGGTGGAGGTAAGTGGGTGTGGTGGCTCTGCCCTGTGGTGCTCTGTCTGCTCCCAGACCAGGCTCAGAGGGTAGCCACCCAGCTTGTTGTGTGAGAGAGCCCTGAGGAGCCACTGAGTCCCCACTACACCTTGGGCTGGAAGTGCCCTGATGGTGCTAGGCAGGCACGGGCCAGAGCAGCCTCACGTAGGCCAGGCTGGGGGTTGCCATACTGATTTAATCATTTAAATTGTTGTTACAACAGGTTAAATGAATATTTATTTAATTGGTATGTACATCCCTAGTTCAAATTGCAGCATTTATCTTAAGGAAACATCCAGTCTTGAATTTTCAGTGATGCAGAATTTACTAGTAGTTCAAGGGTTAGTTACCCTCACTATAAAAATGTGCTTTATTTCTAGTATAGCTATTATTTCTATGCAATTCTTTAATTAATTTCATGGCTCCTCTCTGAATCCTTTCCATTTCATCAACATCCTTTCTGAACTGTGAACATCAGAATGTTGTGACCCAGTGCCAGAAACAGTTGCAATTAGGGCTAATCAAGGCTAACCTGTTGATTTGCCTAAGAAGTCCTAAATTATCAATACAATACAATAAATTGTTACATTTTTGTGGCATTGTTTTGGGTTCATTTATTTTCCATTTCCTGGAACAGGAAGCATTTTTTATGAAGCCTCTGAAGACTTGATACATTTTAAATGAATGTTTTAGTGACAGAAGAGTATTAAGAAAATAAAAGAAACAATGAGAGTCTATCACATGAATGCATTGGATAAGCCAATTTTGACTTACAGGAGCAGTGTAACAAGCTGGAACTTTTGTAAGATTTCTAATGAAGAGAAGAGAGAGTGGATCAGTGTGAATAAGAGGGGAGAAGGAAGGGAATACATGTTTGGGTAAAACTTGTTCATCAAGAGGCAAATTCAGGCCTGCTGTAAGTAGTTCCTAAGCAGGAGTGAACAGGTTCTTGAAAAGCAGAGATTTGAGCAGCTTCCCCCTCCCCTCTTCTCCCCTTCCTCCACTTCCCCCATCACTCCCCTTCACTGAAGTTAATAGAAGTGTACTTGTTTGTACCATTCTGAACTTAGGGATGAAACAGGTAGATGAAACAGTAGGTAGAACGTGGTCCATAATCATGTAAACCTGTAAAATGTTATCCTTATATTTTTTTTTCCCACCCAAAGTGCCTTGAAAGCCCTATCAGTGAACTAATCTTAGCATTTGAACTTTCACTGAAGGGGGAGACCTTTTGAAATGGAATGATTTTCAATTGCAGTGTGCAACACGTTCTTTTCATTCAGACTTTATTGACATTTTATACTTTGCATTAACTGTACAGTGAAACAGTTTTCTTCTCATGAGAAA
>NW_017729022.1:21107284-21115506 GCF_001723915.1 Gavialis gangeticus | reverse complement strand
TTTTTATATTTTTTTTTCCCACCCAAAGTGCCTTGAAAGCCCTATCAGTGAACTAATCTTAGCATTTGAACTTTCACTGAAGGGGGAGACCTTTTGAAATGGAATGATTTTCAATTGCAGTGTGCAACACGTTCTTTTCATTCAGACTTTATTGACATTTTATACTTTGCATTAACTGTACAGTGAAACAGTTTTCTTCTCATGAGAAAGTATATATAAAAATCAAATTTGTTTCAGTTTTCATAGCATACATGGGAACTATGTCTGTAGTTTGGCATCCTGTGTCTAACAGTGACCAGCACCAAATATACTAAATGAGGAAGTAAGAACCCCACAGGGGGAGAAATCTGTCCTTGTGTTTGGTTTTGCACTTGTTAGTACTAAGTCTTAAGCCCTGTATTCTGAGGTTTAATGTTCTTTCCAGTTTTTAAGCTCTTGATATTGAATTTTTAGTGTACTTTTCATCTTGAATTTCATAACATAATGAATGAGCTAGTAAATTTCCTTCACTTCTACCCCTTGCCTCCATGGTACAGGGCAGCTCCAATAGGATCCTAATCAGTCTGCTGAGTATGTCTCAAATATAGCCAGACTTTACTTGCAAAGTCTCTGCCCTGTGAGCTATTAACCATTTTGACCTGCAAGCAGATTGCCTTGGTCTTCCCGGGTGGCAACATTGTCTCTATAACCAGGTTGGTTGATCCAGTCTTGCTTATGACCTCAAGCATCACAGTGTCTGGCTGTCTTGGAAGCAGTTAAAAATAGCGGCAGCAATCTGGTTTCTTTTTTTTTCCATCCCATAGAAGATATACTTGGATTGTTGATATGTTTCTCTGTGGAGTACTGTCTTGAGATGCAGCTCTGTTTTGTTTTAACTTAATTTCCAGGGTCTCTTTCTGTTTCCTTCTTTCCCTGCTAGCCCCCTGAGGACAAAAGTTCTTTTCCATCAAACCCTCCTGAATTTCTCCTCAGCATTTGTTTTCCTGGCCAGACCTTGTATGCTTTTCTTCCCTGTTCCAAATTGTGCCAACTTTTTGCTCCACTGGAGATGCTTTTGGCTCCAGTCCCAGTGTTTTGGGGCACAATAGATTCTATTTTAGTTTTCAAAGATTTAATTGCTGTTAATAAGGTTGACAATTATCTCCCATTTGTGTCTGAGAATCTCACCAACCATTTTTAGATGCACTTAACTGCTTTGCTGTGCTGAAAAGAAATACAAGACCCTAGAACTCTAGGGTTTTTGGCTGGAGTCTTCTCAGGAGTCTTGGCTGCAGGTTTTTCTGGAGTCTTGTGTGCTATCTTAAAGAAAGTATCCAAGGAAGTTTGGACAGATATCCTCCAGGGAGGTGGGCGACGCAGCAAACTTATTTGCTGGTGTGGCGTGGTGTCAGATCAAGCGTTGTAAAGTTGAAAGAGGGTGTCAATTTATAAAGGTTGTAAGCGTGAAACATTGTAACTCAAAACGTTGTAAGTCGAGGACTGCCTGTACTACATTGGTTTCAATTTGGTTTGGGTTTTTATAGTTTTCAGCAGTGAGGGCTAGAAATGGAAAAGAAATTTAAATAATAAAAATTAAATTTGGCTTTCAGAGCACAATTCTGTGGTGAAGAGAAAAACTATAACAGTGGCACTCAACCTCTGTAAACTCCCAGCACCCCTTCGTTACTCTTGTGAATTCAGTGGCACCCCATTTCAGTAACTAACTTATTTATTGTGCACTCAAGTCCTGGCACAGGGGTGTGCAGGTGAGTTGGGGAAGGAGGAGTGAGCACTTAGCTCCTCACAAAGCAGTGCAGCAGGGACAATCATGGAGCTGGTATGGATGAGTCTGCACTTAGCTTCTCATGCAGAGGGAGGGGGAAGAAGCCAGCACTTTGCTCCTTAGGCAGGGCTGGCAGGAAAAAGCTCCTTCTATAAGGGCTGGGCAAGGGAGAGCACACTTGAGAATCATGCTGTCGCATGTTTTTTGCAAGGGTCCCAACCTAGGGATGTACCACTTAAGGTGCTTATAGAGGAAGTTGGAGTTCCTTCATTTTGCTCTGAGCTATTTCTAGAAATTCCCAGCATATAGTGGCTTCTGTGCTCACCTGCTAGTTTCAGGTTCTTGATTTAGAATTTGTACAAACAATTATATCTTATTTTTGCAACTGGCTCTTATGTGTTATTGGATGTTTTCATGTACAGAATTTTCATACAGCTTTCTGACTTTTTTCCAAGAGAATTAGTGAGTTGATTTATTTCTTTTGGGTTTGGAAGACTTCACAATACCTGCTGTGGTAGATGAATATTGTGAATACAGAATAAATGCTTATCTGTGGAAATGTGTAAACTCTTTTGGTCACGTTTGTGGAGATTAGTTTTGTGCTAATTTAAGTTGACAGCTGTATAAAAGGGATTAGTACCATCACTGCCAAACTCTTGAGGTTAACTTTTGCACATGCAACATATGAAAGATAAATTTTAAAAGCTTGGAATGATTTTTGCATAAGCCATTTATCTTGATTTCTTTTAACCCTGGGAGAGCTGAGACTGCATTTTGCAAAATCATAGCCTGATGTTATGGAAATTAAAGCAATACCTTAAACAGAGGATTGACTTCCTTGTAAGAATAAAGAGAGAATTTATATATCAAATATGATGCTATAAAGGAGAAGGATTTATTAATGTACTTTCAAAGAAAGTATCAAGAAAGGAAATAGCAAAACTAATTCAAAGGTAAATGGCTTTGTGCCTTTCTCTTACATCTTTAATGGGTGTGAAAGTTCACTTTCAAGTTTGCATCTCAGTTTGGGGCTGTGTATCCTATTCTGTCAGAATGATTAAGTGCTTGGATATGGCATTGTAGAAAAATAGGGAGGGATGGTCTTGGAAGGTCAACTAATCCAAACCCCTACTCTAGGTAGGATCATCCCATTCTAATACCAACCTAGACAAATATTCGTCCAACCTACATTTAAAAACTTTCAATGACAGATTTCACATCTTCTCTAGATAATGTGTTCCAATGTTTAACAACAGTCATAGTCATAAAAGTTCTTTCTAATATCTAACGCAAGTCTCCCTTGTGGCAATATAAACCTCAGTTCTATAGCATTATTTTTAAGCAAAGGAAATTTTTTTCATCCTGACATGATGGGAAGATTCATCTTGAATGTGTACAAAAGATTATATGGCTCAAGGGACTAATTATAGGATACATTTTTTTTACCCCTTGATGTGGGCCCAAGTAGTGATCAAAAATCACTTCTAGCTGATGGCTGTTGCAGAAATGTTGCTGATCAAAATAGATTTGCATTGCAAAGCCACCATATAAATTGACAGTCTGAAAAGAGAGCCCCAAAACTCCTAGCACAATGAACTTCCTTTTCATTCCTCAAGGTTGATGCAAAGAGGTCATAGTTACAAAAAATTGATAGGGACACCTGAAGAAAACTCATGCTGTCATGGTCTCATTGCTTGTTACACCTTATATGCAGATAAATGAAGTACTTCAATTTCCATAGTTGTCAAACTGACATCTGTAATATGAACTTTTAAAATATGTATTCCCTGCAAATTATTTCTAGACATTGTTTTACACATTATTGTACCATGAACTGGTTTCTTTCCATAAATAGGAACTTTCTTTCCAGTCCTTTCTGCTGTTGCAAATGACTGCCAAGTCAGTATTAGGGCCTATAAGGTCTTGTTGTACTAGCCAAAGGTAACAGGAACTTTTTCATTTGTCTTCTAAATAACCAAAACTCAGAGATGAGTTTTAGTTCATGTTTGTTTACATTTTATGTTGTTTCTCCTATGTCAGGGATCTCAAACATAGCTGCCAACAGCCACTGGAAGTTGAGGGCCTAGCGGGGGGAGCATAGCTTGCCACAGAATCTAGGACTTTTTGGCTCCAGTGGGCATGGTGATTAGTGGCAGGAAGGCGAACAAAGGCTAAGACAGTCTGTGTCACCCTCCAGCTGCTTTGTCCATTTCCACTGCCAAGGCCCCAGCTCCTTGGCTACCAATGTGTCATTATGTTGCACAGGACACATGGCAGTGACAGCAGCTTCAGCTCTAGCATGGGGCGCACAGAACAAGCTGGAGCTATGCTGCATGCCCTGTGCTAGAGCTGGCATTACCATGCACTGTTGCCATGTACCCTGGCTCAGGACTGAAGCTGCTGCTGCTGCACGCCCCAGGTTGAGTCTGGCTGGCAAAGAGCCCCACAGTTTGGAACTGGCTGTGGACTCCAGGTCAGTTTAAAAACCCCTGTCCTACACAAACCTGAATGTGGGCCTGCCAGCTTAGATCTGGATTCCTTGAAAGGAAAAGTTAACCCAAGCAATTTCTAGGTTCCCTATGTCTGTATGAAGTATTGAAGTTGATGCAGAAATAGCCTTTTTTTTTTTTAGGTCCACATCTGCTGCATAGAGACAGTTTGTGAAATGCTCATTCACTGGTAAGAACAAGAGGAAAATGAGACTACATATTAGTGAAGGTGGGACTAAACAGAAACTGGTCAGCACCACATTTTTGCCTTGTTCTCTTCCACTTCCCTTTAACACCACTTTTTCAGCAGTCCCTAAGCAGGTGTATATAAAATGTGCTTACCTGGAGTTAATGTGAGTGGTTTGACCTGGTTTTGCTGTAGTTCCCTTGGAACAATAATTTGTTTCTGTTTTGCATTATCAGACCCCGCTTAGCTTATGCAAATTCCCCTCTCCCTCTTCCTGTCCCTTTTCCTTCTTTCTGCCCTCAGGGTTCCTAGTAGTAAGGGCATGAGTAAGGAAGTGTTTGATCATTATTAGGCAACTAGCATGCACATTTTTAACAGGTTCAGCAGGGGGACAAGTGACTAGGAATGCTCTTTATGTATGTGAGGTCTCACTTCCAGTGCTTTGCTCCTGTCCCTTCAGAACTGCCTCAGCATTTGGCTCTGAAGGATCAACATACATTATTTTCCTATTATTTGTTACTGTAGCACATATTAGAGGTAACAAAAGAACCGCCCATCTGGAAGAACTTACTTCTTTGTGTAGTTGTTATAGGACTACTCTTGCAACTGCTACGTGCTTATTACATCTATCTAATTTTATTTTATACTTTCTTTGTTCCTGTAGTCGTCTGCTAGCACAGTGGAGCCTTGGAGCAGTCTGTGGGCTTGCAGGGGCTATAGCCCACCTGCAAGCAGTCATGGGTGATTACAAACTGCCTAGAGGACTGGGCCAGCTGAGGGAGATGATTAGTTGGCCCCAGGAAGCTAAAGGTTCCCAAGGAAGGGAGTCAGAGGAATATTGGGAGTTGAGAGCTAAGGTAAGGCTTGAGAGAGAGCTACAAAAGAACAGAAAGCTGGGAGATAAAAGCTGAAAGAGAGAACAGAGAGCTGAGAAAAAGAGCCAGTGGGTCAGCATGGTGGAGCCCAAGGAGCATGCCAGGAGTGCCTCTCTCCCAGAGGACAAAGTGCAGTGGGGAGGCTGTGAATGAAACCTTCCTGTGCCTGGAGGGACAAGGGAGAGAGCAGACAAATGGTGGCAGAACCACACCTGATGACTTACTTTGGGTCTTGGAGAAGACCTGATGCTGTTTAAGCATTTTATTTATGGGTTTAGTTTGTTATGTTGTTGACTGCTGCTGGGAGGGAGTTTGCCCCAGAGGAGAGAGCAGTACACCTCTCTGGAGGCTGACGTTGGCTCCAAAGATAAGCAGCTTGAAACCCTCTGGGTCAAGCTACAGCAGGGGACTAGGTGAGAGAAACCTAACTGTAGACGTTTACTACAGGCCATCAACCCAAGGGGAGGAGCTGGATCTGCAGTTCTCTCGAGAACTGACAGAGGCTGTGTGTGCAAGGGACTTGGTTGTCATGGGTGACTTTAATTACCCAGACATAGATTGGGAGGAACACTTGGCTAGGTCAGCTTGTTCATGCAGTTTCCTGACTGTGATCGAGAGCTCTTCGTGACCCAGGAAGTGCAAGGGCCAGCCAGAGGTAACGCTCTCCTAGACTGAGTCTTGGTCAAGGGAGATGATCTTGTGTGTGGCTTGAACATTGAAGGTAACCTGGGCAACCATGAAATTATCAAATTCACTGTCTGCCACAAAGGTGACAAATCAACCAGCAGGATTGAAGTCCTGGACTTCAAAAATGCTGACTTCGACAAGCTCAGAGCATTAGTAGGTGAGGGAATGCAGGACCAGGAAGGCAAGGCAAATGGGGTGCATGAAGAGTGGTGATTGCTCAAGGATACAATCCTCAAAGCACAAAAGAAAACCGTTCCTGCAAAGAGAAAAGGCAGCAGAAGGGTGGCATAGGAAGGGAGATTTCCCATGCCTGAAGAAGGGTGACTGCACCTGAAAGCTTGCTAAGAATTTTTTGCCATCTACTCAGTTGCTCTAATAAAAGATATCACATCTATTCAAAGAACCTTGCCTACCTGGCTTTTAGGAATCTAACAAATTATTTCATTTTAATGAAGTAGTTTATAGGATTTGCAGGTCAAGAACATCAGTATCCATCTCCATATTCTGAGGGTGGAAAGGAGAAGCAGAGTCATGGGGAGAGGCTATGTGCAACTTCTAAACATCTTTGCTTTCTACCCGCTTGCAGTCAGTTGTTATCTTGACCTTTAAACATGGCTGTGATTTTTTTTTTTCTTCAAAGAAGCCTAGAGGTAACTAATGAATTCCTTTCATTTCCATTAAAACTTGGAGCCTATGTTTTTAAGGGTAATGTTCTTATGTTCACATATTCTGGTATCATATTTATTGGAATCCAAGACAACCCCCCAATAATTAGATTGCATATATAAAATTTTGTTAATTTGTTATCATTTATTGTAAACAGACCTGCTGACAAAATCTAGCAACTTGGCCATCGTCTTCCATCAACACCTCTTTGCTTTCTAAGCAGAAGCAGCATCAGGAGCTACTACTAATGCCATCTTGTCCCATTCAAGCACAAACCATATGAAAAAATGAATATGACTAGTCCCCTGTTGCATCAGCAGCTTCTCATTTTCCTATGCCACCTTGAATGCACATAGTGGTCGAAAAGCTTCAGGACACAAAAGAGTCAGAGAGAGTCAATTGCTGCTGTCCCTGCCCCCAGCCAAGTCAGGCTCCTCACATAACTGTTTCCCACAGTGTGGCACAGGAATGGTTCTGGGGTTTTCTCTTTGTAATTGTGTCTTCTGGGAAGAGCAGAGATGGAGGTGGGAGTTGGGTTCCTCCTTCTAGCATTTGCCTCCAGGCAGTGGAACCAGGGAAGGGATGGGAAAGGGAGCCAGGCAGGGAAGAGGTGCTCGAAGGAGGAATCTGCATGCCAGTTGCTGCTGTTCACAGCTGACAGATCACTCCTGACCTGCTTTTATCTGCTTTTGTAGGGAGCAGCTGTGCAGGGAGTCTGACTTGGATGGGGTTAGTAGTGGGGATGTTCAGTTTCCTCCTTGCTGGGCCTGTTCCCTGCCCAGCTCTCCTCCTGCCAAGCCCTGTCTTCACCACTTGGCTAGGAGCAGGCAGTGGAAGGAGAGACCAGCTTACCACCACTACTGTCTGTAGCCAAGCTGGGCTCCCCAAACAGTTGTTCCCCGTGGCTCCCAGCTGGAGCTGTCCAATGCTTGACAAGACTGTTTCCCCACGTTGAATGGGGGGAAAAAACCCCAATCTTGGAATTGAGTAAATACAGTATGTGGGATTCTGAGCAAACCTATAACACACGCACTGATTTATTTTTTTTTAAATCATGAAAATATTTAGCAGATTGACTTTAAGCGAGTAGTTTACCATGTATTCTAAGGAGAGCACATCAACAATGACGAGCCTTTTTGCATTCACAGTGCAGTGTTTATCTTTTTGGCTAGGGATTTGCTTGATCTTTGGCTAAAACAGTGAAGATTTTATCTATCTGGTAGGTTCAGGCAACCGATTGGTGGATAGCTTTGGTTGCTGTTCAATGTAGACAGTACTGGATCTGCCTCTTTGATATGACTGAAATGTCCAGAGGCCAGAACCTCTGTATAAAATAGATTAAACAATTTTTTTATGCATTTCAGGATATACCTGTCAGCCCTAGAAAGATCTTATGAGGTATAATGAAATATTTTGAAATATATTTTTTTATATAAAAAATTGTTTCAAAATATATCTTCTGAATACCTGAAGGCCTAAAACTTGTAAATGAGACTCATTTGAAAGAAAGCAAATAGCATGTGTTCAAATATTAAAAAAAAAAAAAAAAAAAAAAA
>NW_017729022.1:21100950-21107161 GCF_001723915.1 Gavialis gangeticus | reverse complement strand
TGTGTTTAAAAATTAAAAAAAAAAAAAAAAAAAAAAGCTGGTGATCTTTTTAGGCTGTTTCTTATTTCATTTCCTTCAGTAATTTGACTATCTAGGTGTTATTTTTAAGGCTGCTTCTTCTAAAATGTAAATTCATCATAGTTTGGCATAGCTTGGCTCCTGTGCCTCGGAACCGATCAGTAAGGGAGGTGAGTATACAACTCAATGCTGATTCCAAGCTATTACTGCTCTTAATCCAGTTAGGCTTGGGGTCTTTCCTAGGTGTCAGAAACTTACTATTCACTACTTAAAGTGATTGTCAGTATTATACAATCTTGGCCCTATTATAACATATACAACTGTTATACACGCTATAACAAATACATGTTATATTACATACCACAATGCATATAAACATAAGGACAATAAGACTAAAAGACATAACCTATATTAGAGACTACCCATGCCATATCAGTAAAATAAAGGCAAGAAAACATGCATGACCCTCACAAAAGCTATCCTGCAAGATATATCAGGTGATTTATGTTTTTTCAGTATGTTATTGTGTTTGACACATTTCATCTCAGTGTGATATAGATTAAATTTTGTCAGATGTGAGACTTTTTCTATATACTTTGCTACATTTAATTAACATAGCAGAATGCACAGCTTTGGTAATGTAAGATCCACATCTCAATCTGCATTACATTTCCTTTTCAAAATGACCTGTGATTGGTTCTTAAATAAAGCAGGGTTCCTTTTCCACTTAAATTCTTCTCAATCTACACTCTTATCCATCACTGAAAACAGTATGTTGTGTGTGTGCTGGAAGTAGTTTCTCATGGTGGTTTGTGTGCTCTCAAGATAGTAGCCCTAAGAGCAGTCCTATTGAAATAAACAATAGTTGTCTGTGATAGAATAATGGGCTTTTGTGGGCTTTTTAAAAAAAAGATAAAATAAGAAAAAGGAAATGACTGTTCATACAGCAGAACATGGAACTTCTGCTGATAGCAGGGGCAGCCTGATACCTTGCTTGTGTTGACTTTGTAAACTGGAATGCTAATCCAATACTCTCTAAAATAAATAAGTAATTTCAGGGCTGAATAAATGTTATATAATGTATAGTGATTTATTGGGGTTGTTGCACCCCAAGGAAAAATAATTTTCTCTTGTACTGCCTGGGAAATTCAAAGACAATTTTATTCATTCTAGGCCTGGATGAATTCTTCAGAAAATAATTAATCAATCTTGGTTTGAATTAATAAATGAATTTATTTCAACTTTGTTTTGCTGCTGTTTTTCTTCATATATATGCTCTAGCAGCCTATTCACTGGGAGGAATGTTGTATAAAACAAAGTCTTTGGAGTTTTCTTTTTGGTTTGGTTTGATTGGTTTTGTAAGACAAATCTAGAGGTTTGAAATCCCTTATACTCAGTAGAACCCTTAAATCTCAGAATTACGTTCATTCAGTGGTGGGTAAAACTAGTGTCTTGCCTACATTTGAATTGGATAGAATTTATTGTAGTATGAATATTTAATAATCAAACCTAGATTTTCATTAGTCATGAGCAGAGTAAAGTAGACAAGGAAAAAAAGTTTCCATCATAGACTTACTGAATAATTTTGTTCAAATAAAGCAAACATTTGTGGAAATCCAATCTTAATGCATGTATGTAAGCGGCTAGATTTCTTATGGGAACTTAACTCTGAATTTCCCACATTTTACGGATTTAACATCTGAAAATTAATGATGTTGCATTATGTTTTGAATTGAATATGACTTGGGTTTAAGATGAACTATTAAACTGTAATTAGGGGTAAGGCAACAGTGTTAAGTGACTTCACTGAGTGTGATCACAGGGAAAAAAGTATGCAACTAGAATCAAAAAGTATATTCCATTTCTCATGTACTAGAAGGACCAGTTAGGTTTTTGATGATAAACTTCTGGAAAACAAATTTATCCGATTTCCCACCCCCCAGCAAAATAGTTGCTTTCATTCTTCATTGTTCCTCCCTCTGGCCTTTTTGTGTGGTAAAAAGGATTTTAAGAAGGAAAAAAGGCCACAACGCAGCTAGAGACAGACTAAGTTTCCTTGTCCTCCCAAGGGGTACCTTCCTGAAGAGTTGCTCCCCTAGATCTTGGTGCTCACCCCTGACCTACTTGTAGGCAGCTGTCAAGTCACCTTTCAGTCTTCACTTACTCAGACTGAACAGACCCAGTTTATGGAGTCTCTCCTCAAAGGGCCTGTGTCCTCAAGGCCCTTAAACATACAGGTGGCCCTTCTCTGTACCATCTCGAGCTTATTCACATCCTTCTTGAAGTGTGGTGCCCAGAACTGGACACAGTATTCCAGCTGTGGCCTCACCAATGCCGATTAGAGGTGGAGGAGCACCCCTCTGCATCTATTTAATAGATTTCATAGACATTGGGGCTGGAAGGGACCTTGTAAGATCATTGGGTCCAGCCAGGAAGTCAGGGTCAAAGGATCCCAGCAAGCTGAGCATCCAAATGTTTCTTAAAAGTGTCCACAGTAGGTGCTTACACCCCCTCTGGGAGGAGGCTATTCCAGGCCTTGGGGGTTCAGACAGTAAAGAGGTTTTTCCTTATGTCCAGCCTAAAACATTCTTGTGGAGTTTGTGACTGTTGGACCTTGTCATCTTCTGGGGTGCTCTGGTGAACTGATGTTCCCCCAGATCCTGATGCACACCCCTTATATACTTATAGGCTGCCGCCAAGTCACCCCTGAGCCTGCGCTTTTCCAGGCTGAAGAGTCCCATAACTTGCAGCCTCTCTTCATAAGGTCTGTTCTCTTGCCCTCTGATCATGTGCGTGGCTCTTCTCTGGACTCTTTCAAGCTTCTCCTTCAAGCTGTTGGCAACACATCAGCTGATGCATGCCAGAGTTTTGTTTGCCCTGCTGGCAACTTCATTGCAATGTCGGCGTATGTTCATCTTCTGGTTGATTTGTCACCCCCAGGTTCCTTTCAGATGCAGTGCCAGCATATAGTTATGGTGAAAATCCTTCCTACCCAGAGGAAGGACCCAGCACTTTTCCCTATTGAACCTCATATGATTCCGTTCAGCCCATAGGACCAGTCTGTCAGGGCCATCCTGGATCCTTACCCTATTCTCCAGTGTGCCTGCATTTCCTCACAGCTTGGTGTCATCTGCAAACTTGATCATTGTGCTTTCCACCTCCTTATTCAAGTCATTGATAGAAATGTTAAGGAGCACAAGCCCAAGCACTAATCCCTGGGGGACACCACTGAAGATGGTCCTCCAGGATGAGACCATCCTAGCAATTACAACTCTCTAGGATCAGCCTCTGAGCTAGTTGTCTATTCACCTCACTGTAGACTGGTCTGAGCCCATACCTTCCAGTTTAATTAAGAGAACCTCATGGGAAACAGAATCAAAGGCTTTACTGATGTCTAAGTAAATGATGTTGACCTCTGAAGAAGGGAACTTTGTGCTGCCTGAGAGCTTGTTTAACATTTCTCCCAACTATACAGTTTGTCCAATAGTTAATAGCACCAAATATTGCTTTTCAGAGAGAAAATTATTCAAGCTAAATTGGATGAAGGCCTTGAAATTCTTTGTGAAAGACCCTGACCAGATGGCATTCTACAGGATTTTCCAAAATCTGAATTCATTTTTTTTACTGTATGGTTGTTTGGTTCACATCCCTTTCCATCAAATAGTCCCACTAAAAAGCACCAACAGACTGGTGAAGTGTTTTTAGTTTTGGCAAAGTGTTCTGAGATTTTAGATAGTTGCCTGATAAACCAGTTTGCTTATTATTTTGTCACTCTGTTATTTCAGACATTTTAGAGTACTTAGTGTCTTGAGGCATTTGTTTTGATAAAAGAGTTTTATTAATAATTTGTGTATGACTTTAAACCACTGAAGCGCAGGGCATCTCTAACTCTACTCCATTCTCAGTCTGACATTAAATAAAGAGACAAGGCATTACCAGGATCCGTGCAGAACCAGGTACAGCTAATGGTACTGATTCTTAATAGAGAAGGCTTTTGTGCTCATCTTTTCTTCTGTAATGGTAGTCTACCCTTTTAGCTTTTTAAGTGTCTGAATTAAATCATCAGCAATAACAAGAGGGATGGTGATCAGCTATAAATCTGGTCCTTCCTAAGCCTTTGTAGCTCTATTATGCTTTTAGTATTTTGGATATCAAAAATTAAAGAATTGTCATTCATTGGCTTATATACCTTGGTGTCTCTGAGCTTTCACTTCTGATTTCCAAGTATCCAAGTAAAATGATGTGCCAGCCAAAAAGACCATTACACTCAAATATGTAATCTCTAGTTTGGCAAATGTCAGGTATAGCACTAAAGGTGCACCGGTACATCCGTCGCATATCGGATCAGCACCAATAGAAGGGAAATTAACTGTATTGGCAATTGGCTTTTTTTTGGGCTAAAGTGGTGAATAAATGCCGCGTGCATGCGTGCGTGCATACATGCATGCATGCATGCATGCAGCTGCAGTGCAGTATGCAAGCATCCAGAAGCATAGCTCAGCAGCATGGAGAGCAGCTGGGTCCAACTGGTAAGTGTGCTGTGGGGGAGGGGTATGGGGGGGCACACTGAAGCCCCAGTGGTGAGGGAAGGAGTAGGGCTGGGGCTTGGGCAGAGGCAAGGGCAGGTGCTGCCCAGCTGGAGTGGGGCATGGGACTGAGCCACATGCAGGGAGAGGAAGCAGCTTCTGTCTCTGTGCACACCCCAGGAGGCCATGGTGGGGTATGTGCCCCCAGATCTACATGCGGGGCAAGGGCAGCTTGGGGTCAGGGTGGCACCAGGCTCTTCCCAGAAGGGGTTTTGGGCCGGGCTGCATTTTGGGTAGGCGGCAGCAGTGCTGGGAGTGGGTGAAAAGGGAGGTGCCACAGTGAATTTTGGGGTGGCTGCAGCCCCTCCCAGAGCCCCTCTTCCAGCACTGCCACTGCCTCCCCTGAGTGCAGCTTGGTCCGGTCCCCTGCTGGGAAGAGCCCAGCACAGCTCCAGCCTCAACCCATTTTTGTTCTGCATGCACCCCCCATGCCTCCCTGGGGGTGCATGCAGCAGTGGGAGCGGCCCCCCACCAGGCCCCACAGATGAGCCGCTCGCAGCTCCCTCCTGTGCTCCGTCCCAGCTGAGCGGCTCCACTCCCTTCCTCACTGTGGGGCCTTGGTCTGTCTCCCCCCGCCCCTTCCCCTACAACAGATTTACTGGCCGGGTGCTGCTCTCCAAGCTGCCCAGCTGCATATTGGCAATTGGATCAGTATCAGCCAATATGGCTCATTAAAAACTAGCCATCCGTATTGGTCTAAAAAAAACTCTAAAAAAATACTATATAGCACTTAATCAGAGTTGCAAAATTGCTCACTGGTGCCTTGAAACTAGACAGATCTTAAACTCTTATCTGCATGTGTATGTCTCAAAATAATTCCATTCACAGTTGGTAGTTATATACAAAGAACACTTGTAAACAGCTGCTGGTAATATGCATACAGATGCTAAATGCATAAATTTCCCCAAGTAACAGATTACAGTCTGGTGACATTTGGTGGTGTTCAGTGAGATATTAGCTTCAGGATATGGTTCTTATTAGCAGCTCCATGATTTTTCTGGCCATAATTTAGTTTCTTCTTGAAAAATATCATGGTTTATAGAAATGCAGCAATAAATTGTCCTTTAAAAAAAATAATAGCTTTTAGCTTTGGAGAGGATTGCATGGAATGTAAAATATGGCATGATCTGGTGATATATGGAATAATCGATGGGTCATCTTTGTTTGGGTTTGTTTTGATATTTTTTTTCTTTAAATCTAGTTAGTTTTAAGGATTTTCAAATGGTATAAAATACAGATGTAATAAGAATGTTGAAAGATTAAGGAGTTGGGCATATTTTGATTTTATTAAAGGGGTTAAGATGCATCTTCAGATTGTTTGCCTACTTTTTTACATGTGTATCAGGAGTTTGCAGTGTATCATGTTTACCTGAATCCAAGATGACCCTGAATTTAAGTCTACCCCTGTCCCCCAATAATTAGATTATAACATGGAAAATCTATAAATTTGTTATAATTTTCCATGTCTAGAATCTAATAATTTGAGAATCATCTTAAATTCAACCCCTCTGACCTCTGTAGCAGGGAAAGCAGTGGCGGGGGTAGGGGGGCAATGGGCAGTGGAAGGGAGGCTGAGGTCTATAAGAGACTGGGACAGACTTGGTAGA
>NW_017729022.1:21083652-21095950 GCF_001723915.1 Gavialis gangeticus | reverse complement strand
CAAGTAGAAGGGAGGCAGGTTGTAGGTGGGGATGGGGGGAAGAATCGAGCAACTTTCCCCTGCAACCTTTCTTGCCCCCTCCCCCACTTGTCCCTGTTGCTGTCTGTCCTCCCCACTACCTTCCCAGTGGTGGGAGCAATGGAGGAAGGGTAAGTGTGTGTGTGTGTGTGTGTGTGTGTGGGGTGGGGGGCGGGGTTGGAGATGGAGAAGAAGCAGGGGAAAGACCCTTTGCTGCCTTGTACTCAATTCCAAGACAGGCTTTTTTCCTCAGGTTAAATGGGAGGGACAGGGGACCCTATCTTGGAATTGAGTAAATACAGTATTCAAATAAATTAAAGGTCAGTATTTCTCCAGCAGCAGCAACATCCTGCCTCCTAACTTGGTCTGTCAAAGAGCCTTAAAGTTTGATGTGAAAAGGGATAGATAGTATTTGTGGAAGGGAGGCAATTTTTTAATCAGACAGGCAGTGGCTTTTTATTGCTGTGATACAATATGAACCCATGGTGTGCATATAAAGGATGTGATTCATCCTTTGCAAGTGAAGATGACTGCATCCAGTGTGGGGGAAGGGGAGGAAGAAGAGAGAAAGGAAGCGGGAAAGAAAAAGGGAGGGAGAAAAGAGAAAGGGAGAAAGAAGAGAGGAGGGGGGTGAAGACTAGGTCACGTGGGTATGCAGGTGTTTATAAGCCCAATCTTTGCCCTGAATAATCTGCTACAGCAGGGGCAGGAGAGCAATGAAGGCTGGACATGAGAGGTCCTTATTTTCCTGGGCACATGCTTCCTCACTGCCTCTGCTGTGTGCCGCTGCTTGAAGGCCAGTGCTCCGCTCTGGACTGATGACCTCCAGGATGGATGGTCACGAGCGATTTGCTCGTACGACTCTGGGTCAATGCTGACACTCCAAGGGACATCTTTAGGGTGTCCTTGTACCGCTTCTTTGGTGTGCCATGAAAGCATACTCCATTTGACAGCTTGCCATAGATTTTCTTCAGCAGGTGAGTGTCAGGCATTTTTGAAAGGTGGCCAGCCCATCTTAGCTGCACCAGTTTCAGTAGGGTATGAATACTGGGGAGAGCTGATCTTCTGAGCACCTTGGTGTCCAGGCTCTTGTCCTGCCACTTGATCTTTAGTATCTTTCGCAGGCAGCACATGTGGATGTGGTTTAGTTTCTTGGCATGACACTGATAGATGGTCCAGGTTTCACGGGCGTAAAGGAGGGTTGGGAGAGCGTTGGCTTTGTAAACCTTCAGTTTCATCGACATTCTGATGCCTCTGTGGTCCCAGATCAATTTACGGAGTCTGCCGAAGGCCATGGTGGCTTTTGCTAGCCTTGTGTTGACTTTGCAGTTGATGTAGACAGCATGGAAGAGCGTGCTGCCGAGATAGACAAAGTTGTTGACCATTGACAGTTGTTGACCTTTAACTGAGACATGTGGTTCCTGGGGTGTTGTGCCAGGCACAGGTAGGCCCATATATTTTCAGCTCTATCAATATTCATGGATATGACAGGCACAGAGATAGAAACCTTGGAGTGAAGCAAAATTAATTTAAGTTGGTCTTTCTGGAGAAAGTGAGAAGTAGATTTGAATTTGCCTTTTTTTCAGGTTAATTGACATTGACAATAGCTATTCTCTTAATTATGCAAATGGGATAAGTAGGGTTTTAAAGCTTAGCTGTGAAGCTCCTGGAGATTGCAGGGTTGGGTGTCATATGCCATCTTTTCCACAGTAGCTCTGATATTAAAAAAAGCAAAACAATAACAGCGAGTACTTGTTTCTTACTGGGCTGCAATGTTATATGCTCAACTTAATGGTCTACAGCAGGATCTGGCCCCTGAAGTAGGGGCCCCAGTGCAGCTTGGCCCTGCAAGTCTCCTGCTCTGCCTTGAACCATACAGCTGATCTCCTCTGCAGCCAAACAGAAGTTCTCTTCTCTCCTTCCCAGAGACAATCCGAGCGGGGTGCAGGGCCCAGGGCAAATCAGCCTGCCCCCAGATGCAAGGAAGCCAGCGGCAGATTTGGGGGGTAGGGGGGAGTGGCAAGCGGCCAGACACGAAGCCAGCGGCAGCGCAGAGTCGCTGTGCTGCTCTGCCTGGCTCCGTGGGGCCCCCCAAAGTCTGGGGGGCCTGGGGCGGTCACCCTGATTTGCCCCTCCCCCCCTCCCCAGGGTGGCCCTTCTCCTTCTCTTACTCTTGAGATTGGTAGCCACCTCCCTTCCCTCTTTCCTTTCTCTCTCCCCTATCAGAAGGGAGTCATGGCCTGTGGTGCAGCTGGGTCACAAGCACCCCAGCCCAGTGTTCTAACAAGCTGAGCTCCTGTATATTGTCACCTGCTTCCATGGTGTGTTTTTAGTACTGAGAACATTCTTTATAGATTAACTGTAAATATGCTGTACTTCACTCAGATGACTCAGTAGATTTTCTAAGGTGACCTACCCATTATTTAGTAGAGTTTTCAGAAGGTGGTTTCAGTCGCATGCACTAAACTGAAAGAGCAATTAAACATTTCTTGTGGTTTCAGTTGGGAAGCATAAACATTGTCGGGCTCATCCAAACTGCAGGCATCGTCCGCTTCGTTTAGAAAGGTTATTTCCTTGAGGAAGAAAGTATAAGCATGATACCATTAGTCCATGTCATTTTGGTTTGTGAAAATGGCATGTTACTTTGATATGTGGGTCATGTGGTAAACTGAATAGACAGATGCAAGATTTGCTAAAACAGGAATGCCGCTTTCTTTTTCTAGGGTCATAAATGCAGGAAAGAGCACACACAATGAAGACCAGGCTAGTTGCGAAGTTCTTCATGTAAAAAAGAAAACTGGAGGCACTAGTTCCACTCCAAACAAGAATTCATCCACAAAACGAAGGTCATCACTGCCAAATGGAGAAGGTCTACAATTAAAAGAAAATTCGGTAAGCAGCTCCCCTCAATCTTGTCAGTACAGGAATATGATATAACATGAGGTGTCAAATCAAAGGAAAACCCTGAAGTTCTTGATGGTGTTTGCTTGATACCTGGCTTGACTTTTTTTTTTTTTAACTAGGCTTTAATTGAGAACACTTGACTCATTTCTTACCATCATTTCTTCTTTTTGAAACATGCTAAAAAATCTTTCACATGTAAAGAAAAAAAATCTTGTACATCATAGCTGACTTGAAAAATATATGAGAGACATGACAGATATATGTGTAAAATAGTGACGTGATCAATGGAGATAAAATCTGTTAGTTGTACTTACCCATTTTCATAACTTAAGCCAAAGAGAAGACAGTGAAATAGATAAGAGTATATTTCTACATCTAATAATTACCATATGGAACTTGTCTCCACCAGCTATTGGGATTTTGGTTTAGAAAAGGAAGCAACATTGTGGATATTTTGACAGGTACAAAATAATAAGTGTTTCGTACTTTATGACTTAATCTAATTGATCAGGGCTTTGGGTTGAAAAAAGTTCTCCTACGTGTAGATTTTGAAGTACAGCGTTTCTTGCATTGTCTCTGAAAGAAACTGGTAGGCAGGTTATTGGCTTAGATTGAGTATTAGGGTGAGGACAGACATTGCAACTGAAACATTTCCACGTGAAACAAACTTGGAAACTCTTCAAGATAGGAATGTTTCAGTCGTGGGAGAACGCTCATGCCCTGTGCTGTTCCTGTCTGGAATGTTTCAAAATACTGAAGCCTTTTCTAGCCAGGGCTGCAGCAACCCAAGGCTCTGTTCTCGGCTCCCTCCTTCCCTTCCTGTCACAGGTGTGGGAGGGAGAAGGGAGGAGAGTGCAGAGAGGAGACAAGGATGGTGGAGGTGTGGTATGGTGTGACAGATCCCCCAGATCTCTTCTTTCCTTTCAGGTATTGGGGCTGGAGGGCCCTGCTCCGACATTGATTGGGGCCCTAAGGGTCTGGCAGGAATAGTGGTGGGGAGTGAGTAAACCCAGCTTGTCTCCCATGTGCTGTTCCAAATCAGAGATGAGCAGAAGTGAAATGCTCCAAAATAGTGCTTCATTTGCAGAGGAACTATTTTGGAGTGTTTCAGCCAATTTGGGAACATTTCAAAGGGTATGTACACCTGTACAGCTGGACCTTTCACATGTTTTGTAGGTCTTTGTAATGTTTCACTTGCAAGATCTGTCCACACCCTTAGTCTGACCCAGAATGTTAACTGTTGTGCCATAGTTAACTTTGGCAGCCATAGGAGGGTTGAATAACAGAAGATAATTCTCCGAGTTTATACCCATCCCAGGTTTGGAGAGATTGTCGCTTGTCCTTCTCCTGACTGTTGCGTAGCCCCTGTGAAATAAACTGAGTTTTCAGACCAGGTTGCATGAGAAAAAGTCATGACAGGTGATCATTGACATGCTTGTTGGTAGTCTCAGCGAACTTGGGAAGTACTAACCTGTTGTGGAGACTGAGATGTTCTTCTGTTTTTGAAGTGCTGCTTTGAGGTCAGGGTTTATATGCTGTTTGTGTGCTGCAGAAAGACTCTCTCTACTCTAGCTATTGTCCTCTGGGTACATAAGTGACTTTAATCTGTGTGGTTGTCGGTTTGGCACACCATATGAGTATTAAAACTGACCAAAAACATCTATGGCTGTTTAAAATGCCTTCCATAATTCTTTACAGTCTTCCATCCAGATAATAACCTGCTCTGGTACTAATTAACTTTTATGATCTGAGAAGGAATCAAAATGGCAACACCATGATTCCTTTATGTTGACCAAGTAACTAATTACCCCTGTGGTGAGGGAAAAAAATACCGCTGTCTTTCAAAGAGAGGATTTCTTTTCTAACATAGAACTCCAGAGCAAACATTTTCAGTATTTAGCATTGTATAGATATACCTGAAGCGCATACCTACCTGTGTACGTACTAGCAACTGGAAGATTTAGTCCCTGCCCTCAAAGGGCTTACAGTTTTAAAGGCATGAACAAATACTGAAATAGTGTGTTTAGTACAATTGTAACAGAATATTAGTGTCTAGAAAAATGAAACCAGTTAGATTACAGAAAAGAGTTAAGCAAAGGAATGTCAAGGGCACTGCATATCTCCACTGGGAAGCTGCTTAGGATGTCAGGCTAGCATGTAGTAGTAATAATAATAATAATAATTGGGAGTTGGGGAAGGAAACAAATGGAGCCATGGGACAGCAATTGACCACATGTAAGGAATGATTGTGCAAGAAGAAATCAAATTAGAAGCGTTTGTTTTGTTTTTTGCTTTTTTAAGAGCTCTAAAAGTAAGCATCTGTAAGCCCATGCAAATAAGGGTCAATGCCATTTACAGTTAAACTTTGACCTGCATGGTTCTAAATACAATTGAAACGTGATTTTGTTAGAAATAGTGTTTGTCTATTTCAGTCTCCCATGCCACTTTTGTACTACTTGTTACTTGAGCTGCATTACTTGAAATTGGTCAGATGGCTTGTATAGTATCTTCTTTAATTAGACACTAAATGTTAAAAGGTAGGGTCTTACAACGTCAAGATCAGTGTTAAAAGTAGGAACAGATAGTTTTATATTTGATTTTGAGACATCTTCAAGGTATCAGGACCGTGAAGAATGACTACAACAGATAGTAGGTAGGTAAAACTAGACATTGTGAGATGTTGCTGTGTATATTTGTCTCGGAACTCTCTGATGAACATGAATTGTAATTAACTGATAAAGGGCCATCAGTACTCTGACTTGGCATTTTAACTTACTACTACATAACATATTAACTTAATAAGCGTGTTTTTCATATGCAGTTATTTTTAAGGCTTTCTAAAATGTCACTTGAAGCATCTTGACAAATTTGTCATGGTCCTGATTTTTAAGAAAGTTAACCATACAGCTGCATAGGCAAAATACCTCAGTGATTATACCCTGAATTACTATCACCACTCCTGAAGTCAATGACCTCACCACTCCTGAGGTCAATAATTTGAATATGCAAATTATCATAACTAGCCATGTAAAGATACAGTGCCTTACTTGTACATACTGTCACAGTAATTCATATATTACCACACCTTAAATTTATTTTAAAATTAAACCGTTAGTGAAGAACATGCGTTGTCATAAAGTATAGTTCTAACTTGACACGGCACAGTTAACTTGTGGATCTGTTTTTGCCTTTTTACCTACTGTGATGCTTTTAATGTCCATGGACATGAGGAGGGTCTATTCAGATCACCAGTCTTCAAATTGTTCAGTATGCTGTCTCCAGCTGGGCCTGTTACTGGATGCTTCCTGCAAAGGTGAAAGGAAATTCTCTTTTTGACCATTTTTGTAACAGTACCTAATATGAATTGCTTCATGCAAAGCTGAAAAAATCCTATGTTTTTGACAACTTATAGAACAACCTGTCTGAAGGAGACTATTTTCAATGCCTAGCTGTTAGTGGTTTTCTACCCTTATACTTAAATTCTGTCTGTCACTCATGGTTAATGAGACCATTTATCCAATGAATATCTTGTCTTTTGATTTCATAAGACAAGTTCCATAAGTTAATAACATTTTAAACATTTTTTTCGATTTTAAACATACTAATGTTGACCTAATTAAATAGCTGTTTTTTTCCTGTGTTATGAGACTTGGTTTATAATATTCTAATTTATGTATTCCATACTAGTGATTAATTTACTTAACACTGTCTTTTCAACTCTGAGGCATTTCTTTTTCAAACTAAGCAGTCTCTATTTTTTTTCAATGCTTTTATTACTCAGTTTGTTACCTGTAGCTAAATTTCAGTTGCTGTTTTGTTTGTTTGCTATATTTATTATTACATGCCTTTTGTAAAGCGCTTCTAACTGGAATATGATATTACTGTTTGCAGATTTTAAATTTCAGTATAAAATATATTAAAAAAACCAGGAAAGAATATTAAAGAAACTTTGCTACTAGAGGGCAGTCTTACTCTAGCAGTTACACAGAGCTAAAAAGATGTGTTATGCTGGACTGTAGTTATGAGAAGGCAAGACACTGCACTGCTTTTATTTATTTGTATTTATTATTTGTACTATATACAAACTATGTAAAACACAGTTTTTCTCTGTCTATATTCTGTTCCATGCACTATAAATGCTGTTGGCTGGTGCATGGAGATGGAAAGCTTTCTACAGGTATGTGCAAGTATGCAGCACTACCTGGTAAAGTTCAGTGCTTCAAGTGCAGCTGGTTGGAAACCCAACTGGATGCGAATTGTACAAGCATTCAGTATTTGGGGCAGGAACTACACAGACAGCCTGTGCTGGCAAAGGCCAGGGGGTCCCTGTTGCAAACATCCCAGCCTGTTTTACAGGCTCCCCAGGCTACCAGAGATCACCAAGGGCAGTCTGGACTGGCTGACCACTACAGGGGACCATGTTCCCCTGGGAACTCCCACACACAGTAGCCACTCCCTTGCTCTACCCAGAGGCTTCTAGAGGAGACCCAGAGAGTCCTGCCTCTTCTTAATTACAGGCATGTCAGTTGTTGCATCTGCACCCTTCTATGGCCCTGCACCTCTCTCGCATAGATTCATAGATTCTCTTCTCTTTTTTAGGCTGAAGAGCCCTGTGTCCCTCAACCTTTCCTTGGCTTGTATTGATTCTGTGGTCTGTTATTACCCCTAGGTCCCTTTTTGTCATGGTGCTTGTCAGCTTGGCGCCACCGAGCCTGTAGGTATGTTGGGAAGTGTTCATCCCAAGATGGAGCACTTCACATTTCTTGATTTTTGAACTTCATCTCATTCAGATCCACCCAACTTGCTAGCCTGTCTAGGTCTACCTGTATCTACGGCCTGTCTTTAAGTGTGACCACAGTCCCCCATAACTTGGTTTCATCCGCAAACTTGGTCAGAGAGCTCTTCACCCTCATTTTCAAATCATTGATAAAGATGTTGAAAAGAACTGGACCAAGCACCAACTCCTGTGGGACACCACTGACTACTTCTCACCAGGACAACACAGATCCAGTCAGTAGGACTGTCTGGGTCCTACCCCACAGCCAGCTTCCTACCCACCTAACTGTCATGCAGTTAAGCCCACAATCCTCCAATTTTCCAGTGAGAATATCATTGGCTACCAGATCAAAGGCCTTTTGGAAGTCAAGGTATACAATGTTGACCTCCTCTCTCTTATCCAGGTGGCAAGTTATCTGGTCGTAGAAGCAGATGTGATTGGTAAGATGAGACCTACCCTCAACAAAGCCATGCTGGCTGTCATGTAGAATCCTACCTTCTGCAAGCCTATCGGACATAGACTTAATGGTTTTTTCCAGGCTTTTCCCTGGGGTAGAAGTTAGGCTAATTGGCCTATTGTCCTCTCTCCTTCCCTTGTTGAAGATGGGCACAACATTGTCCCTCTTCCAGCCCTCAAGGACCTCTCCAGAGCGTCACAAGTTATGGAAGTTTTGCCAGCGGCTTTGTGATGACTTTGGCCAGTTTTCAGCACTCTTGGGTGAAGTTCGTCTGGTCCTTCTGACTTATATAAGTCTCATTTTTTAAATTGATCATGTACCAGCTCAGTGTCAATAATAGGGAGGGAGTCCTTCCCACCATGCCCATTCTGTGCCCTCTCTGGCATGATTTTCCCATTTGCCCAGTGAAAGACTGAAGCAAAGTAGTCATTCAGGAGTTCAGTTTTCTCCTGAGTGTCTGTACCCAGCTCTCCTGAGTTTGTTGAGCAATGGCCCCACACTCCCGTTTGTTTTCCTCCTGTTCCCTACGTACCTAAAGAAGGATTTTTTGTTGTCCTTAATTTCCATTGTTAATTTAAATTCAGTCGCTGCCCTAGACTTTCTAACCTGCTCCCTGCAAGTGTGGGCCATTGTTGTATAGTCCTCCTGGAGGACTGTCCCAAGCTTCCATTGCTTGTATGCCTCTTTTTTTTCTTTATTAAGAGGACCATGATTTCCCTGTTTAGCCAAGAGGGCTCCCCAGCCCTTTTGCTATATTTCTTCCACATGGGACTGGCCTTCCTTTGTGCTTAAAGGATCATGTCCTTAAGGAACAACAACTCTTCATGCACTCCTTTTTCCTTTGGTCCCTGGTCCCACAGTACTTCCCCTACTATTGCCTTCAGCTTGTTAAATTTTGCATTTTTGAAGTCCAAAACTTCAATCCTACTATCTAATTGCCTGCCTTGCAATGGACAGTGAAAGTGATGGTTTTGTGGTTGCTGTCATGAAGGTTGCCCTCTATGCTCAAGTTGGTCACCAGATCACCCCACAATTTAGTATGTAGCCCAGGTGTGCATGGGTTTGTACTTCACTCTCCAATTGAGGGAATTATTGGCAGGGCAGTGTGCTGTAGAGGGACACAACAACCCAGCGGCTGCCTCTGTCCCTTATAGAGTCAGATCCAGTCAATCAATTACTTAACTATATACAGATTTATTATTACAACAAAGCCATTAAAGGGTAAGGACATAGATTATATATATATGTACAAATTTACAAAACAAGACCTTTGGTCAAGACCAAGTCTAGGAGAGCGTGACCTCTGGTTGGCCTGTGCACCTCCTGAGTTGGGATGAGCTCTTTGATGCAGGTCAGGAAGGAATGTGTTCCTCCCAAGAGATGTCTGGATAAGATAATTAAAGTAGCTCATGACAATCCTGTCCTGTTCTCTCGCAGCCTCTGTCAGTTCTCAAGAGAACTCCAGATTGAGCTCCTCCCCTTGGTTTAGTGGTGAGGAGATCCAAAAACAGTGTTGCTTCATCCTTGACATCCTTCTAGTATTTCTACAGAGGCTCAGGAACATTTTATGTGCCCTTTCTGTGGTTGAGCAGTGACATTGCTGTCCTGGTTTGGGGCCTGACTTCTCAATTAAAAGCTGAACTGTTAAATCAGCATTTCCCAGGAGAAGAAGAGGGATGGGGAAATGGTCAGAATATGAAGGTGAGAAGCACAAAACAGATGTATGATCATATCTTTCCACAGAGAAACAAGGAAACCAGAAAAAGGAAATTAACATTATTAAGCATAATTATAATTTTAAAAACTTGGCAAAATGACAAGCTGGCAGAATGCTCCAAGAGGCTGATGCCAAAGTAAACAGAATTTTTGCCTTTGACTTAATGAATTAGATTTGGCCTCAGCTGGACAACATTTTGTGTTAACTGCATAGTTTATATTTAGGAATGCTATACCAATAACACATCCAGGATAGTTAGCAGCCTGGGGGATGGGGTGTGCTTTGACCATCAGTACTTGAGTCAGTTAAAGAAATGAAACAAATTTTCAACCTATTATGTTGTGCCAGAATATTGCCAAGGAAGTTGGTGTATTGGGGTACATGATTTACTCTTACAGCTTTCTAATTAGTTGATGACAATGTTACTGTATCATGATACAGCATAATTTTGATGGGTTGTTCATAGTGCAGTGTCACTTACCCATTCAGTTTTTAAAAACTGGGAGGACTTTTTTGTGTAATATTGCACAACAAGACCTCCTCCAAGTAGTAACTGAGACATGAATGTGTGTCAGGTGCTTGTTGGAGGAGAGTAGCCACTGGCCCAGTTCTATATTTATCATCATACCTAAGGCCTGCATCTTCAGTGTCTCACCCTGCCTTTTGCAGGTACAGTTTGCCTTGGAGGCGGGGTGAAGGGTGTGTGTGGGGGGAATTTTGTCTGAATTTTCTTGCACTTTTTGGTCATTCTTATTAGATACATAACTACCTACCTGTTTACCAGGTATAAAACCTGGGCTTGGATATCTAACTATAACAGTTTCCACCTGCTGTTGGTTAACAGGTTTGTGATGGAAAAGTGATGACTATCTTGTCCGGTATTTTAATCCAAACCATATATTGCTATAGACTATAAAAGGGGGACTGTGATATTCTGTCATTGTTCAAGCTGTAATGGCATACCTATCTGTAGTTTCTGACATGATTCCTCTTCCATTGCTGTGCTGTGAACAAAAACAACAAAGCCAATCTCTAAAGCCTGCACACTTTAAAAAGGTTACAATTAATTTATCTTACAGTTACAAAAACAGAAGTCTGCTGCTGAAGCCAGATCCAAGAGCAGAGGCACCTAAAGCTGATTAAACTTCCCAGCAGAATAGAAATGGAAAGTGGGATTCAGTGCAGTGAGAAAGATGTATAGGTTTTATTTCTCTGGTATCTATCCAGGCCTCTGTATAACTATCTACGTTTAAAAGAAAACAACAGAAGAGAATCAAAAATCTATATCAGTACAATTAAATGATAGACATTTTCCGATCTGACTAGCTAGATAATAAAATGGAGGCAACTTAAAAGATTTATTTTAAAGAAGAGCCTTATTGGGTGGGAATTGTTTTTTCAGGCCTGTGGAAATTATAAAACATCTTGTAATATATCAGGATGGAACAGAACTTTTCCAAATGAAAAACAAGAGGTGAGAAATATGTACATGTAGGCACATATGTGTGTACCATGATATCCAGTAGTTTGAACGTTAGGAAGTTATCTGGACTCTGGAAGATGGACAAGTTCCTTCCCTGAATTAAGCAAAGCATGGGCTTGAATCTAGCTGTCCTCATCCCAGTTCATTGCCCTGTCAGACTCTTGGCTTTTCTGTAGTGAGTTTTTTCTCTCTTATTTTGATAAACTGAAATGATCAAATAAAAAACCCATCTTGTTGGGAAAATTTGCTAAATGCCAAATTGACTTTTTTAAAACCAATTTTTTAAAATGGTTTTGAACTGTGGGCCTTCTCTGCAAAAAAAATAAATAAATAAAAATCTAACTATCTAACTATTCTCAGAGAAGTGCTCTGGCAACTCAGCAGGTAAGGTTATTTTGTTTTGTGATTTCCACTGAATAAAATGTGTGAATACACAGCGCACATTGCACAGAAAGTTGATTTTCCCATCTCTAGATCAGGTTGAGTAATTGCTTTTCTCCTGTCTGCCTTGCACTGACCTTTTCACACCTCCCCTTGCTCCCAACAGAGGAGAGGTGCCAAAAAGTTGAAATGGCAAGAACAAATGAAATGGTGAGAGAGAACTAAAGTATGCAAAACCTTCTAAATCAGCGAGAAACAGAAAACAGACTGCTACAAATGGATGTATCTGTACATGTGCTAATGACTTCCAGTCTCTATCTTCCTTGTGTAAAATGAATTTTATTTTCTACCTAGGAGGACTTTTACAATCTTTGAATTCTCCTCAGCCTGATGAAGGGTGTGTGTGCCCGAAAACTTGCAAAGAAAAGAATTTCTTTGCTACTATTTAGTTGGTCTAAGAAAAGCTATCACCTCTAAACCAAGAGCTTTGTGTGTCAGGGGTCAGCGGCAACGCGGAGCTGGGATGGGCAGTGAGTGGTTGTGAGGGAGGGTGGGGGGGGG
>NW_017729022.1:21077229-21078652 GCF_001723915.1 Gavialis gangeticus | reverse complement strand
CCTCCCATGGCACAACAGCAGGCCAGGACACAGCTCAGGCCAGCTCTGCACATCGCAGCATGGGGCGCAGACTCCATGCAGCTGCCTGTATTGCCGGTACTTCCTGCTACTCACATGCAGCAGGGAGGGAAGCCCCATGTACTTGAGCCAGCTGCCTTCCCTGCTGGGGCTGCGCAGCACCAGAGAGAAGCCCAGTGGCCTGGAGCTGCCTGTCTTTCCTGCCCCTCAGGCGAAGGCACCTGTGGCTTCCCTTCCCTGAAGTTCAGCCCCGGTGGGTAAAACAATGGGCTCTAGCCAGCAGGGCTTCTCTCCAGTGCTGCGTAGCCCCAGCAGTGAAGGCAGCTGGCTCCAGCATGTGGGGCTCCCCTCCCTCCTGTGCTAGCGCAGAGGCTGTGCGTGCGTGGCAGGGAGTGCCAGTAATACAGACAGCAGCGCTGGCTGGAGCTGCACCCTGCCGAGTGCCTGTGCCTGGAGCAACCTGCCTGCTGCTGCACTGTAGGGGATCCCCACACCCCCCACCCTCTCTCTCACCCTGACCCCCAACTCCGCACATATAAACACCCCACACAGCCCCATAATCCTACCACACAGACATGCACACACCACACAATGTACAAAACTAAGCATTTATTTTTGAGTTATTGTGCACGCACACACACAAATCATGACAAAAATATTTTTTGTAACCAAATTTAAAATAAACACCAAAGTAGGTGTTTGACTTTTAGTGTGTTTGTTTTTTTCTGATTCTAAAATGGCAACCCCCTCCCCCAGGAATACTTGGGGGGAAGGGCAAGGGGAGGGACTTCCGTAGCAGAGATCAGGGGTTAGGGGTAGGACTTCCAGTCTCAAGATGGCAACAAGGGGGCGGGGCAACTCTGAAGGGATGGGACTACCCATGCGGTCCTTGATAGCTCACCAAAACTTGTTAAGTGGTCCTCCACCCAAAATAATTGCCTGCCCCTGCTGTAAAATTTGAGTTCATGCTGGTCAGAAAATAGAGATTTATCCCCTCCGAACATTTCCACAGACATAACTTTCTTTTAAATTTTCTGTGGAAATTTTGTTTTTTTTGTTAAGTATGAAAAACTGAAATATTGAAAATAAAAATACTTTGATTCAAAACTAAACTTTATGGGAAGCATAACACAGATGCCTTACACTTCCAATTTTTGTGGCCTAGGCTGTCCAGCCAGACTGTCTTCTATGTTGCACCACTTTCTTCCCTTTAGGTAAGGTAATGGCATACCATAAGATTTCTACTATGGTCTGTTATGGAAGAGAATATTTGGTCAGAGAATGCAGCCTGTACAAGAGAACAAGTAACCTGGCCTACAGCTCTTTTGAGGCATGGTGGCACTATTTTGAATCAAATTGCTTCGGTTTTCACCAGAAATATTTTGGTTTGAGATGTTCATATTTG
>NW_017729022.1:21047400-21072229 GCF_001723915.1 Gavialis gangeticus | reverse complement strand
TGCAGCCTGTACAAGAGAACAAGTAACCTGGCCTACAGCTCTTTTGAGGCATGGTGGCACTATTTTGAATCAAATTGCTTCGGTTTTCACCAGAAATATTTTGGTTTGAGATGTTCATATTTGTTGGGTATACCCCTCCCCCCACAAAGAGCAAACAATTTTTTCGGCAGCAAGTGATCCACATGCTTTTTTTCACTGGTAAAATTTGTCTCAAATTTTGAATTTAGCTTTGTCTTCCAGCAATGTGCTTTTGTTTTACCTTTCTCCATTAGATAAAGAGCCCCTAATACTTGGTATTTTATCCCTGTCACTACCTCCTTATGTAGAATACTTAAGGATTTATCTTGGGACATGGATGTCTGTACAATTGCACTTTGGCCCCAGGATAAAATAGTTTATACCAGAGTAAATGTAATATCTGTTTGGAGTCTTGCTGTAAGTATTTTTCTGCTAGCCATGAAATAATTTTTGTGGCTCTTTTCTGCGCAATTTTTCAACATATTTGAAACCCAAACACTAGAACTGTATTCAGGATTCCCATATTTGGAAAACCATTGTAGAGATAAAATCACATCCTAACTCAGTTCACAAATCCCCTGTTTATGCACCCAAGAATTTCATTAGTTGTTTTTGCTACAGTGTTACATGGAAGGTTTACAGCGAATTGCTTGTCTGTCAGGACTACTGAGTTCCTAATTGTGTAACTTTGCAAAGGATTCTATGCTAATTCACTTTGTTTGGATAGACCCAAACTACCAAATACTTCAGAATAACAAAAACATCCCGTTTCTTCACAGTACTTTAGTATCAAAGTGAACAGCACATGTTAAGTGACTGTTGCCCTCATACTGATGGAATTCTGATTTGGGGAAACTTCATCTGTCTACAAATAATTGTTTTATTAATGACATGGTTGACCATGTATTTGAACATGTTTCATGAAGATCATGTTTGTTTCACATCTTGCTGAGCTTGAAAGGGCATTGTTAGACAAAGGTTTACATAATTGTACTAAATCATGCCTTGAAATGTGCTTTTCATTAAAGCAGCATTAATATTAATAACAAAACATTAATTTCAGCAGCACACTTCATCAGGATGTTGAATGGCAGAAATTTACAATGGTACTCGGATATATAATGTTACAAAGAGGAGAATGTATGCCAACACTGGGATTTGTTAGCTCAGATTGACTTCTTTTTTCCTAACACATTAATTTGTGACTCAGCAAGATTATCTAAGACTCTTGCTTTTCAGTGGAGAAATCCCCTTTAACATGCTTTGTATCTTAAGTGTTTTTTCAACTCAGTGCTCATTGAGGGCACACCCAGACCAGCACACACGCGATTTGCAGCATCACAAACTGCATGCCCCGCATATGCAGGCATTCTCCATGCTGCTAGCTTGCAGTGCAGTGAGTTTTTTGACATTGGGAGATCCCAGTGTGAGAGAAACCTGTGTCAGAAAAATATGGGGTGGCCCATGTGGCAGCAGCATGTACCACCTGAAACTGGAGGTACGTCCGGATTGCTGCTGCTTGAGCACCACGAGGTCCCCATGACCCCAGGTGCTGGCCCCAGCCTCCCCTACCCTATCCAGAGGCATTTTTCCCCACACTAATCCTGTGTGCAGGAGTGTGCACCTGGGCAAAAAGCCATGGCACAAATGTGTGTTGCTTTCTTCAGCACGGCAACCTCGTGTCCCTGCCTGTGTGGTTGTGGCCTCTTGGTAAATCTCATCCTTTGTACGGTGAGCCAGCATGAAGGATACAGGACTTCAGTGGTACAATGGTCCCCTGCTGGCCTATTGTTCAGGGAGGGATTTTTTAAAACTTTTTTTGAAAAACTAAAGAAGGTTGATATCATTTAAACAAACAAAATAAAAACATTGTCAGCATAACCTATCGGTCTAGGTCTTTATTTCAAAAAGAGAGAGAATGTTAGCTATCTCTGTAGTTAAGCACACACTGAAGTGCTTTGCTGAGTGAGGATCTTGGGATGGGATTTTCAAATGTGCCTAAGTGATATAGAAGCACAATTTATCTTTGAAAATCTCACCCTTAATTTAGAATTTCCTGTTGCTGTATGTTTTTACTGGAATATCTCTGTTTTAAAATGAAAGAGATTGAAAATGTGTCTTACTTTACCAGGTTGTCTAGGGACAATGAAGAAAGATGTGAATGTATGAAAGTGTGTACCAGATCTTACCCCTCAGCATGTAAACTGAACCAAAAGAGATTGATTCCATAAAATTATAAAATAAATTGAGAGAAATAGCAGGGATTTAAGATCCAGTACATATTTCTCTACAATGAAAATTTAAAATCTAAATTGGCATGAAATAGTGCTGTAGACAATGTGATAAAATGAGTGATAGAACTCAATAATGTTCTCATTAGTCCTGTATTGCTCTTCCTTCCTTTTCAACTTGAATCCTAACATGTTTTTTTGTTGTTGCTATTTTCAGGTACCTGTAATGTATGTGTGATATACTACTGTGTTGACGGGCATACTAAGGAACTTTTGATCTAAAATACATACTCTTAGGACACGTCTACAGGAGACAAATTAATGCACATTAGCCTAATTTAATGAGCATTACAGGTGCACCCTTGATGTGCATTAAAAATGGCAAAATTAGGCTACTCACTCCTAAATTGGATACCTGCAAATGCAGGTATCCAGTTTAGGTAAAATTAGCTAAAGTTCATTAATGCACATGTAGACATGATCCAGAACTAACTTTAGTGCTGGGTCTGCCCAGCTGCTAGGGGCACATGGCAGGGCTGCAGGGACTTGGCATTAACTTTAGTATGAAGTCCCTGCATGGGTAGACACCTGCTAAAAACCACTTAATGCACATTAAATTTAGTTGTGCTTAAATGCAAATGTAGACATGCCCTTACTGTGACGGCTGTAATGCACCTTGTGGGTTTTATAGTACTTCTGATCAGAGGAAGGTCATCCCAATGATCTAAAACCGAGAGCAGATCAAATCACAGAAAAGTTCCCATTTCCATGATGGCTACCATTTCTGCCAACACCATGGATTCATCTAGAGACTTCCAGAGACTCAAGCATGAGTATGTATAGGTCAAGCTATAGAACCAGGCTCAGTGGAGGATGTGGGGGAAGAGGTACAAGAGAGTAAAAGTGGCAAGTTGTCATTTTGCATTCTGCAGGGATTCTTCTCCATTTTGGAAATGAGAGGATTATAAAAATTTTCCACAGAAAATAAGTTTTAAAAAATCCATTCGGAAATAGCCAAAACATTTCATTTTGAAAATTTTGAAATTAAATACAACCTGGAGACTTAAATTCTGATGCTTCCAGCTTATCCTTGGGAACCCTGCTTGTGGTTTGGGGGAAATTTGTCAAAGCCAATGCATATTCCACAAAAGGCTTCAGCTTGGATGAATTGATTTTTTTTTTAGCTTATGACTGTTCATCAGAAAAACTCCCAACTAGCTTTAGAGGAGAGTATAAAATCTCATGAGCTTATAGTCTAAGGAGATGAAGCCAAATTATGTAGGCAGCAGTACTGTGTCTGAGGAACAACTGTGGAAGCTATCTAGTGCTGATATCATTGTTGTCGTCATTGGCATTTTGGTGATCTTTCAGCCTAATTTTAGTTTAAAATGTAACAGTATTGCTTAATATAGCAAGTTTGAATCTGAGGCTTTTTAAAATGCTAGTGATGGGGGTTGAGTTGTCCAGATGATTGATAATGAAATGCTTGAAAGTATGTGAAAAATCTACCTGCCAGTGGTGACTGAAAAGATTTGACAGGGGAGTAAGAGAGCCTACAACATAGATTTCTACAGACTTCAAACTTTTTGTTTGCTAAATGAATGAATACTCTTGCTTCAGCTCTGGATTTATTCCAATGTCACTGCATCACCATATAACCTGAGTGACACAGTTATGAATCAGGCCCTTAGTTTCTAGCCCGTATGCCTGACACAATAATTTTTCAAATGTGAATGGATGCCCTACTGTTTTCCTAAGTCTACAGGTAGGTAGTACCACTGCTCATAGCAGTTCCCTTGCTATAGTGAAATGATAACAGGACTTTACCTAGCTTTCCTTGAAAGGCATCAGATTTATCAAGCACTGTCATTCATTCACTGTTGCCATGAAACACCCTCTTAAGACATTACTGTGGAAAGAACTGCTTTCCTTTCACCTCCCTGCAGTTTATAAGGCAGGTGCGGGGGTGAGGGAGGGGTCTGGTTTTTCTAAGGGCAATGTATTGGTAACATTGCAACTAGCCCCTGGCCTTTATTTTTTAGTAGTTGGCTAGTAAGTGTTTTAGTGAATTTTTTCAAGCCCTGCTACAGTTTTTGTATTATTATTACAGGTCTGAAATTGGGCCATGTTGCTGTGACCAAATATTATATTCTGAGCTGGCTGGTTGGGGACCTCAGTCTGATTTTCTAGTGTATAAACTGTGTCACAGAAACATCAAGTGCTACAACATGTGGCCAACTAGTCTGAAGCAAGAGAAGGCCAAAACTGAGCTGACATCAAACTAGTCTCTCTACCGCTTCCTGGTCAGAGTGGCTGAAGTATGAGGAAGACTGAAAGTTTATCAGTTCTAACCATAATAGCATGAAATAATTATTTCCAGAAAGGAATATGCAGGGAAGGTTAAATCTTCTTAAGGAAGTGTAAATAGCTGCCCTGCTGGTGGTGTCAAGAGTCCTAGCAACACTGCTAACTGCATACATTGTGATTTTTCTCTTTTTGCACATAACCAGGACACAGATGGCATTCATTTACACTACTGGTCACTGTTTGATGGACATGCTGGATCTGGGGCAGCTGTTGTAGCATCTAAACTGCTTCAACACCATATTGTGGAGCAGCTGCAGGAGATTGTGGACATCATGAAGAACAGTGCAGTTCTTCCCCCAACCTGCCTAGGAGAGGAGCCGGAGAACATGATGGCTAACAGCAGAACTCTGACTAGGGCTGCCTCCTTGCGTAGTGGGGTTGGGGCTCCAGGCTCACCCAGCACCCCTCCAACACGCTTCTTTACAGAGAAGAAGATACCGCATGAATGCCTTGTTATTGGGGCCATTGAAAGCGCATTCAAGGAAATGGTAGGTATATTCCAAGGTTGATTGCTTGTTATTTTGTTTAATGAACCAAGTAGGTTGGAAGAGATGAATTTCTTTTCACTTGTTCTTCCATTTCCAATTAGATATTTATCTGGGCTCTTCACAATCTTAATGCACTTATCTTCACAGTTCCTTTGGAGATAATAATAGCACTTATTCTATTTTGAAGATGAGGAACTGAGTCTATATGACCTACCCAAGGTCACACACACATGTAATTGAATGCCATGCCTCCTAAGTTCCAGGCTGCTGGATCATCCTTCATGTCACATTGTTGCCCAACCTACAAAAGAGGCTTTTAGAAACTTGCTTAAAAAAAAAAAGGAAGTGTGTCAATGTCCACAATAGTTTATTTAAGTTTCCAGTAGTTAGATAAACTTGTAACAAAATCTGTATTATCATTTATTAAAGAAAAAGTTAAGCATGGTCTTCATAGCCTTCCTCCATAGACTGATGTGGGAGGACATCTTACAGTAGGGTTGTCTGGATCAGAGGAAATGCACTTAATTCAGTGACCTTTGTTCGTAGTGCCCATGAGGAAAGGAGCAGTGACAGTGGAGGCAACTTGCATGGTCACTCTGTACCCTGGTCCATCATTGTAAAAGTAGAATTCAGTCCATCCTTATTTCACTTGCCTGTAGTCTGAATATTTATGATGAAATCCTGGACCATTGATATCACTAGTTACATTTTTATGCACTTCTGTGGGACTAGGCTTTCATTCTTGAAGGTTTATAGTGATAAAAAGGATTCTGCTTTGTGTGTTCCAGCTCTGCAGACTCTTGCCACTGTTTAATTCCCCCCAACTTATGAATCAAAAGATAATTTATTGACTCACTGTAACCGCAGACTCAGCCTGGGAAATAGGATCCACGCACCTGGGTTGTTGCTGCCTCTTGGAGCCCTCCTCAACATAAAGGCTGTCCCCAGAATAAGATTTTGCAGTCAGGACCTGGCAACACTAGTTGCTGATGCTATTAGTTGCTTAGTTATCAGCCTGAGAATGCTCATGTTAATAGTAAAGACTATGTCTGATAGTAAGTATTTGTGGGATTGGCCCCTTGGAAATTACTTGCTTACACATTTTAGAAAAATCATTCTTTTTATGCTGAAAAATTGTAAACAAGTGAGTGTTTCCCAGAGATTTTACTTGCAGGCTGCTAATGTGAAGTACAGAGGTAGTCAGATATGTTTTTTCCTCATACCTGGGAATTAGTTTTAGTGCACACATCTAATTAGAGACTGCAGTAGTTATTCCAACAAAGAATGCTCTCAGTCCCCAAAGCAGCACACAGCTCTTTACAGATTATTGTAGAATTGGCAATATTCACTGCAAAATACACTTTTGAACATTGTTTTGTTATTATTATCATTCGAGTTGCCTAGGATGGGCTGTGTTAAAATTAGCGTTACACAAATTTTACACAACAACATAAGATGTCATAGGGTTGGAAGGGACCTCCAGAGGTCATCTAGTTCAGCCCCTTGCTTGAGGTAAGATCAGCTCTATCCCAACCATCCCATACAAACCATAATCTAAATGCTATATAAGACTGCTGTCAAGCCTGGCACAACACAGACCTAACATCCTAATCTGCCACAGGTAAAGGAGAGGGGAACTATAGCAGCGAACATCCTGCTTTTATGAAATGTCAATGTATGTTCAAGAGATCCCAGATAGAAGGCCATGCCACTCTTCCTCACAGAGGAAAGCAAACTCCCCACAGTGTGTACCAATCTGACAATGGGGTAAAATACCTTCCTGACACTAAGTATAGTAATCAGTCTGATCCTGAGTAGAGGAGCAAGACCCTCTAGCCAGAAACCGTTGGTTTTGGTCCCAACAGGAACGCTGGCACACCCTAGTCAAAGTCCTCAGCTTTGCCTGTAGCCAACACTCAATGTGTCTGAGGAAGGCTTGAAAACATCCTGACACATGTAGCAGAAAGGAGGGGAGGGGCAACTAGCAAAGCCCAGAAGCATGGAAAATGCTTATAATAGAACATAGGCGTATCTATGCCTAGATCATCCCCAACTAGGAGCTGTCCAGCCTCATCTTGAACACCTCTACTGATGGAGAGTCCACAGTTTCCCTAGGCAATCTTTTCCACTCCTCACTGTTCTAAGTGAAGATGTTTTTCCAGCTATCCAATCTAGCTTACTTTGCTGCAGCTTCAAGGCATTGGTCTGCATCCTCTCCGCAGCAAGAGAAAAAAGATGCTTTCCTTCTATATGGCAGCCCTTTAAAGGGCCACTCGCATGATCAGGGGGCAGCAGGGCAGGCCCTATGAGGAGAGGCTACAGGACCTGAACCTGTTCAGCCTCCACAAGAGAAGGCTGAGGGGGGATCTAGTGGCCTGTTACAAACTAGTCAGAGGGGACCAGCAGGCACTGGGGGAGTCCCTGTTCCCCCGAGCACTACCAGGAGTGACCAGGAATAACGGTCACAAGCTGGCAGAGGGTAGATTTAGGTTAGATATCAGGAGGCGCTACTTCACGGTTAGGGCGGCTAGGATCTGGAGCCAACTTCCAAGAAAAGTGGTGCTGGCTCCTACCCTGGGGGTCTTTAAGAGGAGGCTAGATGCACACCTTGCTGGGGTCGTTTGACCCCAGTACTCTTTCCTGCCGTGGCAGGGGGTCAGACTGGATGATCTGCTCAGGTCTCTTCCGATCCTAGAAACTATGAAACTATTTGAAGACTGCTATCATGTTCCCTTTTTAAATGCCTTTTCCATAAGCTGAACTCCTAGTTCCTTCAGCCTGGCTTCTTCAACCTCCTGTCATATGACTTGCTTTCTGAGCCTTATCATCTTTTTTGCCTGCCTCTGGACCCTCTCTAACCTCTCCACATCATTTTTAAAATGCGGAACCCAGGACACAGTACTCCAAATGAGGCCCAACCAGTGCCAAGTAGATGTGCTATCACCTCCTGGGTCTTGCACCTGAAACTTCTTTAGATGCATCCCAAAACCATGTTTGCCTTTTGTGTAGCTGCAGTGCATTGCAGACTCATATTGAGTCTGTGGTCCACAAAGACTCCCAAGTCCTTTCCTATAGTGCTGCTGTCCAGCCAAATGTCACCCATTTTATATTTGTGTTTTTGTTTATTCCTGCTAAGGTTGTAGTACCTTGCATTTTTGTCCACATTGAACTTTATCTTGTTAGCTTTAGCCCAACTTTCCAATCTGTTGAGGTTCTTCTGAATTGTGCTTGTATCCTCCAACATGTTCACAAGCCTTTCTGGTTTTGTGTCATCTGCAAACTTACTCAAGAAGTTTTCTATGCCAGCATCCAAACCACTAACAAAACATGGTGAACAGCACCAGGCCCACAACAGGCCTCTGTGAGACTCCATTTAAAACCCTTCTGCCATTCTGACATGGACCCTTTGTTAATCATTACCCTTTGCTTGTGGCTATTGAGTCACTTATCTATCTACCTTAGAAAAGTTTTATCTAGCCCAGATTTCTTTAATTTGTTTGACAGGGGGAAAATATGGCCCACAGGCTGGATCCGCCCACCAGGCAATTCCCTCTGACCTGCAGGGCCCTCTGGAAGCCCTGGCCCTGGGCTGCCCCTCTGAAAGCCAGCAGCCCTGAGCTAGGGGGTGCTAGAAACAAGACACCTCTACCTGGCAGAGCTTTTGCCTGGTCACCCCATGGCTCCCACCAGGGCAGGGCCAGGGACTTGCACTATGGGGCTGGGCAAGGCTGGCCCCACTCAGTGCTGCCACATGCAGCTCTAGGGAATTGCACACTCCAGGGACTCCAAGGACCCCTCCTCCCCATACATACACACCTGCACCCTCCCACAGTCCCTGCACATACTTCCACAGTGACCATCCCAGGCATATACCCCACACCCCTCCGTACACACCACCACTCCCTAACCACACCCCCACACACATATCCTCTTACCCTTCCCCAACATAATATACAAGAGTAAGATTGTATTTTGAGCTGTTATACAATTGCTTCTAAATGCACTATGCAAGCGCACATAAATTGGGGCAAAAATATTTCTTTAAATAAAATTAAAATTATAGTAGATGTTTGGGGGGGTTGTTTTGTTTTTAAAGCAGAAGATTAGTTTGTTTGTTTTTTCTGGTTTTAAGATGGCAAACCTCTCTTCCCAAACGGAGTGCTTCTGGGGCAAGGGGAGGGACTGCTGGTGTCAAAGGTCAGGGACTAACGGGTGGGACTTCGAGTGCCCAAGGTGGTGTCAGGGGGCAGAGCTACTGTTGTGGCCCTCGGCAGTTCCTCAAAACTTGTTAAGCAGCCCTCCAGCTGAAATAATTGCCCACCCCTGGTTTATGAAAAGGTCATGCAGGATTTTGTCAGAAGCTTTCTGAAATCCCAATACACTATATCCACAGCATTTCCTTCATCCACCCCAGTACTGTTAATTTCTCAAAGAAATAGATCAAGTTTGTTTGACATGATTTGTTTTTCATAAATACATTCTGGTTGCTTGTGATCAGCCTTTCCTCCTCAAGATGTTTGCAAGTGGTGTTCTTTAAGATCTGCTCCAGTAACTTCACAGGTATTGAATTGTGGCTAACTGGTAAGTAGTTACCTGGGTCCTCCTTCTTGCTTTTTTTTAAAGAGGGACATAATGTTGGCCCTTTTCCAGTCCTCTGGTATTTGGCTTATCTCCCATAATTTCATGAAGATCATTGCCAAAGGCTTTGAGATGTCCTCTGCCAGTTTCTTCAGTACCCTGGGATGAAGTCCATTTGGCCCTGCTGATTGCAATTAATTCAGACACAGCAAAAGCTCTCTGACTGTCTCTTTCTCTTGTCCTTCATCTTGCCCACTTCCTTATCCAGGTAATCCTTATTAGGCATCTGGCTGCAGCTTAATTTTTTTGTGAAGACTGAGGCAAAGTAGCTGTTGAGTAGATCCTCCTTCTTTGTATCTTCGGTTAGGAGTTCCCCATGGCCTGTTAACAGAGGACCCACAGCTTTCTTGATCAGTCTTTTCTGGATAACATACTTACAGAACCTCTTCTTGTTGTCCTTAACTTCCTTTGCCACATGCAGCTTATTACATAGATACATGCATAGATACATAGATGCTAGGGTCAGAAGGGACCTCAACGGATCGAGTCCGACCCCCTGCCTAGGCAGGAAAGAGTGCTGGGGTCAGATGACCTAGCCAGATGCCTATCCAGCCTTCTATTCAAGACCCCCAAGGTAGGGGAGAGCACCACCTCCCTTTATCTTTGCCTTCCTGATTTTGTTCCTGCAGGTTTTTCCTGTTTTTTGGTATACTTCCTTGGTGACATGCCCATTTCTACATTGCCTGTCAGCTTTTCTTTTGTGTTTGAGACATTTTAGAAGCTTCTTGTGCAGCCACACTGGTCTGTTGCCATTCTTCTTGTGCTTCCATCATGTCGGGACACTTTCTGTTTTGGCTTCCAACACTGCAGCCAACACCGTGCCCTTTAGAAGCTCCAGCCCTCTTGGGTGCCTTTATCCTTCAATCTATCCTCCCATGACACCATGCCTATTACCTCCTTGCGTCAGATGAAATCAGCGTTTTTGAAATCTAAGTTTTTCCTAATTTTGCTGACCTTATTTTTCTCCATCTCAGGATCTGGAATTCTATTGTCTGATAATCTTTCTCCCAAATTATCGATCACCTTCACATCCTTCATCAGTTCTTCCCTGTTGGGCAGGACAGGATCCAAGATGGATGAACCTAGTTATATCCTCCAATTTTTGGGAGAGAAAGTTGTCCTCCACATAAGTTAGGAACCAGCTTAACATTTTATGTTTGGCTGCATTGCTCTTCCAGCAGGTGTCCAGAAAATTGAAATCTCCCATCAGTACCATCCCATAGTTTTTGGATAGATTTCTCATCTGCTTGAAGAGTGCCTCATTCACCTCTTTTTCCTGGTTAGGTGGCCTATAATAAATCCCTTCTGTTATATCAGTGCCGCATCTTTCACTTTTCATCTTCATCCAGATGCATTTTACTTTGCTGTCATCTTCTTCCTTGTTCAAGTTCCCAAAGATGTGCAGTGTTAAAATTAATGTTATACAGATTATATATTGCAACATAATAAGATGTCTTTGTGGCTTATTATAGCACTGCCTTAAATGTGGGATGTACATAATAAACAAGGTCATCTGTCTCTTCCTTGTCCCTAGCTGACATCTTGACAGCATCTGATCAGTATGAGTATGCTCCTGCTTCATCTTTTTGATCAGATGCTAGAGGTCAGATACTTGTGCTCAACATGTCTATATAAAAATCTAATGCCCCTCATACACACATTCTTGAAAGGTGCATCCACCCATATCCTTAATTCTTCTCAAAGTGCTAGCAAATAAATGGGCTTTGCAGTATGTCCCAAGGGTTAACAGAGTTGGACTATTTTAGAGTGATGAGGAGCTCTCCTTCATAATATATTAGCAGTCTCTCTCTCTTTTTATTTATTTATTTTTTAAAGAGAGAGAAGGATGGGGAGAGTGGGAGCTGAACCTACTTTTGAAGCTTTTCAGCTGATTTAACAGTGCATTATCTCAGGTGCGCAGATAGTCTTTTACAATTCTAAGCCACTTATAGAGCAAAACAATACCTGAAACACCATGAGGGAATGGATCTTCTTCATGATACACCCATACCATAGAGAGACATTTGAGTTAACAGGTAGATGGATGTATTCTGCGTCAGCTTCTGTTTCCAAAAGCATTTTAGGTAACTCCTCTTGAAGATGTACTTTAAGTGCAACATTGATGTGGCAAAGCTGCAAAAAACAATAGTAAGATCTATATACAATAGATTCATAGATGTAGGGTTGGAAGGGACCCTGGGCAGGAGAGAATACTGGGCTCTTATGACCCCAGTTAGGTAATTATCCAACCTCCTCTTAAAGACCCCCAAGGTAGGAGCCAGCATCACTTTTTTTGGAAGTGGGTTCCAGATCCTGGCCACCCTGACTGAAGTAATGTTTCCTGATGTCCAGCCTGAACCTACTCTCAAACAACTTATGGCCGTTATTCCTTGGAGTGAAGGTCACAAACTTGTAGAAGGGTGTAGCTGGAAAACAGCTGTCTTACTTTATGCTATAATGTGCTATAACAGTAAATGATAATCTAACATTCCAATTTTGTGATGTTAGGCAAGACAAAGCCCACAAGGTACCTCAGGAAAAGAGTTAATACAATATATGCTATAATCTATTGCTGCTTTCCACAGCCTGCCATCCTGACCATAGTATCTTCTGGATTGAATATTAGCTAGCTTGCCCATGTCTGTGTCCCAGTTTCAGTCACATACTGTGTTGGGCCTCTATAATCTAGTGTTTAACATGCTGAGGATCCTGCAACTCTTGCTGCATGTGCTAAACAAGAAGGCTGATGTGATTGAGCCCTGCAGCTTCTCAAATAAGAGCCCTTAGGGTAGAGAACCAGTTGTCTACTTTTACCAGGGATCCGGGTTTTGATAAACGGTCAAAATTCTCTGATAAGTCCAAAATCTAATAAAATGAAGTAAGTGTGTGTGGGGGGGTATCAGTTGAACACAGTGTTTTACTGATATATTTACAAGTTTAAAGCAATTTAGAAGCCTACTAGTGCCTCAATCAGTGTAGTAAAATACATTCTAAATGCTTATAAATTTTGGTATTTGATTTTGGCTGTTTTATCATGGAAAATCAGAGCCCCTCCAGCCCTCGTAGCTCATCATGACACAAGTCCAGGACCCTTGTTCCCAAGCCACAGCTCCCAAAACCCTGCTGGTGTCCCTTGCCTCCGACCCACAGCTCCCTGGCCCCCCCAGCCCTGCCAGAGTGGGCCCCCAACTGCCAGGGCTACAGGGCCAGGGACCCAGGTGCCTGAGCCCTGCCTGCTGCCCACAGGAGGTGGCAGCTGTTGTGGCTCAAGTGGGGAGCCCAGCTCCCCCACCCCCACAGGCAACATGGCTGGAGCACAACCTGGGAGGAGGGCAAGGGGTGGGGGCTGCCTGCTGTGGGCTTGGGCAGGGGAGGCCAGCTCCCTGTTGCCGTGCGCACTCTCAGGGGAGCAGGGAGGCATGTGCCCTGATGCACCTCCTGCCTACCCTGGAGCAGTGGGGGTGGTGGCATAGGGTTATAGTGACTGCACCTAGCTTTCCCACACAGCCCTGCTCTGCTTTGCTGTGCCCACCAGGCTGCAGAGGCCCTGGAGGGAGGGCAGCAGAGTGGGGAACCCCACGCCCACAGCGGGCAGCCTGCCCTGTGCACAGATCTGGAGGGCACATGCCCCCCTGGGACCATGCGCAGTGGTGGGGAGCCAGCTCCCCCCAATTCAGATGAGTCACCTGCAGCTATGTCACTCTCCCTGCCTGGGCCCTGGGGCTGCATATTCCAGCCGCAAGCCGCACTCACCGTCCGGCTGGGCAGCAGCCCCAGTGCTGCTCAACTCGCTTTCTGTCCTCCCCTCTCCCCGGCTAGATTTACCTGGGGGAGCTGCTTTCCAGGCTGCCTAGTGGCCATGTGCATGTGTGTGGCATCCCATACCTGACTGCCTTCCTCCCCCCCCCCCCCCAGCCCCTTGCAGGCTGGAACTCTGCCAGCCTGCAAACAGCTCTTTGCAAAAGAGCAAAAGCTGTGTGTTTCTCTGTTAAAATGAAAAATCCGCATTTTTCTCAGTTAAACAGGAAAGTCCACCATTTTTTTCTGTTTTTCTATGGGAAATGGAAAACTCGGATCCCTGACTCTGTGACTTCTCCAAGAAAAAAAATCAAAAAACATAGCCACTGAGAGCAGCTTCATCTCTTCCCCACTAGGTGTCACAAGCAAGCCAAGTAATATACTGTGATCAGTGATATGAAAGGGAGCTGGTAGGTTGAATAGGATCCACATCACCATCAGATCTCCATCTGTTGACAAAAAGGGATCACCGACTGGTGCAACTACTTGCAGTTGCTATGGCAAACCCAGATCTCCTGTTGGTGTGACAAGGATCACAGATAGCTGAGCCACTGAGAGACAGTGAGTTACTCATCCAAAACTTCTCAACAATATGCCCTAAAATGGAAGATCTTATTGAAACTGTCAACCTTGAGTGATTGCTCAGCTGTTTGCTGAGCACAGACTGTAGAAATACCACTAATGCTGGCAGTCTCTTCCACAAATGAGCCCTGTATGTCTATGCTGACCTTCACCATCCATATAAGATGCAGATTCCAACTGCAGGCTGGAGCCTGAATTTCTCCTTAGCAGGATGAAGTTCAGCAACACAAGACTGTGTTTACCCTCCTAACAACATGGCTCAGCTGTAAGGGGTACAGGCAGCTTCCTTTGAGTGAGATGGATTCAGAGATCCAATGACAGGTTCACCTGTTACTGTTGAAGGTGTACAAGGTAGTGAAGTACAAGTTTGTACTGAAGTCATTTTCTCCAGAGATGGAATTTAGGATTTTTTTTTGTACATAGACTTTCTTTTGCAGCTATTGGTCCTGTTGGTGCTTCAGTGGCATTATCTAGTGGAGAATTCTACACTCCTCTCATTGCACAATATAAGCTGTGAGGTATTTTTCAAGTAGCCCACCAAGATTTAGCCATTGGATTTTCCATTAAAATAATGTGAGTTGCAGAACAAAACCTACAGATACCAACAAAAGCAGTTTTCTATAGTATTGCTGGGGAATAAGATTTCTGCTCTGAGAAGAACTGGAAGTGGTAGGCGGGGCTTGATTTTTTTTTTTTTTTTCTCTACTTGCAAATGTTGCAAAATAGGAGAGCCATTTCTTTTATAAAATATATAAATGCCTTATCTAGTAAGGTTGGTGATGAATTGCATGCATCTTCAATTCAGCAGAGCACTGCATAGTCTGTGGCTAGACATAGTAGTAAGACTGTTAGCTTTGAAGGGAAGGTGGCCCTGCAAGTACAGATGGCTGAGCAGGTTATGTCATGTTTGGTAAGGTGAAAATATAACCATCTCCTTTCATTATCTTCTTACAGCATTTGTCATATTCTTCATCAGTAGAGGGTTAGATTCTTAGAAGTAACTAGTGACCACAGCTCCAACTTTAGTCAATGGATGCCTCGAGTGCTTAGTGTCTCCAAAAATCAGGTTCTATGTAATTATCCCTCGTCTTCCCCCTTATATGCGCTCCAAGCCCTCTGAAAAGAAATACTAGCTATTTGACAGACCCAAACATGTATGAGAGAGTTGCGAATGGATAAGGAAACAGGTATTCCATGTCAGATTTTCAAAGGATCATCAACAACAGTGATGGAATGGGGCCTTTTCCGAAGGCTTGGAAGTGCCCTTGAAAATCCACTTTAATGTTTTTGTGTTAAAATAATTTTAATGGTTAGAAATTTCTGCTTCCCTTGGACTGCTCTGTGCAGCTTTAAGTATGCAAAGATCATGGGAAGAGCTTAAAATTGTCTTACACATACAGATGCACACTTGTATATTATATCTATGACCAAAGGAGCTGTAGTGTTTGATTTCTTTTAAGTTTTCTTTCTCAACTTTGATTTGAAAGAGCATATTGTAGAAATGTAAGAAAAAACCAAAGTGCAATTCAGATATTGGTCAGAGGATGGCCTCATTGGGTAGTGCTGTGCTTCCATCTGCTGTGCCTGCCACAACACCAGCCAGTTTACTTTATTCTTGGAACAAATGGGATTGGGCCCTATATATACTGAACTGCACAGAATCTTATTATTTGTGACAGACACTATTATCAATGCAATACATACCCTCTCTTAACCTGCCTAGGGATAGCTGCCAAGTCCTATTGAAACAGTGTAACAGTGGTGCTTCCTCTCTGATGTCCAAGAACACCTCCCTTTTTTGAAATTAGTAGGAAACAAAGAATGGTGTCTGGGCTGTATCATCTCTGCAGATTTTCAACTAAATTGCAGCTGTCATGGATGGCTTTTGTTGCAGTGCTTTTCCTCAGATGAATTTAGCTGCAAAGTGTGTGTGTGTGTGTGTGTGTGTGTGTGTGTGTGTGTGTGTGTGTGTGTGGATTCCAAACCCAAAAGCATGGAAAATGTGAACTGTTCGCTTCTTGATGCACATATGAAACCAGCTGAAATACAATATATTAACAAGCACTGTTCAGGTTAATGCCATCTCCTTATATAGAGGCAATATTAAAAACAAAATGAAACCAAACCCACTACCAACATCTGGGATAGCAAGATAACCCTTCCTGTTGTTTCTGTGTCTAAAGATTCCCATAAGGAAAGACTCATCATTAGACTGTGGAATTTGTATATAGGAGAGAGGAATCATTTGTAGCATGCTACATTAGGAACAAAACTAGGAGGCAGACAAAATTACTTCACTGTGTTACACAATTCAGTTTTATTTAAAATGCATGCTGTACTTGGAAAACAAATAATTTGCCTTTTTTTATCATGATTTCTGTGTTATTCTCTGACAATATATAATATTCCAAGTCTTGCCTGATTGTCAGCAGACAATATGATTCATGGGGAGGGTCACCATATGACCCAGTTTGGCTGAGACAGTTCTGGATTTTGTAGGCTGTCCCAGCATCCCAGTAGGTTGGTGACAATTAAAAGTCCCAGAATTGCAGGGGCATGCGGCACAGTCTGGAGGGGAGACAGAGCATCATGGTGTGCTAGGCAGGTGGTTGGATGGATGCTACTGATACTGAGTGGGAACAAAGCAGGTGGACTGCATTGGTACCCAGCCCAGCCCATTCCACTGCCCACTTCCAGCCGCTGTTCAGGAGGAGCCAGGCCAGGTATATGTGGGCAGTGCCTGCCTACTACCTTGCCCCCCTACGTGGTGTACCGTGTTGCTCTGCCTCCCCACCAGGCTGAGCCCCAGCCTACCTGCCTCTGCATCTGTCTCCAGCAATGTCACTGATTTGAGGAGGGGGGCAGTGTCCCAGATTTCCTTAAACATATTATGGTCAACCTATTCATGAGTTTCTTGCTATTAAGCAAGATGGGTTTTTTCTCCTTTTTTTCTATAGTTGATTGGAATCTATCAAAATTATGCAAGTAAACACAAAAATAACTGTTTTAAGTATACCTGTCTCTGTTCAGCAAGGTGGGTAAACCTGAGCATAAATTTAAACACCATAGTCCTATTGAAGTCACTGGGATTACTCATGTCCTGACTAAGGGCTGTCTCTATTCTCTGAAAAGTTCTCTCAACAGATTACTTTAACTTCAAAAAAACAAAACAAAACAAAACAAAAAAAACTTCTTACCCTTCTGTGTTTCTAGGGTATAAGGTATTGGTGTGTTGTCATTTTCTGTAGGCTACATGTGCATAATCTTGACCTCCCCTTTAGAGAACAGACAGCTCTTCACATTATGATTACTCCTGCACAAGTGATGTGCTGCTGTCTATGGAAAACACTGCAGTTCCACTGACAACTACCAGTTGTTAAGCACCATTTTATATTTGCCCTCGTTTTGCGCTCTCAGACAAACACACAGGACTAGTCACAAGGATGAGGGAACAAAGCCAAAAAGACTCCTAGCTTAAAATTTCTATAATATATACATACTTCCTAAATACCAATTGCAAATATGTTATTTTAACTCTATTCTCTCTTGTTTAGGATTTACAAATTGAACGAGAGAGGACTATATATAATATATCTGGAGGCTGCACAGCCCTTGTGGTGGTGTATCTGTTGGGGAAGCTGTATGTGGCAAATGCTGGTGATAGCAGGTAAGCAAAGCAGGTTTCTAAAGTATTTTTAATAACTTATTTTGCAGCAACAAGCAGTGAGTGAAAAGTGCAGTGGGACCTCATCTTCAGTAGGGTACAGAAGTGCTCTTGCAATACAAATAGCAATAAAATGCTTTCCTGTCTCATTTTATTGGTCACAAAAATAATTAATAGAAGCTAAAAGTAACATGCATCTTCTGTGTTCCAATTTAAATGATGTGCTATTTTAAAAATGACTTTTTCATCTGTTCTTTATTAGCAGTTTCTAAATGACCCAACTGATATTGTGCAGTGTGAAATAAAAATATTATTTATTGTGTGCAATCATTTGTCTAATCACTCTTTGAAATTGTTTGTAGTTTTCTGAAAAAGTTGTTGGAACTAGAATTTTGTCGTGGCTCCTGCTGTCATTGTCCCAGTCTAGCCTTGGATTGATTTAGCTAATTCTTGATGGGTTCAGAACCAAATCAGTTTAGTTAGGATTTTATAACTGGCCATATGAATAGTTTAGAATAAAATAAAACAAACAAATCATGTTGCAGGGATTGCCTACTCCTTGAGTTGAACCTCACTGGAATTGTCTTGAGTTATTCAGCTAACTTTTATATTTGTATTAAAAGTTTCAAGAGGAGCTGTTTTTCTGGCATTCTAAGTCAGCCAAAACCAAGAATATATTCAGAATCTATCTTACTTCTCTCTGTGGCCCCTAGAGAGAGAGAGAGATGGATTGCTCTTGTAAGATTTCCAGTCTTTTTGCAGTTGTTGCAGCAGCCCTGTCAAATGAAAAAGGAATAAACTGAGAAGAGGAAGGAGGCGGAATAAGTTGTTTCAGTAGTATGGATTTTTGCATCTTATTAGTTAGCAGCTAGGCTTCTAAAGCTTGAAAAGGGGTAGGCAAGCCATTAAAAGAACAAATATGTGTATGTACCTTTTGTGTATTTTTTACAAAAGTTGTATACTGCATGTATATATGCATTTAATCAGTGAAAGCAAGCATCTGTACTGCTGCCTAGATACAATAGCTTAAGGGGCAGCAGACCCACAAACCTCATAGCTGGCAAAAGGAATCTCTTGTGCAAACTATCCTAGTTCTCCATATATCAGCATTATGACTCTTCTTAACTATGCCCAATTCAGCATATTATTATTATTATTATTGGGTTTTACAAACAAAATATTGAATACTGCTCATTAACTTTATTTTGACAATAGACAGTACAATATAAATCTCTAATCCCTTTTCACTTACAATGTCAGTTATAGGTGAGTATATACAAATAAGCGATATATTCAAACATATTTACAGATACCACAGGTAAATAATCTGTGAAAATACTGTCCCTATTGCTTTTTGCCTTGTATTCAAACAGTTGTGACTGACATGTGCTATTTATATAAATAATAAGAAATTAAGCCTCTTTCACTGAGCAGAGTAGATTGGAGATTTTTGTCATCTGAACAAATCCTTCAGCATCACCTGTACTTCCCAGTACTGTCCTTACACAATGCAATCTCAAGACTTGAAGGAACGGGATGTTCTTAACATGGTAACTCTAACTTGCATACTAACTTCCCTTCTAGTTTTCTTTTTTTCTGGCATTTAAAAACATCTAGGCAAATTTTAAAGGCAGAAAGTAGACACCCTAATAAAGCTGCTCTCTTGAATTCATCTCCTAACTCAACCACTTGTAGTTCTACTTACCTCTGCATGAATGAAAAATGTGCTAAAAACTATCAGTCTTGGTACTTCATACATGATATTATTGAATAGGACATCATTCGTTATTCTGTCTCCACAGATCATGCCAGAAAAGGGTACTTTGATGTCCTGAAATTCTAGATGACTAGCCCTTAAGGTGTTTGAAATGCTTTTTTTGTTCTTTGGTGATACGATTTTTGTATCAATGTGCTGCTTAGATATGAGACCCCATATACTGTAACACAAATGCTGTGTGGCATTCTCATCGAGATCTATGTGAGAATGGATCTTCTCCACTCCCGTCTCCATCCCTGACTGGAAACCTTCCTTCTGTAGGATGTACTGTGGGTGCCTGAATCTGAATAGAGATCTGATATAGAATATGATCTGGGTGTGAGTTACACACTGCCTTGTGAAGTTATGTCCAAGTAAATATTCTCAGATCCAGCAGGGAACAATTGGAGATACTAAGATTCAAGCCTCTGGAGCTTTTGGGCCTTTGAAGCCTTCATTTGCAAATTGAGTACTTAGATGGGGATTCTAAAGGTCCCAAATACCCTTTTGAATCTTTCTAAAAAGCAGTCAGAAAAGGAGGAAATGGAAGCAGCATAAGGATTAGCAAATTCAGCCCTGGTGTATTTGAATTGTTGTTGCTTCTGATCATACCCTACTATGCGCTGTCTTCTTGGAGCCCAAGGTTTCTGACTGATAAGACCTCTTCAGATCCATGGCAGCTGAACTATCACAACTGACTCCTCAAGCTAACTAGTATTATGAGAGAAAATATTGTCCAACTGCCTGGTATCTGGTTCTGACTCTAGTAAATAAAGATCTGCAGATTTCTGCTAGAAAATGACTTCCCTGCTTTAAAATTTCCAGATTGATTTGAAGACATACAAAAACCTAGAACTCTTGGTTCCAAAATGATACTTTTTATTAGAGCAACTGGGGAATTGCAAGAAAACTGTCCTTTTCTGCAAGCTTTTGGGATCGAAGTCCTTTTGTCGGGCTCTGGGAAAAGTATAGATGGTACAAGATGGTAAAAATTCTCCATAGGTAGGAAATAAACTTCATTTTTGCACAGAGGGAGCTGAAGATGGAAGGCTGTTCCTCTGGGTCCCTCTCATTGACCCAGAGGGACAGCCTTCTAACTTCAGCACCAAATGCTTTCTCCCTACACTTTTGCAAGATCAGGTTCTTGCCAGTTGCTCCAAGAGCAGCAATACCTTGGAGCCTGACTGCTGTTGCCAGGGCCTTTGGGGGTCTTTACACAAGCTCTGGGAGTGGAGGATGGCACTTTTTCAGCTCTGTGAGCCACTCTAATTAAAGCGCCCCCAGTGTTTTGTGTATTCAGTGTCTTCCACTTCAAAATGGCAGCGGGGGCACTTTAACTAAAGCTCTTTCAACAAGCTTTAGTTCAAGCTCCCCTGCCACCATTTTGAAGCACCAGGATGCTGAATACACACGAATCTCCCTAGATTAATCGAGTCTGCTCTGATGCACTATGATTACAGCATATTGGAGCAGCATCCCCACACATCTACAGGCCTTTGTCTCTAGCCATATGTTCTTAAAAGCTTTTATCTCATAGCTACACAGTTTATCTCATGGTGAACAAAGATAAACTGATTCCCTGCTTCCTTGTGTCTTAGGTGATCATTCTGAAACCGTGCAAAATAAATTCAGAATGTTATCAAATTAAGTGTACTACAGTGACCTACTTTGTAACTCTTTTTACACAGGTATTAATGTTTTATAATGAAAAAAGGCGCAATACCAGTAAACAAAAAGAGGGAAACCCAGCAGGGTGAGAGATGTTTCTTTCATAGGTATTAACTTTGTTGTAGAATTCATACAGCCATAGAAAATTAAGGTTGGAGGGACCTCAGGAGGTCCGCCCTCCTCCCTCACTCAAAGCAGGACCATCCCCAACTAGATCATACCAGGCCAGGCTTTGCCTAGCCAAGTTTTAAAAACCTCAAAGGATAGAAATTCCACAACCTCTCTGAGTAACCTGTTCCAGTGCTATACTATACTCCTAGTGAGAGAGGGTTTTTCCCAATATCTAACCTAAACTTCCCTTGCTGCAACTTGAGATAATTGCTCCTTGTTCTGTCATCTGCCACCACGGAGAACAGTCTAGCTCCATCCTCTTTGTAAGTACCCTTCACTTCACAAAAGAAAAGAATTACTTTGACCATCAGAAACAACTGCAAAACTAGTTTCTTCAGCCTTGCTTCCCCTCAGCTCTTCTCCCTATCCCTCCCACAAGCACTTATTGTGCTAGTTCTCTCTCACACTGTAAAAATCTACAAATAAATCAAGCTATTTTCCCAGAGGCCAGAATACATGGAAGGAGGTTATATGCTACAGCTATAGTGATGGGAACCACGTAAGTACAGAGGAAGCAGTAGTTTGTACTTACTCAGTTGTCCAAAAAAGCTTAGACCTTAAATTGCTGCAATTTCAAAACAGCAGAGGTTTACAAAGGTGGGTTTTAAAAGGCTTTCTGGTATCATAAAAAGGTATATACAGGAAACTGTTACTATCACAGTGAGAACAAGGACACACTAAGTGTGAGACTTGAATAATAATGGACTGTGCAGTGCTAACTACACCTCAGACTGTCTGTGGTATTCAGTTTAACCAGTAAAGCTTCTCAAATCTAATCATTTCATGCCACGTACACTGACAGTGTTGTATAGCAGCTGTCCCTTTGTAGTTGATATGTAATTACATCATGAAAAGACTTTAATTACCATATTACTAAATTGCCAGCAGGCAGTCCTTTTGGTTCAGCCCTAGCTTGCTTCTGTATGGACTGTTAGGTTTCAGCAAGCTGAACATTTTCAGCTGGGTGTAAAAGGGAGAAAAAATGTGCTTAATTCTAGGTTCCGTTATATTCTATTATTGACTGTGATGTTATAACATTAAGTGATACCATTAATCTCAATGATATAATTAAACTTCTGATAACTATGCATTCACAATTATGCAATAATTATACAGTAACAGTTCATGATACTAGCATCATCCTAAAAATGAAGCAGTGTCTTCACAGCCTGGTAAACAAATGAGAGCATTGCTTTTATTCTCTAATTGGCTGGCCTGGTCATTCTTGGTTTCCATTATAAATATATGTGGTTGCATAATCAAAATCTATATATGAACCTTGGATAAAGCTTTTTTAATGCTTGTCAGCTCTCAAAGCTAAACATCAGCCTATTTACTGTTGGATTACTTGGCACACAGTCCCCTCCCCAGAGGCAGGGAAAGGAAAAGAAAGGCTTCCAGTGTCTTCCTTTTAAAGGTAGCAGGTCCCAAGGTCAAGCCATCTATTTAGCTCCTTTCAAACATTGCATGAAATTAAATGCTGGCAGTAAGGATGGTCAAAATTGTTCACACAAGGTTATTTGGGTAGCTGACGGCTGCACTACCAGTGCCTTTTAAGTAAGTCAAGTTTTTAAGTGCATCTCAGTCTTGTTCTGTTATACTACCCTTTACTTAGCCTGTCCTGTATATGTGACATTAGTATGTGAATAGGTCCTGTTTAAGAACCAGTAAATTTTCAGTATTCACTCTTTCAGGTAGTTGTCCATATTTTCTGTTATTAAAATACCATTTACTTTTAAAATTGGCTATAACAAGCCTTGTAAATTTATTTTCTTAGCTTTGTGGGGATGGGCTTTAGTATATAATGATACAGTGATAGCAAGCCAAGGAATGAATAAGGTATTCTTTTCTGATTAGCAGCCAAGTAGAGGGTTACTTGTCATAGTGTGACACTTGCCCAGTATCATTCCAATGTCTCTCATCTGACATTAACCCTCTCTAGCACAGGAGCTCCTCCAGATTTCATAGTGGACTGTACTGTGAAGCTGTCCATTTGATCTGTGACTTATTTTGTGGTGTTACATATAGCACGCTCTGTAGTGTCACTCTCCAGCTGCACTTCTATCATTTCATTGAAGGAGAAGATAATACAAGCTTCGTGATTTCCCATAGGCCCTAAAACACTCGCTCATCTTCAGTTAGATTCTTGAGAGGTTTTTTATTTTGTCTGCAAAAGAAAGGACCAGATCAAGAAGGCTAGTATTTCAGAGGTTTTCACAGGTTGTTGGGTCATTAGATTTTGCTTTGCTTAATCAGATTTTCTTACTGGTTGTTTTTTATTTCCTCATAACCCCAAGATTGTTTCCAGTAACATTTTGTTTTTTAATGCATTAGACATCTAGGTACCTATTAAAAGAGTGGTTACTTCCTTTTTTTAACACTGAAAAAATGCAAGGGAACTTCAGGTCATCAAATAACAGTAACACATTAGGTAACTCTTTGTGAGGTGCTTTTGTTTGGGTCTGGAGTATGTGATCTCAACGGTGCTTCAAGTGTCTAGATCGAAGTAAAAGCTGTCCAAGCTGCATTTCTTGCTAGCTGCAAGAAAGGAAGAAAATAATTAATAAAAAGTTGAAGCCAGCCTTAGGTCTTGCTCCTTTCCCTTTCCTCCCCTATTTCCAGTTCCAGCTCTCAGAATTCATACTCCCTTTCTTTCTAGGTCACTGCTGTTTGCTCTCATTTCATTATTTTACTTGTTAATAATCCTCAAGAGGAGAGTTCACTTTTAGGGTTAATGAGTTTTACAAACTATATGAGAGAAACAGGGAAATAGTCATGTGGCCATTGGATGAAGCACAGTGCTTTAGTCTAAAGAGAAATTTTAAATAGGCAGAATTGAAGAAGCAAAATGTACAAGTCAGCAATGCTGTATACTAACACCAAGCTTCTCAAAACAGCATAGCAGTATGAATTGTACCATATGCACCTGTAAAAAAGGTTGAGACTAGTTTTCCTAACCTAAACTACTTTATAGTTGATTTATTTTATTCTGTGGTTTATCATATTATTTAAGAAACTTCTTTCTCTTCTGATTAGCTAATAAGGAAACTGAGAAAATCTTAATTTAATTTTATTTGTTAACAATATTCAGGCTGTCTTGCCTCCTTATTTATGTATCAGCCTAAGCAACAATAATCATTAAGCTTTAGCAGTCCTTCTATTCAGACTCTTCCTACATTCTAGATACCCAAATAACAACAGTAGCAAAAAGCTAACAGATGGCAAGCAATGAGACATTTGTAGACTTTGCACAGTGATTCCTTAAATCAGTGGTGCTCAAACCCCAGCCAGTGGGCTGAACTTACCCTGCAGGGCTGTGTCATCTGGCCCACAGGGCTCCACTGCCTTCACAGAATTATTCCCTGTAAAATGCATTTTAGTATCATTATTTTTCTTGATATTCACTTACAGTTTCTCTTTATAAATTTCATACTATTACTTCCAGTTA
>NW_017729022.1:21010456-21042400 GCF_001723915.1 Gavialis gangeticus | reverse complement strand
TCCCCACAGATCTGGAATTTTGGTGATGGGGGAGTGGTGGCAGCTTTAATTGCCATGGCTGTAGGAGCAGTTAAGACTGCCACTTCTCCCCTGCTATTTCCAGACTTGCGGGGATCCCCTCAGGATGGATAATGGCCCTGCATGCCAGATTGCACCAACCCTGTGCTGAATATGGTCCATAGAACCTGCCTGTGGAACCATCCCATAAACAACCCCTGAGCCACTCATCTGGTCCAAGGATCTGGAAGGACCACTGCCTTAATTCATGAGAATCATAGAGACATAGGGCTGGAAGGGACCCCCGGAGGTCATCTAGTCCAACCCTGTGCCTGAGGCAGCATTATTCCTATCCAAAGCATACCATACAATCCATAATCTAAATTTTGCATAAGCTTACCATCAGCCCTGACATGACACAGATCTAACACCCTAACCTGCGACAGGTAAAGCACGGGAACTGTGGCAGCCAGTGTCCTGTGTCTGTGAAATATTGTCAATATATAATCAAGAGACCCCAGGTAAAGGGCCATGCTACAGAAGAAAATAAAAAAAACCCACAGTATGCACCAATTTGACCATGAGGGTAAAAAATGAGGTCTAGGCCTTACTAAGTCATGAGGTCCTAAGTTACTATTCAAAATTGTTGAAGGGCTGTCTTTGCCAGAGAGGCATAGTTATATAGAACAGACAATTGGAAGGACTGCTCTGTTCTTTGAGCCCAGTCTCCTACATTTTCAGGAACCCATATATCTTCAAAGGATCCCTAAGGCCATCTCCTTGCAGTCAGAAAGCACTGTGTGAAAGAGAAAAGCCCATCTGCTTAACACAGATAAACAGCAGGAGGGACAAGAGGACTATCAATGTTGTGCCACAGCCATGACAGGGAATTTGTTAGGTTGAGAACAGACTCTTAGACACTTGGAAGAGGTCATCCAGGGCCATCTGTACGTACTACAGATGGCCCTGGATGACACCTGGAGAGCGAGATGTGGTAGTGTCGGGACCTCTCCAGTGCCTTTGGTTTCATGCCTCACAGTTCATCTTCAGCACTTCCCGAGAGCTTGGAATACCAGAACAAACCATCCAACTAGTCCAGGAGCTGCACCACCCTCAAAGTTTTTGGGGAGCAAAACCCAGGACATTCCAACCTGGACTGGGGTGAAGTAATGTTGCCCACTCAGCCCAATCATCTTCAACCTTTCCATGGAGCCCTTCGAGCAGTTGCAGAAGGCCTGGGAGGGTTCAACTTCTACTGCCATAAAACGAACATCCTGGCCTACACAGACAGCATAATCCTCCTTACCACTGAGCCTGACCGACTCCTGCAGGTTCTGATCATCAGCTCCAAGGCATCCACTTGAATGGGGCTCCACCTCAGCGCTTCCAAATGTGGTTGCCTGCATATTGACTTCAGAAAAGAAACTCCATTCTGGCCACTGCTGCCAAGAACCAGGACAAGCCCATGATGCGCTTGAAAGAGCACAAGAGCTACCTCCATCTGGGCACACCCACCAGGTGAGGCAGACACCAGAAGAGACTATTCATGGGATCATGCAGGATGCCCACAAGCTCAGCTCTTCTCTGCTGGTCCCCTGGTTGAAGATCAAAACCTTAAATACCTTCCTCATCCCCTGCATCTTGTTTGTCCTGAGAGGCTCAGCAGTCCCCAAAATGCCTCTCAAGAACATGGACAATGAAGTCAAGTAGCTCTTCAGAAAAACAGATGAACCTGCCACTGTGGGACAGCAGTGAAATCCTGCATATCCCCTATGAGCAGGGGGAACCAGTGTCCCTCATGGGGGACAACTGCAACATCATAGTCTCCCATATACCTTGCTATACCTTCTGCCTCTTCACCTGCCTCTATGACCTGGTAAACAGCACTCCTGCTGTTGACCTGAGGCAAACCACTAAGGAGGATTGCCAGACTGACATCCAGCAAGGACCTGGCCCCATTCTTGAGTGTATTGCTGATGGGTGGGTTTGGGTGACTTTGCTTTGGTGTGCCTCCAGCTGGTAAGTCTGTTGTGGAAGGGGGAAGGAAGAGGTTTGGGGAGGTCAGATCAAAGCCCCCACAGTGAGGGAGGGATTGGGGCTGGGGCTGGGACACGCTGCCTTGCTGGGGCGGGGTAGCATGGGACTCGGGGAGGGGGCTGCCACCACTGTGTGCTGCTGGTCTGGGAGGCCATGGGAGCGGGCATGTGCCCCCAGATCTGCGCAGGGCGGTCTGGACCAGACTGTGCTCCAGGTGGGTAGTGGAAGGCACTGAGAGTGGGAGCTATGCCCTCCTACCGCTTGTCCAGCTGGGGCAGAGAGGCACAGGATGTGGGCATGGCAGTGCTGAGAGTGGGGGCTATGCTCTGCTGCCTCTTGCCTGGAGGGGGGTGGGGGAGGTGATACAGGTGTGGCTTGCTCTGGGAGGAAGGCACTGGGAGCGGGGACTATGCCCTCCCGCTGCTCGCCCACCTGGGGTGGGGAGGTGTGGGACAGTGCTGCTGTGCTGCCTCAGACAAGGGGCGTGCAGTGGTGGAAGTAGCTTCAGCCTCCCTACGCCTCCCAGACAAGCCGCAGCTTCACCCCACTGCACCCCGGCTGGGCAAGCAGCAGCAGGGCATGACGGGCAAGCACGTGCACCCAGATTGGGGCAGGGTCAGCAGCAGGGGCTATGGGGAATTTTAGGGGGGCCGCAGCTCCACCCATAGCCTCTGCTCCACTGCGCTTTGCAGGGCAGAGCCAGGGCTGTGCTCCAGGCTGCAGCTGAGGCTAGCCACCCAGAGCACAGCCCTGGCTCCACCCGCTCTGTGGAGTGCAGCCTGGTAATGGGCAGCTGGGGCTAGCCTCCCGGAGCCCAGCCCAGCCCACCCTGTACAGATCTGGAGGCGCACACGCTCCCGTGCCCTCCCGGACCAGAGGCACGCAGTGGCAGGAGACCCCCTTCATGAGTCCCACACCGCCCCCCCAGCTGGGCTGGGCAATTCCTCCCTCACTGTGGGGGTGTTGATCTGCCCCCCCACACATGCACACCCCCCCCCTTGCCTCCCCCATCTGCTTACCTCAACAGACTTACCAGCTGAAGGGAACTGTGTCCAGCATCTTTAGGGACTGCTGGCTGCTTATTATATGGCTGAACTGGCATGGAAGCCTCTGAAATGATTTGGAGAGATTCTAAATTGATTTGGAGCTTTTAATGGGTCTCCCAATTCTATTTGGATTCAGAGATTCAGCCACCAAACCAATCCAAAATCTCCTTCAAATTGAATTGGCTACTGAAGTTTTACACAGCCCTACTGTCCAGCTACCTTCTTTCCAATAAATATTCCAATATCTTGAGCTCAGGAAGATCATGGTGAAACCATAATAGACTCTGGACACAAGATAACAAGGACAAACGGAGGTATCAAGGAGTTTGGAGCTATTTAATTTGATAATAAGTTGTTGGTGAATTGTTTTGAGCTCTTGGATGAAAAGGAAGCTCAGATATGAAAACCCATAGATTTATTATTTATTCTATGTGCCTGGTTAATATAGATGAGGAATAAATCTTTCTATTAAAATCCTCCAGGTTTATGTTTTAAATTTTGAGCAGCATCTACTTGGTGATTTGTGCTGCATTAAAAATAATATAAATTGCTTAGTAAAATCAGCCAATCAGAGTAGTGGTTTTAGCATCCCTCATTTGTCCAGGGTACTTTACTCTAAGCATTAAACAAACATTCTAACTTGGAATGTGAATAAATCATACAAATTGAAGCAAAATAAAAAGCGAAAATTCTGCGCGTTATGTTTTATACTCCAGTTTAGGAGGGCTGTTTCCTTTTTAAGCAGGCCTGTTTCAGAGATTCTTTACAATGACAGGACTCCTTTATTTCTCACTGCAGCTCTGGTACCCTGCAAATGTAGAAGGGAAGACTCACATTTATAAATGCAAATATCGATAGGGGTGGGAGAAATCAATACAATGGCTTAGCAAAAACGTTGGCAGGATGTTTCAGTGTCATGCAGGAAATACTTGAATAGGTTCAGTATGTGATTGTGAAGAACTATAACAATCCCATGGCACCAGGGTTAAAATGAGGAGTAGAGTGCTCTTTCGTTGACTCTGAGGGAGTGGCAGTCTTGCCATACCTCCTTTTCCTCCTTGGTTGATCATTTGTAGGGGGAGGAGGAGTGATCAGTCAAGGAGGAAGAGGTGGGAAAGCAAGAGTGCCACTCCCTCAAGGTAAGCAAAACTCATTTTAACCCTGGTGTCTTGGGATTGCTGTCATTCCTCACAACCACATACTAAATGTATTCAGGTATTTCCTGCTTGACACTGAAGAACCCTGCTAACATCTTTGCTTTAAGTATAACAAACAACCCTGCTTTGTTTTGCTTTTCTCTAACTATGGCATATTAGGTTGACCAAGGAGATATTAAGGAGTCAAAAGGGACAAAAGCATACTCCCAATCAGTGATGCCTTCTGTAGAAGAAACACTTTTCTGTTTCATTGAAAGTGAACTTTCAACTGCATTTGTGTCAAAATATTGCCATGTAAGCACTAGGGAATATAAAGAAGACAGCTTGAATGCGTTGGGCAAGTGTATGAAGTGGGAATAGGTGAACATAACAGTGCAAACTTTAATCAGCTCTGATGCTTCTTGATTCTAGATCAGTGGTCTCCAACCTTTTTAAGTAGGAGATCACTTTTGGCATTTAAAAGCAACCCAAGATCTACTGTGTACTGCCACCACCCTTCCCCCCACTCCCGGCCCCTGCCCAGCAGGTAAGTCTGTGGGGAGGGGAAGGGGGCAGGGGGGCACAGATCAAGGCAGAGGGAGAAAAAATTATTTGGGGGCGTGCCTCCCCAGCCAGTAGTCCCACCTGGCCAGGGCCCCACTCAACTTACCCCTGCTCCTGCCTCTGCAGCACTGTCCCTCACCACAGGGGCCTCGATCTAGCCCCCACCCCTTCCCATGCTAGCGGGCACTCAGCCCTGCACCCCAGCCTCGGATCAACTCCAAGAGGCTCTGAGATCTACCAGTGGATCAAGTTCAAGATCCACTGGTTGGTGACCACTGTCCTAGATGCTTTGGGTTTTGTGTAATGGAGCATTAGAAGAGAAATGGGCAGTATGAAGGGCAAAACCTCCAGTGTAAACAGAATATTTTTGTTGTATTCTATGATTTTTTCCATAGTCTTTCTTGGCAGTTAGATCTTTATATTCTGAGTAATGCAGTATTTGATTGACACCATTGGAACCTATATTTGTTGAATGCTAATTACTTTTCACACTGTGGTCTGTTTTAATGATTAAGGTCTTCCTTAATCTTTAAAATATAGTGCTCAGACTATGCTACCACACATATTGCTGACACAACAAGATATTTGTAGAAGCAGCTGAACTAAGACAATGAAAAATTAATCTGCGTTGTATTAAAACAGACTAGTCTAGTTACTAATAAGTGAAAGAAAAGTATGGAGGTGAACTTATTTACACATCTTATTTGTTTTAACCTCTCTATTTTATAGAGTGGAGCAGCTAAACAGTTTTCAGAAAGCTTTTTTGTTTGTTAAACAATTTTAAAAAGATACATGTAGCTGAATGATTTTAAACCCAAAAGTTCTTCTTCCCAGGCTTCCTTAAAAATATGCATCTAGCAATCATAGTAAACAAGCAGACACCTACACAAGTTTGTTAGTTCTACCATTTATATTTTTTCTCAGCTATTTTGTGACACATGTAAGTAAAACCTAGTGGTTGCTCTCCCTTTGCATATAATAAACCTTGCCCTTATTCTTTCTGTCAGTCTAACCCCTCTTTCTTTTCCATTGACATGTTTCTAGTACCTGTTCAGACCAGCTAGACACTTCTGCCTCATATGTACAGAATCCACAATGCTCATACACCTTTTTACAAAATGGATACATCCTCCCTGTGGCTTGGAATTGATATACTCTGTCAAAAAGCATTTTCCAAATGGGCTTTTCTTGTCACCTTTACCAGATTTTATCCTCCATTGTAGGATTGTGCAGTTTAATGTTGCATTTCAAATCATTTGTGGCTGAGAAAGTGTGTAATAGAATCAGGGCACCCCATGAATACTCTTAACAGTAGGAACTGCCTCTGTTTTGAACACTAGAATCTCAATAGACCCATGACAGCAGTGAAATTATACTTTTGACCTTGTGCACTAAAGTGCTCTTTGCTCTTTATGATTAAACAAGGGTAACCAGCAATAGCTTTTCTAAAATGCATGAATTTCCTCCTTTTTTTTCCCCCCAAGAACCCCAGAGAAGACACTAAGTAGTCCCTAGCTGATAACTTTCCCCCTAAGCTCATTCCCTGCTCTACATATATGCTTATGGGTGTACACAATCACGTACTTTTTCTCATTTATATAAACATAAATGAGAGGTGTTTCCAAAACACAGTGGTGCTGTTGCTCCATCCTTTATGAACAACACTGTAACAAAGGAAATAATTTCCCCTTTTCTGTTGCTTCAGCACCATTCTTTTTAAAGGCAGGAGGTGACAACTTGCGTCAACTTTTGCTTAGGGTACTGGCACTGAACGTAGCAAATAAACAGGATGTGTATGTGAGAGTGTTCATATGAGGGATCATTCGTTTGGCTCCTTATGAAGAATTATATATGTATGGAATAAAAGGAATAGAAAGGAAATGAAAGAGATCTATATGTGCGCATGCATGTGCGTGTGTTTGTGTATATGTGTGCGTGTCTCTAATTTTATTTCCATTCCTTTAATTTTCTTTCAAACTCTGGATGGTTCTTACAATTATATAAGTGCCAGAGCATGGTTTCTCCACCCCTGATGTAGATACAGTATTTATTGTCATTTTCTACTGTATCATTTTCACTGACGAGATTCTGACACATCACTTGCATAGTTTTAGGGTTTACAGAATCAGGAAATGCATGTCACAGATTAACTTGGTCTTAAAAGAAATGACTAAGTAGCTCAGCCAAGTTTAACTTCTTCAATTATGTTTAAAAATATATTTATATATACTGTTCTGTCTGCTTCCTCCAGCTCTGAATGGCTGAGGGTAATTGCCCTGAGTGTAGATTCAATGTAGGGATGCCACAAAGTGTGGTTTTGATTGTATTTGTGTAGGACATGCATTAAAAAAATTTAGGCTCAATAGAGAGGAAACTGGGTAAAATATGATTGGCAGTGTTTATAACAGATGTCAAACTAAATTAACTAAAAGCTTAGCTGATTTCAAAACAATGAGTTGTGTATTTCGTTTATTCAGTTGTTCTAACATGAAGTATTATTTTGGGGTACTTTTTAAACAGCACAAGTCAGATGACAAAAAATTAATTTTAAAACAAAGTGGGACTCAAAATATTTTGATTTCACTTCTTGGAAGCAAGTAGTTTTTTATTTTTTCATTGCAGTTCTAAACTAGTGATTGTTATGGGTTTGGGAATAACCGTGTCATCAAAAAGATATTCAAATAAACTGGTTCCCAACAAACAGGAATCATCTAGTATCATTTGCAGCCTAGAATTATAGCTGTACTATATTGTATTTCACCAGGTTAGTTTAAATTAAATGTCACTGCTGAACATGGCAGAATCGGGTGGCTTGTATGACTCATTCTTTTAAGACAGTGTGCAGCAATTCCGTTAGCATCCTATCAGTTTGTGATCATTCTACTTTGGCCTGGTGCAGACTATTTATCAATATACTGAGGCCATAATCCCTTCAAACCGAGACTGTTGCTCACATGAGCAATTACAGATGAAAAGGTTATAAAAACTGACTTATTTCAATAGTTGTCTCTGCTTCAAAGTCAAATAACTTGATCATCAGCAAAAATTAAAGTTAACAATACTATCACACAAAATAGTCAGTGCTCTTGATTTAGTTGTTTAAATTAATGTAATGAACTTTCATGCATGCCGTAGAGCAGGGGTGGCTCTGGAGTCCAAACTTCCAAGTCCAAACTGAGTAAGGTGCTTGCTGCAAGCAGTTGCATCATGTGACATGATGTAATAGCTATGGAAGCTGGTCACCATGTGCTTGTGCAAAGATTCAAGGAGACGCACATTAACTTCTGAAGAGCCGCATGTGGCTCTGGAGCTGTGGGTTGGCCACCCCTGCCACAGAGCCCAATGGTAACTTCCAACAAGCCATTTTGAGTTAAAAAAAGAAAGAGCCATAATTCTGTCTGCCACCATTTCTGCCCAGATAATTTCATGCTCATCTTCCCTATTTAGAAAATAAATAGAATGCTAATGGCAGTAGGCAGATATGATGCTGTTATGTAAGCTTCTGTGTTTCACTCTTACCGCTAATATGCAACACGTTGTATTATTTGCAAGATAAGTGCAGAAAAAAGTCTCTTTCCAAGTAGAGCTATTTTCTCCAATTTCTTGGCCCTGTAGGCTACTTGTAGTTGGGCTCCCCTCTTTCCTGTGCTTTCCAGCAAATCCTCAGCCTCACCTATCCCTAATAATTACATCATTAATATACAATGCTCTTAAAACAACTTGCCCCTTTGTCGTTCTGTTGTACGTGTATATGGGGACTATGTTGATCCACTGGAACGTGAAGTGACTCATGGGAAAGTTACAGATTGTAATTTGGCAAATGTGACTGCAAAAAGCTGATTGTGAAAAGCATGACCTTAAGGGCTGTGTTCCAGATATGATCTGTGTTTTGACGCAACCATTACATTTTGATGTGCATGTACATATTTTGATAGCTTTCCAGTGCCACTAGGATACCAGTCCCTGAGGTAGTAGCAAATAAACTGATCAAATTAAGTGGTAATTATCAAAAATAAAGGCAGCATAAAGGATCACCAGTGGAGGAATCGATGAGATTTAATGCAAATAACAGTAACTTGCTTTGTGGACAGACTGTGGAATGATAAAACAGTAAACATATTCAAATTCTGATCTACGCTGCATGGACAGTTCCTAATCTGATTGTTAAATCTGTGGGATCACATATGCTTCTTCCAACCACTAAGTAAAGCACTGTGTGCACTCCACTTAAAGGGCTGCATAAATAATAAAAAGTGGAGAATACAATTCTATTACTTGATTGTATACATTGGCAATAAATATAGTAGGAACATTATGGACCAAGTTCTTCCTTAGAGCAATTCTGTTTCAGCCAGTGGAATAACACCCTTGGAGAATGTGGCCTTTATGTACAACAGATATTTAATAGAGATGACAGAAAAATGTTCATTGTATGATGGAATTTTCTTTGTGCCACTTGCAGAAATGCGTGTGAAATCTGCCAGATGATCTATAGTCATCCCATTACCTGTCTTCCTTTGGCAGGTATCTAGTTAGATGTGTGTTAAACAAGATTTGCCTTGCCATTTCCATTTGCTGCTAGAATGGAAATTTTCTGACATGACATATGATCAATTCATAACTGGAAAGTGACTTGCATGAGTCATCTGAAACCAGTTGGTTAGTGTGCGTCAGCCACTATCAGGATTAAAGCCTGCAAAGGTTTTCTTTAAAATCATTGATTCTGCAGCACCTCCTTTGGGTGTTTGACTTTCACTAATAAGGATACCCAATAGTCATATGATGTGATAAATCCTGTTCTCATTTTTCGAGTGTCAGATTTTTCTGAGCTCTAAATATTGTGGTAAACTTGGCATACACAAATTGTACTCTTGCTATTTAGTCTAACTGATGTGGGATGAGAGTTGGTATAATGTTTTAGTAATGATTTGGAAAAAAAGATTGTCTTGCTGTGGTCTGAAGAGAATAAGAATCTCACTAAGATTAGAAAGACGCCTTGTGGCCCTGTATCCTCTGTAGTATCTGCTAATGATGCTTTTTGATCATTGCAGAGCCATCATAATCCGAAACGGGGAAGTTGTTCCAATGTCTTCAGAATTCACACCAGAAACTGAGCGTCAGCGGCTACAGTATCTGGTAAGAGACTTGAAGCCTGTACCTGCTGAGTGTTGTCCTGTCGTATGTCTACAAGAGTTATTAGGTAACGTAAGTGAGCAAATAGCAAGCGTCCATCCCAGTGTTTTCTGTGCAGTGGCATATAATGCAACAGTCTGGTATTTGTGTGCACGTGAATGAGATTGGGATGTATGTGGTTTCCCTTGCTTAATTAGCAAGGCTAGGGATCCTGACAGGTATTACTTTTGTTGCATCTTATATGTGAGTTTTGCACAACAAATCATAATGTGCCAGCTGGCCACACATTACAGTTATTGCAAGATACCTGTATGCCACAAAGAACTTGCTGTTTCAGTGAGCAATTTCATTGTGGCTGGTCCATTATTTTTATCTAAAGGTGTGACTAGTTCCAATTGGGCTGTCAGGGGCCTCCCTCTAGACTTTTTGTCATGCAATAGGAACAGTGTGCAAACATGTGTGCCTAGGTGTTAAAAGGGCCTGCTTTCCTGAAGGGGAATAAAAGTGGCCCTGGTGAGCTGACTTTCCACCTCCTGGAGTTCCTGAAGACAGATGAGTGGAGCAGTGCTCTGATTGATTGTGTGTCTGGAGAGCCACTGCCCCTTCCCTCCCTTACTATCATAGTGATAGTCCCACACTGGGGCTGCACACTTGGCCTAAATCTTTGGGAACTCTGAGAGACAAAAGGGACAGACCAGTGCTGTCACCACCTGCAAAGAGCCCTGCATGCCAGATCCAGCCCATGAAGCCAGAGGAGTTTAACACCCCTGAGATAATTAATCATATTTTTTTTATAAAAATGAAATTTAGCAGTATAACTTGGTGGGGAGGGAGACTGGAGCAGCAGTCCCAGGTGCCACCATTAGGAGTGGACACACAAATAGCCACCACCACATTAGCAGTTGATTGTGCTGCTGCCCTTGGCACCGCAACAGCCAGCACTGCCCTGTGTGTTGTGGCTACCCTGGGTGCAGAGCTGCCCTGCTATCCCTCTGGTGAAACCATATGTTTCACATAAAACATCATTAGTCAGTGTCATTTTAGCAAGGGTTTTGATACGATCTCCCACAACATTCTCACAGGCAAGCTAAAGAAGTATGGGCTGGATGAATGGACTGTAAGGTGGATTGAAAACTGGCTGGAGCTTTGGGCTCAGAGTAGTAATCACTGGCTCAATGTCTAGTTGGCAGCCAGTATGAAGTGGAGTTCCCCAGGAGTTGGTCCAGGTGCCAGTTTTGTTCATTGTCTTCATCAGTGACCTGGAAGATGGCATAGAGTGCACCCTCAGCAAGTCTGCAGATGACACCAAGCTGAGGAGAGTATTGGATATGTGGGAGGGTAGAACTAGGATTTAGAGTGACCTAGACAAATTGTAGGATTGGGCCAAAAGGAATTTCATGAGGTTCAGCAAGGGCAAGTGCAAAGTCCTGTACTTAAGTCAGAACAATCCCATGCACCAGTACAGGTTGGGGTCTGACTGGCTGGGCAGCAGCTCTGCAGAAAAGAATGTGGGGGTTACGGTGGACAATAAGCTGAATATGAGCCAACAGTGTGCCCTTGTTGCCAAGAAGGCTAATGATATACTGTGCTGCATTGGTAGGTGTGTTGGCCAAGAAAAATGATTATTCCACTCTATTCAGCACTGGTGAGGCATATCTGGAGTGCTGTGTTCAGTTTTGGGTACCCCCAGTACAGAAAGGATGTGGACAAATTGGAGAGAGTCCAACAGAGGGCAACAAAAATGGTGAGGGGGCTGGGGGATGTGACTTTTGAAGAGAGGCTGAGGGAACTGGGTTTATTTAGTCAAGAGAAGAGAGGACAGAGATTTAATAGCAGCCTTTAACTACCTGAAGTGGGGTTCAAAAGAAGATGGAGCCAGATTGTTTTCAGTGGTAGCAGATGACAAGGAGCACTGGTCTCAAGTTATAGCAAGAGAAGTTTAGCTTAGATATTAGGAATAATTTTTTCACTAGGAAGGTGGTAAAACACTGAAATAGGTTGCCCAGAATGGTGGTGGAAGCTCCATCCTTGGAGGTTTTCAAGACCTGGCTAGACAAAGCCTTGGCTGGGATGATCTAGTTGGGGATTCTGCCATGTTCAGCAGTGACATTTAATTTCAACTAACCTGGTGAAATACATCACGGTACAGCTGTAATTCTAGGCTGCAAATGAGATTAGATGATTCCTGTTTGTTGGGAACAAGTTTATTTGAATATCTTTTTGACGCAGTTACTCCCAAACCCATAACAATCACTAGTTTAGAACTGCAACCCCCTGCTTTGAGCAGGAGGTTGGACCAGTTAACCTCTTGAGGTCTCTTCCGACCCAAATTTTCTATGATTCTCTAAGATTGCAGACCCTTTAAAGTTTAAGGCTTGTGCATCCTTTAAAGTTCCCAGTGCTTTAATGGGCTGTTGGTGTTCCTGAACCAGTAGCACTTTAAAATTTCCAGGTGGTAAGGGTAACAGGGCTCCCTGCAAGCCTTCTGCAGTAGCAGCAGGAGGCAGTCATAGGGGGTCCGTACCCCCAATCAGACCCTGCCAGCCATTTACAACAGAAACAAAAGTGAGAGGGTTCCCTGTAAGTGCTATCCTCTCTCTCTCAGCTGTTTAAAGGGCTGGCAGAGATGCATCACTCTGGAGCATGCTGCTTGGTGTTGTGCTCTGGGTTCTGCCTCCTTGCTTGCGCAGATGCTTACAGGGCAGCAAGCTTCAGCTGCCTGCCCTCTTGTTAAAGTTCCCCATGGCAAGCAGCCTGCGACTGGGTGGGCAGCCTCCAGGTCCAGGACAGAACCGCCACAGTGGCTGCCCTGTCCCTGTTGCTTCACTGGGCACTTGAAAGAGAACATGGACATGATTCCCAGGATTGGAAAGCAGCTCCCTGCTCTCAGGCAGCTCACAGGCTGGGAAGCTGAAAGGGTGCATAGGCAGCCCAGAAGCTGGGCTGCTTGTCCAACACTTGGGCAGTGGTTGCCTCTCCCCTTGCTCAAGCTCTGCCACTCTCCATAACTTCCCTTTCCCTGTTGCTGCTTGGTCATGGTGCAAGGGTTTTAACCCCCTGGTCAGTTACTACTGCCATTGCAGCTGCCCTGTCCCCACTGCCACCAGGCAGAGGAAGGAGAGCAGAGCACTGTGGAAAAGTGGTGTGTCTGAGACATAGCCACATGTGAAGTATGTCCCTGTTTGAAACAACTTTTGTTGTCTGGCTGCCATTTTTTTTGTGCTAGATCAGCCATTTTTAATTTATTGGTTTAATTAATCATGGTTCTTTGAACATGTACTATGTTACGATTTGTTATGGGAAACTGTTGTGTATCCCATGACAGATGGAACATCTCTTGGGGGTCTATGAGGCATATCTCTCATGGGCTGTCTCTTTTAGAGAGGGGATCTCAATCAGTGTGTGGCTATGGGTTGGAAGGAATGAGTCCACCCAAGCTGGTGGGAGTCATGCTAGCTGAGAAGAGACAGGAAACTTAAAGTGCAAAACAGCCTTATTTTGTAAGCCGTCTAGCAAATAACAGAACGATATATTTTGACTTTTACCACTGTTAAAACTAACAGTTGAGCCCCACTGATTGCTTGGTCACACATGATATCACAGTAAGTGTTGCTTCACACTGCTGCAAACCAGTCTCAGAGTTTCGCTCTCTGAAAGTCAACTTTTGGTGAACACGGACTAATTATTAACTTTGTGTTAATGCCTGGTTTCAGGTTGGCATGTCCAGGCCTAATGGCCTTCCCCTGTTCCTCAACCTGGGCCAAGCATCACATTTTTCAGCTGGGTAGAAATGCAGTTCTTTCTTTAAAAATAACATTTTAAAAGAAAAAAATAACTTTCTGTTTTGTATTTAGATTGGATTCCTATTTAGGTTCATTGCTAAAGTCTGAAAAATTCAGAGGAAAGAGTTACTGTGGGTATGCTCGTATTCAGAGACACAAACACAAAGCAGGCCTGATAAATATTTATATTTAGTTACGTTTAAGGTAATTTGTTTTTCATTTAAAATGAAGGGAATCTGTAGTATCTTGGGAGTCTGGCACTTCTCTAGGAAATAAGAGATAACACATTTGCCTACAAGGGTTTTTTCCCTCTTTTGATGTCCTTTCTGGCTTATATTTGAAACCAGCAGCTGATTTGAAAAGCACTTCTATAGCTTCCTTTGGAATTTTCTTACCTTTGTTTGTTTGTTTGTTTGTTTTATTTCTATATGTAGCAGATGTGCCTGGGCCATGGGTATCATGTTCAAAGGAAATCCATGAAAGATAGCAAGAGCATGAAACAAAATTGGAGACAAATTCAAATATTCTATAAGTAAAACTTTTGCTTTAGTGTTAAAAAGTTAAAATAAAATAAAAGCAGCTTTATAACAGTGCTTGGAAAAACTAGTGTTGGGTAAGGGGAAACCTGAACTGGACTCCAAGGTTTCTTATTTAGTTTAAACATGCTCCCACTTCAACGGCTTTTGATGCTTGTTTTAAGCTATTTGGAGTTCCCTGTCACCCTCCTTATCTATCCTGGGTAATCACCAGACTCTTCCATCATCCTTTTATATCATGGTAAACCTAGATTCACTGCATTTCCTTGCCTTAAGAGCATTTGCTTTGGATTCATTTGGATGCAGTTCTCTGATGCCAGCCTGGATATAGTTCCTTGCATGCTGAACAGAAATGTACATAATGATCATTGTAGCATAAATATTTCACTCTGCAGCTGTAAATGCAAATATCATCTTCCCCAGAGCGTATCTACCTGGGGAGTTCACGTGAAGCAAGCTAGAGCAAGTAAGCTAGTAAACGAGCTACTCCACACTGATTTCCCATGTCAACGTCCTTAGCATGTGGCAAACACAATGGAGTTCACTCCACTTGTAAGTGGTTGCTACCCTGTAACAGTCATCCAGCCAAGGAGTTAATGCTTTTGTGCCATAAACTTACCTTGTAGTTTACAGCACACAGACTTTTCCCTCTGTGTGTGCTTTAATTTAAATAAACAATACATTGCACCTGTTCCACCCTTGCCTTCTCCACAAAGGGAGAAGTGATATAATGCAGTGTTACAAGGAAAACTGGTTAAACAGCCTGAGAAAACATTTGAACAGGGAGTTTTCTGAGTAGCTCACATTACAATGTTGTCAAGCCAACATCCTTGACGGCATGCACCTGCTCCACAGCAGTTCCAGGAGGCAGGAGCTACTGCTCAATGAGTCATTCTCACCCCAGCCACCTAGATAGGAACAGCCTTGCCTGCAGCTTTACTCATCACCGTCTGCCTTCCTATCCAGGAAAAAAAAATGTACAGCTAAAACACAATCTGCATCTAATTCAGTGCAGCCCTTCAATACAGCTTGTTGGTTCGTAACCAGGCCATGTGGATAGTTGCAACAGAGGCGGTCTGTCAGTGAGCTAGAAACTTCCAGGAGGTTTCAGTAACCGAACCCTGCAATCGGGCAGCTCCTCCGCAAGATGTCACTTAAGGCAGAGGTCATTTAGCAAAACATGTACAAGTGTTGTCCTTAAATTCCCTTCCCTTAAGGCTCGCACCACTTTGTGCCTTTATAAATAGGTTCTGTGCATGTCGTAATCCCTCCCAGACAAGCTTTTGCCAGCCTCCTTTTGCTTTGAAATCAAAGGGCTTAGCAGCTGCGACAACTTTTTTTTTTGCTGATGCCTTTAGCTCTCTGGTAAGGAATCATGCTTGCTGCACAGTCTGGGGCTTTTCCTGCCAACATGGTGTGAAGGAGATGACAAAATCAGCCCCTGGTTCACCCACAGGATCAAGCTCTTAATACGGTACATGACCTGTTGTGCCATATATATAAAGCTTGACCTCAAGAGTTAGATGTCCCCCCACCATATTTTCTTTATATAGAAAAGCACACAGCCTGTAACTTGCAGTTCCTGATCGTAATGCATCCAGCACATGTACATTTTATTGAAATATTTTTAGGGATTATATGAAGTTTACATGTAAACATGTTTCATTTTAAATTCAAATTCCATTTGAAATAGGTTTATGCTTTAAAAGAAAAAAAGTGTTTAAATACCTAAATTAATTTTAAAAATTCATTAAAAAAAATGTGTTCTTATGAATGCTTGATGGCTCATTAGCTTGATATGTTCAGAAGTTTTCTAAGACTTCAGCAATTGGGTTGGCAAAAATTGCTTCAGTCAGTTTTCCTGTTATCTTCTGAAGAGATTTTTTGCATCATCTTATATTGGGGATCATTTAGTATATTTGCACTAATCATGTAGATGCAGCAGGAGAGGAGATGGGCAGCATAGTACCAGTTCGATGCTATCATTCCCTCATGCCAGATCAGCGTTTTGTGAGTCTGAGAGGAGCTCTTTGCAGAAACACAATTCATGTAGGTGCTTCTCTGGCAGTAGGATTAGTTTACAAAGTCTATTCGTTTACCTGATGTAATGGTAAATGTTTTGTATGCTTTTTTTAGAGAGAGGACTCTTTTCCAGTTTCCTGATAATCGGGGTGGTAGATGATACACCATTTGCTTTTCAAAAGCTTTTGTCCACATTTATTACTTTTACTTTGTTTGCCCACTCAACCTGTTGGAAACTATATATCTGGATTAATATTAGCTGAACATAGTTTCATAGATTTAGGGTCGGAAGGGACCTAGTAGATCTTCTAGCCCGACCCCCCGCCAGAGCGGGAGAACAACAAAACCCCAAAACAAAAACGGGACTCAAATGAGTCCAGCCAGGTAGGCATCCAGCCTCTTCTTAAAGACCCCCAGGGTAGGGGCCAGCACCACTTCCCTTGGAAGTTGGTTCCAGCTCCTAGCCGCCCTAACTGTGAAGTAGTTTTTGCGGATGTCCAATCTATACCTCCTCTCCATCAACTTGTGCCCATTACTCCTTGTTATGCCAGCGGGCGCTAGGGGAAACAGCGTCTCCCCCAAACCCTTCTGGTCCCCCCTAGTGAGTCTATAGACGGTCACCAGGTCCCCCCTCAGCCTTCTCTTGTGGAGGCTGAATAGGTTCAGGTCCCGCAGTCTCTCACTGTAGGGTCTGCCCTGTTGTCCCCGGATCATGCGGGTGGCCCTCCTCTGGACCCTCTCCATGTTGTCCACATCCCTCTTGAAATGGGGCGCACAGAACTGGACACAATACTCCAGCTGTGGCCTGACCAGCGTCGCGTAGAGGGGGAGGATCACCTCCTTGGCTCTACTCGAGATGCACCTGTGGATGCACGACAAGGTCCGGTTAGCCCTGCCAACCATGACCTCGCATTGTCGGCCCATGTTCATCTTGGAGTCAATAATGACTCCAAGATCTCTTTCTGCCTCCGTGCTCTCGAGTAGGGAGTTCCCCATTGTGTAAGTGTGCTGCTGGTTCCTACTGCCCAAGTGCAGCACCCTGCACTTGTCCGTATTAAAACGCATCCTGTTCCTGTTAGCCCACCCCTGTAACCTATCCAGATCCCTCTGCAATCTCTCCCTCCCTGCTAGCGTGCTCACCTCCCCCCAAATTTTGGTGTCATCAGCGAATTTAAACAGGTTACTTTCCACCCCATCATCCAGATCGCTGATGAAGAAATTGAACAGCGCAGGCCCCAGGACCGAGCCCTGGGGGACTCCGCTACCCACCTCCCCCCAGGTCGAATATGACCCATCCACCACCACCCTCTGAGTGCGACCCCTCAGCCAATCTGCAATCCATCTGACTGTGTAGGCATCTATGCCACAGTCGCCTAGTTTTTTAACTAGGATGGGGTGAGAGACGGTGTCAAAGGCCTTGCTGAAGTCCAGAAAGACTACATCCACCGCGACACCTGCATCCATGGCCTTTGTGACCTGATCGTAGAAGGCAATCAGGTTGGTCTGACATGATCTCCCCCTAATAAATCCATGCTGATTGCCCCTGAGCATCATTTCTGATGCCGGCCCATCACAAATGTGCTCCTTGATGATCTTCTCAAAGAGTTTCCCCAGGATTGAGGTAAGACTGACGGGCCTATAGTTGCCCGGGTCCTCCCTCTTCCCCTTCTTGAAGATGGGGACCACATTTGCTACCTTCCAATCATCTGGCACCTGGCCCAAGCACCACGATCGCTCATAGAGCCGTGCCAGGGGCCCTGCAATAACCCCAGCTAGCTCCCTCAACACCCTGGGGTGGAGAGCATCCGGACCCGCTGACTTGAACGCGTCCAGCCCCTCCAGAAGCTCTCTAACCCGGTCCTCCCCAACCTGAGGTCTGAAGGCGATCCCCTCGAGTCCGGCTTCTATCACAGCAGGGAAGTCCCGGTCCCTGCACAAGAAAACGGAGGTGAAGAATTGGTTAAAGAGGTCCGCTTTCTCCTCTGACGCAACCACCAGATTGCCCAGCGTATCCTGCAGGAGTCCCACATTACCCGGCGCCTTCTTCATCCTCCCAATATATTTGAAAAAGGACTTTTTGTTGTCCTTAATCTTGGACACTAATCCGAGCTCTATGTCCGCCTTGGCCTTCCTAACAGCTCACCTACAGGCCCGAGCAGAGGAGGTATACTCCTCTTTGGAGATTTCACCCCCCTTCCACCAGGCGTACGCCGCCTTTTTGGCAAGCAGGCATTCCTGGACGCCCATGCATATATAATATTCCTGGGGATAGGGGATTCTTTCATTCAGGCTCAGATCCACAGATGCCCCAGAGCTCAGCATAATGCACTAACTGAGGGGAGGCAAAGGTAGCTATAGGTCACTTTCTGCACCCATCTGACCCTGGAAGCAGTCGGTGTCAGTCCTAACATCAGTGTAGAATTTGTCTATATAAAGGAAACTCCCAGCTGCCCATTGAAGATCTGGCCCCTGGCTTCTGACTCTAGGGACTGTTTTCCTGTTCTGCCCACCCTCTGTTATTTTCCTTGTTGTTTTGTCTGTAAATATGGATCCAGCCCCAAGTTTGGAACCTCTCCTTCACTTACCATAGTAAGAAAGAAATTCTAGTTTGTTGGGTTAGTAAGTACTAATATATACTACTTGAGGAGAGGTGCAGTGATTTCTATTATATTACAATACCTTGAGACATGGGTAATGTATACCTGTGAGTGAAAATGACAAGCCTGGTAATACCAAGGGTTGTAATAAAAATTCTTCTATATATGGTGTAAAAAAATGACACATTTGGGGATAGAGGAAATAAATTAGGATTAAGAAGACTTAGTTAAAAGAATTCTAAGGCACATGTAATGGTCTCCATAGCCTAATTAGTTGGGACATCAGTACAATAACTAGGCATAACTTGGTTTTCATGTTTGCTTTGTAGATCAACTTTAATAAAAAGGAAATGGGGTGGGGGGGAATGACCTCTTGAAAGAAAAGTAACTGCAACATTTCCATGAGTGGGTTCCATTTTATGGAACTGACTTTTAAAAGAACATAACAAATGTTAAATTTTCGGTGCATCCGACCATAAAGCACACCATAAAGTGACTGAATCCCAAAAACATATGATATAGAATACCCTACATTTGTGCCAAAAGAGGCCATAATAGTGGTTGAAAGATAAATGGTGGAAAATATTTTGGGTAGTAAAGCTAGAATAACATAATGAATCCTCATTATCTACCCTCATAAGAGGACAGAAAATAAAGAAGTTGATAATTATCAACATGATTTGCTGTTACTTTAAAGCCAAGCAACATTTTTGTCTATTTGGTGGGGTATCTTTGGATCTGCTGGTGGATCTGCTTGTGTTAAAGACCTGCAGATGTTTAAGATTTTCATTATCTTTTCCTTTTTGGTTCTTCTGCACAACACAGTGTGATGTGGGAGGGGAAAGAAGAGCCATGTGGTAAATAGAGAACACTAGTTCTCAACAAGTCAGGCTGAAAGAAGTCAGTGCTGGATATTATTGTAGCACATTTTTGTCTCCTTGTAGAATTACCAGGGAAACATCAAGAATAACTGCAAAAGAAATGTTTTGCCACATAAGAATTCAGCTCACATTCAAACACCAGCAGCTTCTAGATTCCTCTTCTCCTGTTCTCTTTTACTAATGCCAAAAATATTAGAATCAAGTTAAGATCCCTAGATTGTAAATCAAACATGAGGTTTGGCTGTAGAAGAGAAATCTTATTTAAACATTAGCAGTTCAGTAGTAGCTCTGCCAGCTTTATTAATCTTATTTCACTTGTGACCTTAGCCTTTCCATCTGAGTAAATCTTTATGAAATGCAGTCACCCCCAGTTGCTTTTCTTTTGCAGTGATGGAAATTTTGTTTTCAAGGGAAAAATGCTAAAAACTTATGACTTAGTTTCTTGTAAATCCATCTATGACCCAGTGAATAATAATCACATGTATGGGTTTGTTTGTTTTAACTATAAGATTTTAGGTGTATTTTTTTAAACTGTGCTTCTGGTTTAAAAAGGAAAAGGTAGTAAAAGGTGGTAGACATTAATCTTCATTCCTGATAATCAGGGTGGGGGATGATGCACTGTTTGCTTTTCTGCATTTATAATGGCTTAATCAGGACAATTTGTTTATTTTTTAAAAAATGGAAGAGAAAAGGTTTGCATACTCTTGAATTAATTTTTCAATGTGAGAGATAAAAATACAATAAATGTAATGCAAAAAGGTGCAATTTAATATTAAATTTTTGGAGTTTAAGACTCCAGTTAAATTTTAAAAAGAACCACTGAAATTAGCTAGGAAGACCCATCTCTTGGTTGTCAGTGTTTAATCTGTAATTAACAAATAGTTTTTATAATGTAATATGCAGAATCAAACCTGCCTAGAATATATAGTTTTCAGTATAAAAGGAGGAAATAAGAATGCAATGATTGGGTATATTTTAAAAACTGAATGTCTAAAGTACTAAAAGTAAAGAGAGCCTCTTTCAAAGGCTAGTTTAGTATCTCTAGATGTTTTCTAAAATAAGTAATGCCTTACATATTGTAGTAGTTTTGAACTGCTGTAGCTATGATGGCCCAAAATGTACAAGAGGCAAAGTGTTCTTTTGTTTGCTCAGGGATTTTGGAGTAGGGGTTGGAGGGGGTTGGGTTTTTTCAGGGTTTTAGTTTTGTGGAGTTTCTTGGGTTTTTTTGTTTCTTTTTGGATATCTTATATTGGATCAACTGTATAATTGAGAGAGATGCTGGGCAAGCCTTTAGGTGCAAAATGATCTTCAGGTCAGACCTGAAGAAGGGCACTTTGTACAAGAAAGTTTGTTCAGCATTTTTCCCAACTACACAGTTGGCCCAGTATAAGGTATTGCCAAAAAATGCCCCCAAAAAACAAAACAAAGCCTTGCCTCTCATAGATTTATAGATGTAGAGTTGGAAGGGACCTAAGTAGATCTTCAAGTCTGATGCCCTGCCCTGGGCAGAAGAGAGAACTGGGCTTATATGACCCCAGCTAGGTAATTATCAAGCCCCCTCTTAAAGACCCCCAAGGTAGGAGCAAGCACCACTTCCCTTGGAAGTTGGTTCCAGATCCTAGCCGCCCTGACTGTGAAGTAGTGCTTTCTAATGTCCAGCCTGAACCTACTCTCAAACAACTTATGGCCTTTATTTCTTGTTACTCTGGGAGGTGCTTGGGGGAACAGGGACTCTCCCATTCCCCACTGGTCCCCCCTGGTAAGTTTATAGATGGCTACCAGGTCCCCTCTCACCCTTCTCTTGTGGAGGCTGAACAGGTTCAGGTCCCATAGCCTCTCCTCATAGGGTCTGCCCTGCTGTCCCTGGATCATGCGAATGGCCCTCGTCTGGACCCTCTTGATGCTGACTACCTCCCTCCTAAAGTGCGGCGCCCAGAACTGGACACAGTACTCCAGCTGAGGCCTGGCCAGTGTCGCATAGAGGGGGAGGATCACCTCCTTGGCCCTGCTTGTGTTGCATCTGTGGATGCACGACAAGGTGCGGTTAGTCTTACTGACTGTGTCCTCACATTGGTGACCCGTGTTCATTTTGGAATTGATAATGACTCCAAGATCATAATGCCTTACAATAATTTTGTTGATTAGAAACAGTGATTCATCTAGATGGCCCTATAGAACAGTATTGTTGAGGAGTTTAAAAGATTAGATTATACTTAAATCAACATTGCTGTCTGGACTTTTTCAGCTGTATGCTGAGAATTGATATGCTGTTCTAACATAATGTCAAGATCACCCTTCTTTGCTTGAAAGTTGGCCATTAAAAGTAGAGTACGGTTTAATCAGTGGATTGGAACATATTCCTAGACTTCATTTCCATAAAGCTTAGAGGTCCCTTCTCCAAAGATGGACCAGAATGGGAACAAGTGGATAGGCACTGTGGAATTGTGATGTGCTCAGCCACAGCCAATCTCAGTTAAATTTTGTGTGAGCAGATTCAAGCCTAAATGGCAGAAATATTTTATTCTGAGCTATCTGAATTAGAACTGCCAGGTAGATCAACAAAGATTTCCAGTACATCCAGCTCACCTTTGCTGAGCACTAGATTTATGGCCTTCCTAGAAACTAATGCTAGCACATTTGGTGTATCCTGGCTACAACTGCTACTGAAGATGAAGCAGATTTTATTGCCTTAACTCACAGACTAGGGGAAAATGGGTCATCTCAAAAAGAACTGAAAGTGTATGTGGCCATTTCTGTATAATTTTACTTCACATGTCTCAGGCAGCAGTTGGCTATCTGTAAATGCAAAAAAACCTTTGTATCTGCTTATGCAGATACAAATTGGAGGAATTCTTTATAATTTGTGTAAGCTCAGCCACACGGTTTTAAATAGATTAATCTTTTATACTGGGTGATTTGTGAATTAATTCTTTGTGTCAAAAATAAAAATGTACACAATGCTGAACTGAAGTATCATATTTTTAGTAAGGTGACCAAGGAGTCCTTTCTAATAAGGCCAACAGTTACCACATCTAGAGTGCAGCAGATCAAGACTGAGAGGTATTGGCAGAATTCCATAAATATTAGGGCTGATCAAAAAACGTCATCTGTTTTTGACAAAAATTGATTTTTTTTTCATTAATTAAATTCCTTGTTAATACTGTCAGTAATTCATTTCAAAACTGAACCCCTGGAAGAAAAATCCAGACTGTCTGGCCAGCATCCAAAATAGGATAATAAAATCGTAGGAAAGTAGGGCTGGAAGAGACCTTGTGAGGTCATCTAGTCCAGCCCTCTGCTCATGCCCATGATTAAACCATCCTAATGAAGTGTCTTTGTGACCTGGTCCTAAACATTTCCAAGGATGGAGATTCCACATTTTCTATAGGTAGCCTGTTCCATTGCTTGATCGCCCTCATAGTCAGAAAGATCCTCCTAATTTCCATCCTAAATTTCCTGTGCTGCAGCTTGAGGCCATAGTTCCTAGTCCTGTCCCATATGGCCACAGAGTGAAGCTCATTTCCATCCCCTCTATAATTGCCCTTGAGCTCTTCTTCAGACATATTTCTGTTTTGAAATGCTGCTCTGTCTCATGTCAGTTGTAATTCTGGTAGCCTGGGTTCCCATTCCATTTTTGTGGGTCAGACTCCCTGTTTTGGACTTTTTCCTACAATGCATCACAAGCCTACAGCTACCATGATGCCTGAGCTTCCATCACCAGGCGCACAGTTATGATGCATTGTAGGAAATAAATTCTGATTGGGAGTCTGTCCTACAGAAGATAAAAGAATTGTTAGGCACCCAAGCCTGCAACTCCCAACAGGCATACTCCAAAATATTTTGGATGAATACTTAGTTTCTTGTACAAAGGAGCATACTTCAATTTTTATAAGATATTACCCATACTGTGACTGAATCTATCCAGCTTAAGAATGTTATTCAGAGGGGAAGAAAAATAGCGTGAACACAGATACTGTGTGACAGAGTTTATTTCTTATAGACAGTTTGTTAGGAACCGGAACAGAGTAGAAAAAAAGAGTTAGAACTGCTCTGTTCTTCAGAAGAAGAAAAGTAGTTTTTGAAATTACTACAAAAATAAGAGTTACCTGGCTCACTGAAAATTGGTAGCTAGCCATGTTAGTCTGAAGTTAGGCAGAACTAACTAAACTGGAGATGCATCAGCTTTCCTAAGCAACAGATTACTTCAGAAGTATCCTGTCTTCTCAGTGAAGTTTACCATAGTACAATGAGAGCTGTGGTGGCATAGGCACTAGAGCACAAAGTTGATAGCCCAGAGGTTTCATGAGGCCATAGCAAAAGCACTCACAGTGCCACCCTGTCAGATTCCAACAAATCTGCAAATTCTGCTAAGTACCTTGTTGCATAAGGACACAAAAAAGGAAAGGAAAGGACTATAGTTCACTGGTAACAATAGTTGATTGTGTTGACAAGTACTGTCATACTGGATGGTTGGAACTTTAGTGTCTCTTCCCAGCTCTGCTTGTGACTTTCTTTGTGGGTTTGGGCCTTGCCCACTTTCCACCGCAGATCTCCCACCTATGAAAAAGGAAAATCAGCTTACCCACCTTAGCAAACTGCCTTTTGATGAATGAATGAAATGTGCTAGAGAACTACTAAATATTACCATTTTTTGAACTGGAAAAAGCTGATGGATTTCGGGAGATGTAACTCTTAATTGTGGACAAGAACAAATTGTTTGCTACACCAAATACCAGTGTGTTAGAATGTATTCATATGTGTGAATATCATTTGGTAGTATTAGCTAGTCCTTTCCTTCACATTTTTAAAATAAAATAAGAGTGAAATAGCCGTGTTATCTCATAAAACATGGATGAAATTCATTTTATGATAAGTGTGTGATCTCTGTGGTTTGTTTTTTTGCCTGTAGGCTTTCATGCAGCCGCACTTGCTGGGAAATGAGTTCACACATTTGGAGTTTCCAAGGAGGGTGCAGCGTAAAGAAATCGGAAAGAGGATGCTCTACAGGGACTTTAACATGACTGGCTGGTAAGAACATGCCCCTTCTCAGTGCTGAAAGTCAAAAACCTGAAATCCTACCGTGTATGCATTTGTTTATTAGAATACCCGTCTACATTAAAGCAGATGTGTTCATGCATTGTGAGAGAGAAAATGTCATTCTCTCTTTCTTTGTTTTTTTTTTTAAGAGACTAAATTAGATTTTTTCTCTTGAGCTATGGCCAGAGCCTATCCACAAAGTTTGAGAACTGCGATTGCAACAAGACTGTCAAAGGACAGTCATTGAAGGTGAACCTCTGTGAAAGCTGCTTATTTTTCATAAATTACAAGTCATTTTCCTTTACACACATTGTAGTATCTGGCTAATAGAAGATGGTTCTTTTTCTTTAATGTGCATAAAAACTTGCAATAAGGAAAAAATTGGTTCCTCTATTCCAGCACAGCAGAGATGACCTCTGAATGGATAATCCTTGTAGACATTTTTAACTGCAGACCATACTTCTGAACAAAAAGAGTAGCCAACTTAAAATGAGAAGATTTGAATGAACAGAAGTCACCGCAATTGCTTAATGCAATAAAGATAGGAGGATGAACAAACCTGAATCTGTGGCAAAATTGTCTAGTTTTCATGTCTGTTCAGAGAGTCCCTTTAAATGGGAAACTTAGACTAAGGAAAGTCTGCTCTGTACAGTCGCATGCTCTTTATGTGATTTTTGTAAATGAAAAGAACATTTTACTTCCCTGTGCTGCGCTTGTCTTAACAATCATTACAATAGTTCGGCCAGCAATGGAAAGGGCAGACAGGGTCCAAAAACTGAAGCTCTGGTATATTTAGAGCAGTGGTTCTCAACTTCACTGGACTTAAAGCACCCTTTGCTAGGTTCAAGGCATCCCTCAGTAAGGCACCCCTCCGTAACTTTTATGAATTGAGTGGTACTCAGTTTCACAAACTAACTTATAGATTACAGTTCTTTCTTGCAGAGGGGTCTGGCTGTGGGGATGGGAGGTCATCCAGGCAGGGACAAGCCTGAGCCTGCGCTTAACTGCTTAGTTTATCAGCTTATTTCCTAACACCTCAATTCCTCATACCTCATGGCACCCTTCAAAAGATCTGGCAGCACCTTGGTTGAGAATCACTGGTTTAGAGACTTGAACAGGCTGACATCATAAATGATATGCCTACAACTCTTCCTGGTATAATGTCTCATAATTAGTTAGTACTTCACTGCTAAAAGTGTCGTGTTGTTTTAATAGTCAAAGCAATTGCCAAATTCTGTTAAAAGAATATGCATAACATAATATGCAGACTGAGTTAAGCTAAGAATTGCCATCACTGGCCATCATCACTGAACAATGTTCTTGTCATAGTATCATAGAGAACAGAAGTAGGGCTGGAAGGGACCTCCAGAGGTCATCTAGTTCAGTCCCTGCCTGAGGCAGTATACAACCACTCCTTTAAAATAGCTGTTGCATCAGAGGATTGGAGGGTAGCAGTAAGTAAAAAAAAAAAAATGTGAGTATGATCTGGGGAATTACACGTAGTAAAAAACTTGTACCTTATATAAACTGAACTGAAATTAGAAATACAATGTTAGAGGACCTGGACAAACAAGAGATGATAGGGTAGGTGTGGGCAAAATATGACCCATGAGTTGGATCCAGCCAGCCAACTGATTGAATCTGACCCACAGAGGCTGCCCGCCAATTGGTTGGATCTGGCCCATGGCTGCCCCTGTGACACTCCACATACGGCTGAGCCCTACTAGGGGACAGCTAGCACTGCGCTTCTGCCTGTGCCTGCTGGCTTTAGTCCAGGCCAGCATGCAAAGCCCTTGGCAGGGCTGCTCCCAGTGTGGCTGTAGCTGCCCGGGTGCTGATCAGCTCTTCTCACCTCTAGCAGCGGCTCCTCCTTCTGCTCCTGCTCCTGCTTCTGATGCACCACTCCAGGCAGGGATAAAGCTTCAGCTGGGCAACTCCTGCCCCAGTGAGCGGGGTTCTGGCTTCAGCTTCTGGCTTCATTCCAGCCAGGGCTTTGTTGAGCCAGGCCTTAAAAACCTCCAAGGATGGAAATTCCACCACCTCTCTAGGTAACCTGTTCCAGTGCTTCACCACAGTCCTAGTGGGGACAGTATTTCCTGATATCCAACCTAAATTTCCCTTGCTGCAACTTGAGACCAGCTGTATCCTCCTTGGAACCACCCTTCAGGTAGTTAAAAGCTGCTATCAAATCCTCCCTCAGTCTTTTCATCTCTACGTTAATAAGACTGGTTTCCTCAGCCTGTCCTCATAAGTCATGCCCCAACCCCTTCACCATTTTTATTGCCATCCTCTGGACTCTCTCCACCTTGTCCACATCCTTTCTGTAGTGGAGGGCCTAAAATTGGACACACTACTCCCGATGTGGCCTCACTAAGTGCAGAATAGAGAGGAATTATTACATCCCTTGATCTGCTTGCAGCAGTCCTACTAATGTAGCTCAGTATGCTGTTAGTCTTTTTGGCATCAAGGGCATGCTGCTGACTCGTACGTAGCTTATGGTCCACTGTAACCCCCAGGTCCTTTTCTGCAGAGCTGCTGCCCAACTAGTCAGCCCCCAGCCTTTACTGGTACTTGGGATTGTTCCGTCCTAAGTGCAGGACTTTACACTTGTCCTTGTTGAACCTCATATGATTTCTTTTGGCCCAATCTTCCAATTTGTGTAGGTCACTGAATCCTAGCCCTACTCTCCAGCATATCTACTACTCCCCCCAACTTGTTGGCACCTGAGAACTTGCTGAGCGTGAACTCCGTCCTATCTTCCAGATCATTAATGAAGATATTGAACAAAACCAGCCCCAGGACTGACCCCTGGGGCAGTCCACTTGATACTAGCTGCCAACTAGACATGGAGCCATTGATTACTACCTTGTTGAGCCCAATGATCCAGCTAGCTTGCTATTCGTGTTACAGTCCATTCATCCAATCCATACTTCCTTAACTTGCTTGCAAGAATGCTGTGGGAGACTGTATCAAAAGCCTTGCTGACATCAAGGTATACCATGCCCACTGCTTTCTCTGCATCCAGAGAGCCAGTCATCTCATCGTAAAAAGTAATCAGGTTGGTGAGGTGTGACTTGCCCTTGGTAAATCCATGCTGGCTATTCCTGATCACTTTCTTCTGCTCCAGGTGCTTAGAAATGGATTCCTTGAGGACCTGCTCCATGGTTTTCTGGGGACTGAGGTGAGGCTAACTGGATTGTAGTTCCCTGGATCCTCCTTCTTTTTTTTAAAAATGGGCACTATATTTGCCCTTTTCCAGTTATCCAGGACCTACCCTGATTGCATGAGTTTTCTAAGGTAATGGCCAGCAGCTCTCCAGTCACATCAGCCAAGTCCCTCAGCACCCTCGGTTGCATTGCATCCAGCCCCATGGACTTGTATGTGTCCTTTTCTATAGAATCCCTGACCTATTCTTTTACCACTGAGGTCTGCTCACCTTCTCCTGAAACTGTGCGGCCCAGTGCAGTGGTTTGGAAGCTGACCAAAGTAAAAAGGCATTGAGTACTTCAGCCTTTCTCCTCATCATCTGTCACTTAAGTTGCCTCCCCAATTCAGTAAGGAACCCATACTTTCTCTGACCTTCCTCTTGTTGTTAACATACTTGTAGAAACCCTTCTTTTTATTCTTCACGTTCTTTGCTAGCTGCAACTCCAGTTGCTCTTTGGCCTTCCTGATTTCATCCCTGCATGCCCAAGCAATATTCCTGTGCTTCTCTCTAGTCATCTGTCCAAGCTTTTACATCTTAAACTTCCTTTTCTGTGTTTAAACTCACCAAAGAGTTCTCCCCTAAGCCAAGCTAGTTGCCTGCCATATTTGCTATTTTTCGTGCGCACTGGAATGGTTTGTAGTTGCATAGTAGTCGCCCTATGTCTCTAAAAAGGGATATTGCAAAATTACTGGGGTTCAGGGATGTAGATATAAAGAATGATCAGAGATCTAGAAAAGGTCACACAGAGAGGTTGGGGAAAGCTACATTTCTACCTTAAAAAGGAAAGGAAGGAGTCAAAGAAAAGGGAACATGATAAAAATGTGTTCAATAAAAATGCTATAGAGAAGGTAAATGGGGAAACAGAGGAACAAGGTGACCTCCAGTGAAATTAAAAGGTGACAAGGTCAAGCCCAATGAAAGGAAATGCTTTTTCAAACCACATGTGATAGCACTGTGGAACTCATCATAGGATGTTGCTAAGGCCAGAAATTGAGCAACTTCAAAAAGTTATTCATCAATCATATTGGTAAGAAATATATCCAAAATTATAAATGCTAAGAAACTTTGGAAGAAAGAGGAATTTTATCATGCTTCTAGGCTTAAGACTGTTTCTAATTACAAGGGATTAAGAGGTTTTATGCATCTTTCTCTGGTCACTTAGAAATAGGATACTGGCCTTGAAGTCTGATCCAATACATTCCCGTTAGCATTGTACTTGCACTCTGTGAATTCTTACGTCATCATTTTTTATGTTCTATTTGTCTAAAGCTATGTTCACACTCAAAATTTTACTTCCATTTTAGCATATATTAACCAATATACATACTAATATAGTCTAACGAAAGATGTTTGGTGAAACATGACTAGCTACCTATGTATGTGTCCTGGAACAAACGACAGTTAATGTTTACACTACAGACTGCAATCCTGTTAGTCGTGGTTTAAAATTCACTAACTTAAAATTCAACCCCAAATATACCTGTATGAACTGAGCTGAGCCAGAGAAGAAAGGTAAGAGTCGCAGAAATATATGTGGATGAAGATGCTAACCTCTTCCTACCTTTACTGTGATATTTATGTGAGCAAAATGTGTCTAGTTGTCGTTACTCGGGAAGCTAGATGCTGGTAGCCAGCTGCTTAGTTGATCTCAGGAGCTGGCATGTCAGCATTCTTTTTTGTTCCTTGACCTCAGGGCTGAGGACTGTGAAACAAAGAAAGCACTTCTATGTTCCTGTGAAGTTTACCTAGTCAGGGTCAATGGAGACAAGAAATGCTATTTCAGTTTTAAATGTACTTGCTTTCCCTTTCCAATAGGTACTTGGATAATAACAATCTCCTAGGCAAAGGCTTTCTGTTTAGTACACAGTGGGACTTCAATATTTCAAATCCTTTTAGTGGCTAAAACTATGGTTAAAATATCAAAGAGATTTCCAGCACATTTTTAATAGTAATGCATGCTACATAGACATAGATTTAGTAGACATTGAGGCTGGAAGGGACCTTGAAGATCATCGCACCTTGTCGTGTATTAGCAGATGCATGACCAACAGACAGAGGGAGGTGATGCTCCCCCTCTGTGCAGCACTAGTCAAGTTGCAGTTGGAGTACTGTGTCCAGTTTTGGGCGTTGCACTTCAAGAGGGACACAGAGGATCTGAACAGGGTTCAGAGGAGGGCCACCCGCATGATTAGTGGTCTCTGTGAAAGACCCTGTGAGGAGAGGTTGAGAGATCTGGATCTCTTCAGCCTATACAAAAGATGGCTGAGGGGTGACCTTGTGGCTGCCTATACATTTATCAGGGGAGGACAGCAGGGAATTGGGGATGCGCTACTTACCAGAGCACCCCAGGGAATAGGAATAATGGTGAAAGCCTGGTGGTGTTTAACACAGCTTCAGTGTTTTGTTTGGAAAGGAACATTATTTTAAATTCAGGCCATTTTCTGTCTTTTCTATTAGAAGTACTAGGATTATTTTTTGCCTTCTGTGCTCTGGAGTTTTTCAGAAACTCAGCAATGCATTGGCTTGACCAGCTTGTTTGGATTACAAAAGGTTATTGTCTCTGGGACTGTCATCATGCAGTTGGCCTTTTTTTTTCCCTGTGAAGTTTCCACACGGCTCTGCCTCAGCAACCCACAGTGGTAGCAGAGCTGCCAAGCTTCCCCATAGCATTAGGGCAATCATTGATCCAGTGATGCACATTGTATCACTAGTCTAAGGCTGCCTCTAATTGCTTCGAGACCGAGCTTTCTCAACCCCCCCCCACCCCCAATCCCCCATCTCTAACTCTCTTCTATGCCCAGTTTGTTCAGATTTTGTGCCAGAAATTCAACTGTAGTGGAAGTGGTAGCTTTATGTAAGCCGCTAGCCCTCCCCCTTCACACACATTGTGTTGATCAACCATTGTGGAATACGTACTGTAACTGGCACTGTATCTTAAGAGCTCTGTCTCCTGCTGAACAAGCCTCTGAGCTGTCTCAAGCTGTAATTTGCTGGCAGACAACTGTGTTACTAAGTTGAAGTTTTAGGTTAAACTTTATCATGTAGAGGCTGTGTCTAATATTTTGCCATGTTTTGCACATCTGTCTAATGAGAAAGCAGAATATAGGGTATTTATTTATTCTGTAGATGTATAGTTTTGCAGCTGGCAATATTGAAGGAGAGTGGCTAAACCGAGGTAGGAATGCATTAAAATGCAAGATCAATAGATGTACTAGTGTATTGGGGATATTTAGATTAAAATATTCAGCTCTGTGTTCATTTGCAGCAGTTGTAAAGCTGATGTCTTCCGTCTTTCTCTCTCTTTTTTTAAAGCAAGATGTGGCTTTTAACTATTTCTTTAGGGACAGTGAGTGAAATCCACTGTTAACATTTTCTGGTTTTCTTAGTGGACATATATTGCAAAAGACTTTTCTGTGACTAATAACCTTGACTCTCGCAGCCATCTTCCTGCAGTTTGCTTCACTGTTGTCTGATTCTTAAATGCCCTCCTGTGACAAGGGCAGTCCTTCTTCCAGCAGTGTAGCAGGAATCCTTCAGGTGGTGCTTTCAGCCAGAGAGCAACAATTCCAAGTCATGGCAGCTTGTGAGATTTTGCAGTCATTTTTGTTCTGCACTGGAAGAAAAACCAAACATCTCAAACATTGTTAGGAAGATGGAATTGTCAAAATGTCTGTTTTCTGATCCAAACCTGAGCTTTTCAGCTTTCTGTCAGAAACAGCCAGGAGTGCTGAACCCCAAATCCTTCCCAGCAAACCCTGGTCAGCACTCATCTGTTGATTCAGACTGTTTTGCCTTTGACCAAAGAATTTAAGAAATGTCGTTTTTCTGGGATCCGTGATGGGTTCATCTAGCCCACTATCCTGTCTCTCACAGAGACAGAGTATAGATATTGTGGGAAGGAGTTTCCAGAATTCAGACAGATTTGCGTTTTATTTAAAAAAAAAAAAAAAAAAAAAAAAAAAAAAAAA
>NW_017729022.1:21008095-21010330 GCF_001723915.1 Gavialis gangeticus | reverse complement strand
AAAAAAAAAAAAAAAAAAAAAAAAAAATGACGATGACTGATGACCAGCTCTAATTCCACCTATCTGCAAGGCTCTAAAAACTAGGAATACCCCAAATTTAGGAGTAGTAGGCACAATCTAAGCATGCTGTTCTTAATGGTGCAGCTACTACCAAATCTGCTTGCTTTGGTGAGATGGCAGCCGTATATAATTAACCACCCAATGGTTGGCATATTTTTGGGAGTCGTCGCTGAGGTTTATTGCAAACCCAAACAAGTCTGGTGTCTTGTGGCTAATGCTAAACAAAAACCAGTTTATTCTAGAGTCAGTTTTGTCCACCTCCTGGAAGGTTGCCAACACATTTTGTACTCTCTCTTTCCTTTCAAATAGGGGAGGTCTTTCAGCTTCTGAAAGCATCTGATTAAAAACCCCCTTCATTTCAAGTTCATTTTATTTTATTCGGGATGGACGACTTGTGCTTTTGTTCTGCAGCCCATTCTGGAGTCTGTGGTTCAGACTCCTTCTCACAAAAATAGGATTTCGTTAGTCACTTAAAGGGAACCCAGAATACCTCCTAAAGAGCCAAGGTACATGTTTTGCTTGGTAACATGCAAATTGATTTGAACAAATATTATCAGTATGGCCACTACCTTATTCTTTATTGCTCTGTTCAGTGTCCTTTGACAGCACATTCAGGTAGCCTGACAGAGAAGTGGATAAGCAGATTGAGAAATGTCACAGAATGCTTTATGAATCAGGCGCCAGCACTGCACCCCCGTTTAATATAAATCGATTTATTGAATCAAGCACAGAAGCCCTGTTACAGAAACCTCAGGCTATATCCTCTAGAGAACCACCTAATAAAACAGCCCCAACTGACACTCCTTATTAGCTTTTCCACGGATCCCAAGGCAGTATTTAAAGTGGCAGTGTCCCCTCTTTTAGGGCTGAATTTATCTGTTGGCCATTGCCTATGGGTCTAATTAGCTTGGCATTATTAGTCTTATTCAGATAAGCTGCATTTCCTAACAGCTTGACTCCAACTTGTAAAAAGTAATTGGGAGTCTTGCAAACCCTGTGCCTTCACCTGCTTGATTACACCTTTTAGCCAAATTCACATACTTTACAAAGAGTCATCTTTTTATTATTATTTAATGGGGCTTTTTTGTCTAGTGAAACCTTTTGTGCTAGCTCAGTTCAAATCCTGCCTGTATCATTGTGCCTTAGACTTCAGCCATATCCTTTGTAGACTCGCCAGGGAGAGATCAAATTTTAATTTCATAATTACTTCACAAGAAAGCAGCCTTTCCTCAGTCATGCCTGGTATTAATTTCCTCCCAGTGACTTACATTTTCATAATTTAATGTTTATGGGCCACCTTGGCAGCATTAGGTCTTTCTAGAGAAGAAAGGATAGGATGTCATTTTTTTCAGCAGAAACCATGTTCTCCACAGCTAATAACAAACTGAGTAAAAGGGGGAAGAATCCAGCAAAGCAAGATATCTGGAAGAGGGGCGGGACAATAGCTCTTTCACGTGCATGACCAAGGCAGCTCGTTGGATTGTGCCTTGGGTGTAATGCCCTGTAATGATAAATAGTTGTTTGCAATGTGCATGTTCTGCATCTTTTCAAGATTTGCAGCTCAAGCTGCAGGAATGGCAGGGGATGAAAACTGACCTGCTGTGTACAGCACATCTCCTGACAGTGATGAATAGCTCTGCTTTCCCCAAGTGTACACATGCCATAGAAACTAAGCCAGTGTCTTTGGGGCAGGACAAAACAAAAACAAAACAGAAAAGTAACAGCTGTGGCTGCATCAAAAAGGACAAAACTAAACCTGAAGTAGAGCCGGTTAGAAATTTTTGGATGTAACAAGTTGGTTACACTGCTGCTAGTCAGCGGTGGGCAGTAGTGAAACTGAGAAGAATGTGGTCTGTTTCAGTCAACATCTGTTCAAAGCATTTCATTGCAGAAACACAGGTTTTCAGTGTTTCCAGAATGAAATATTGTGGGATTTTAGTTCCATGAAAAATGGGGAAGGGGCAACCTCATCTCTATTTGGGATGGTTTTGGGGTTTTGTTTTTTTAATTTGGCGGGGGATGGGGGCTTGTGGCAGAGCCCCCCATGCAGTGTGCAGCAGTGGGGATTTCCCCCCTATCTGGCAGCAGCCAGTGAGTGCTAGGCTTTTTTTTTTTTTAAAGAGGCAGGAGGCTGGGGCTGGGCGGGGTAGACATTGACAGGGCTGGGAGAGCAGG
>NW_017729022.1:20986788-21007998 GCF_001723915.1 Gavialis gangeticus | reverse complement strand
GGGTTTTTTTTTTTTTATTTGGGGGGGGGGGGGGTTAGAATTTATAAATTGCCGTTTATGGAAATTATTAATGGAAGGGCAATTTTGCTGTTTCATATAGACCCTAAAGAGTGGTTCTCAGTTTTTTTAGATTGGAGGCACCTTCCATAACTTCTGTGAATTGAGCAGCACCCTATTTTAAAAAAACCAAATATATATATTAGTGTTTAGTTCCTTGCAGAGGGGCCAGACAGTAGTGGCCAGACAGGGCCTGAGCCTGTACTTACATTCTCACACCTGCTTATCTCTTCACATTTCGAGACACCCTTCAAGAGATCTCGTGGTGCCCTGGTTGAGAATTACTGCTCTAGAAGTTCAGCATGTTTTGTGTGATGGACCCCCTCTTTTTATGGAGAACCCAGTGTAGTGTCTTTTAACCATCACAGATATTTGTATATAAAAATCTTTTCTTTACTTTGGATTCTTTGTTCCTACCATCTCCCTTTCCCCCAAGCTTCACCACGCTGTGCATGCTTCTAAAAGTTCTTTCTGTGTCTCTTTAGCACCTTCCATGTTAGGTTTTCATCGTATTTGTCCACATTAATTTAGCCTCATATCTTGTTCAGTAAGCCAAGGTTGAGGAAACTGAGATAATCTGAAATTGTAGCTAACTTCTAAAATGGTGCTTAAAGTCAGACACTAGTATCCCATATTTACAGACCAAACTAGGACAGTGATACGATTATAGTACCTAAGCCTGCCCTTAACTTTAAGCACATACTTAAACACTTTGCTGAATCTGTTGTTGACTTATTTTTTGTGTGGAGGTTTTGTCTCTTAACTGCATTAGGCTCTCTCTCCACCCCTTTGAAGGCTTGGTAATAAGCAGCTGTTCATTCTGGTTCCACAGTAGTAATAAAAATAGCTAGCCAATTCTTAAAATTAGTGACTTTAGCTCCTTTTAGTCAAAAGATCAGTTCCAACCTATTGTTCACCTCCTACCTCTCAACAGGTGAAAAAAGGATCATTTCTAGTCAGTTTTCTGTTGCTCTAAGATTAAAACCCAACTTTCCATTGATATGAGCTGGGAATAGCGGTGACTGAAAAGTAGCAGAGTAGTACTAAGAACAACTTTTATCCTTAAGCCTATCTTGAAGGGATGCTCCCTATTCCTAGTTTTATTGCAAAACAACACATTTCTGAAGCTGTTGCTCATTCTTTATGCTCAACACAAGCAGCTTATGAAGTTGTTTCAAATTCTTGCCCCTGGACAACACAACCTATGCCATCCTTCAGTTGATTTCCTCAGGTTTATATTTGAGTTTTCAGTGAAGAAACTTACAATTCACTTTGGCAGTTTCACAAGGGGCAACATAAAAAAGTAAAGAATGGGACTAGTATAAAGTCTGTGCTGTCCTGTTTTCTATTCTGATCCTTTGAGGCTGGAGAACTGGCATGATCACTGTTTCTTATTTGTGCACAAGCATGTGAATGCACCACCTTTCACAGGCAGTAAATCCTTTAAATCACCTTTGCTGTAATGGAAACGTTTTTAATGTTGAGTGTCCTGCTTTGACACGTTTGTGTAGTGCAAATTTTTAAACACGTACGTAGAAGAAAATTTTAGAAAACTAACAAACATTCTAGGTTTTGGGCTGTTGCATCCATATTTAGCCATCTGCGATATTTACTTGAATCCAAGACGAATCTGAATTTAAGATGACTCGCACTATAATTAGATTCTATAAATGGAATATTTATAAATTTGTTATAATTTCACACATATAGAGTCTAATTATTGGAAGGTCATCTTTAGTTCATCCCTCTAGACTGCTGCAGGGGGGCTGGCAGTATGTGGGGGGGGAGGGTCAAGCAGCCTGCCCCCTGCTTGTCTCCCCACAGCCTCAGGTCCCCCCTTTGCCTTCCACCTCTGCTCCCCTTTCTGCCCCTTCCCCTCTCATGTTCTGCTTCCCCCACACTCTTCCTCCATAGCCTCTGCTCCCCCACTACCTTTGGGGTCCTCTCTCCCTTCCCCACTCTCCCACCCGGCCTCTGTTCCCCACCCCTCTTACCATTGCTCCATGCTGGCAGGTTCTGTCCCGATTCTATCCCCCACAGCAGCCATGCTACAGGACTGGGCTGGGGCTGTGCTCAGTGCCCAAGGCTATACCATGAATGGAGCCTGCTGGTGGGGGTGGCGGGGGAAGAAGCTGCAGGGGGAGAGGGCAGGGTGCAGAGGCAGCAGCGGAGGGGTGGGGGATGGGACAGGGACAACAGGCAGCAGCTAAAGGTACATCCCTAACCCTGGGTAGGGTCTGAAGCCCAAACTATAGTAGCCCCCTGCTCCCAACACCCGCCCCCCTCCCCCCATTGCCCTCATACTTGATTCTGAGATGAGGGGCTTCCCCCCCCATGTTAAATGGGGAAGAAAACTTCATCTTTAGAATCAAGTAAATACGGTAACCGTTGTTCAGAATTCAGCACTCCAAGCCCCCTATTTACCTTAGCAGGAGCTCTTGACCTCAGCAATTTTGAAAATCAGGGTTTTTCATTGTGGACGTAGTGTCTGAGCTGCAGGCTCCTGTTTGATTGTTTTTTTAATCTTGGACTTTATGCATGAAATAGAATAAAAGCTGCCTGAAAAGAAACTTCTAGATTTAAACCTTGCTTTGCAGCATCATTATCAGTACAGAGGAAATTTGGTCCATAGACTACTGGGTTCATGATATTGAACAATTTCTTGCTGATTTTTGCAGTGTGCTTAAAACAGATTCCAGTTAGCATGCGAGTAACATCATCTAGGTCCTGGTTCCTTTTAGTTCTGGCACTGCTTTTGGCTCCTGATGCAGGTTGGCCCTGTTTTTCCAAAATGTTGATACTGAATCCAAATGTAACTTTGTGGGTGGTACATATGTTGAGCTTTTACTGAGTACTTTTGGATTGCCACAGTCTTTTGCAATCGTATTTAAAAAAAAAAAAAAAAAACCCCCAAGAAATCAAGTAAAATAAAAGGCAGCTAGCCCCATCTGCATTCATACCACCATTCTCCCCTCCCTTTTTGCTTTTCTTTTTCGAAAACATTTTAATGTGATGGGGGCATTGACAGGATTTAAAGGGGCTCAGAGCAGTAAGCAATATTACAATTTCATTTTTACTATCTCTTTTGTCATGCTCTGATGGTCTTTGAGTCTTTCTGGAGCACTGATCAGAAAATAATGCAGAAACCGAACGGCTGTAACTAAACTCTGCATATTGTTTTGTTATCAGAGGGGCTAAGTTGAATTGCCTGCTTGTCTTGAAGAAGGATTATGCTAGCAGCTTTTATAAACCAAGAGGTTCCTTCACTTCTGGGCATGTATGTGTTTATACCTATCACAATATAGGATCTGTTTATAGAGATTGTGCTGTATATACAACACAGGTAGGCATAAATGCAATTTTATTATGTGAAGTCAAGTGAAATAGTCCAGAAGGTTGTAGCTTGGGTGAAATATACATATGCACAAAGTACAGGAGGTTTTGCACAGTAGGAACTTCACAGCTTCCTTCCTTTTCCCCAATGGAATCGCTGAGTTGCTAGCTGAAAAACTGTCCTTTATCATTCTCCTGCAGGAAACCACATACTCATATATTATTAATTCTGTTTGGCTAGTGGTGTAGGACTTAGGTACTTGTCAAGACAGTCTCATGTTGCTTCTCAGTATATGAGTGCCATTTCTACTGTGAAGGTTAAAATTCTAACCACTTTTTTTTAAGAGGTGAGGGATTGTTTCAGCAATAACATCAACAAAAACACGCTTGAGATGAGTCTTGATGCCCACATTTTGAGACACTACAAAACAAATAACCTGAGCCTCTTGGGTCTCAAACTCTTAGTTGCTCCCCTCAGGGTCACAAAGCAGCCATTTTCCTTTCCTGATCTTTGAATGAAGCAAATTTGCTTCACCACTTCCAACTTGGCCTCTTCTGTCATCAGAGACCCCATAAAACATTGTGCCAGTCATGCTGGCTGTCTTGGGAAGCTGGGTGTGAGGGAACATTTCTGAAAAAGATTTAAACAAAGTTGATTAGTTTTCTTCTTTAAGTACTAATGGTGTCTCTTGTGCTGTCCCTGAAGGCATAAAAACTAGATTATGATTTTCTAGGGTCATTTAGAACCACATAATATGGAATCAAATTAAGTCCTTTTTTGCCTAGGATCAGAGTACGACTGCCTCAACCTCCCCATGGTTGGGGATGTTTCATCAGGGCTCTCTGCATCATAGGTCCAGTTGAGGGTGGTGCAGTTTACCTTCAGCATAGCAGCCAGGAAAGGTGAATTGGTGAAGGAGACAGAAAAGGCTTGGTGAAAAGGCTTTAGTCGTTTTGATGAGAACAAGGGAGGCAGCAAGAAGGACACTTATGACTCGCATCCTTTCTTGGGGAACCCACCTACATTCTGCTCCATGTTCAGAGTCCATTTTTCCCCATAGATCTGGATCTGCTTCTGATCCCCCACAAGAAGATGCTACTTGGAAGTTGTCTCTACAGTATCCACTGAGGAACCCTTCATAGCGTGTTTCCACTATAATTTCATATCAGTTTTCCCTTTCGTGCTTCCGTATACCTCCTCTTCAAGCCCCTCTGTTGATGTATTCCAATGTGGTAACCCTACTCCCAAGAGGAAGTCCGCCAGTCATATCTTTGTAGAGTGGCAGCCTTGGTCCTTTATGCTTTTCCTTTGAGAGATCCTGTCTGTGGCCAGTGACTCCCAGTGATGAGTCTGTGTTCTGCACAACATACTTTATTACAGCCATCAAGCAACTAGCATTTTTTTCTGTTTGGCTTGATATGCTAAGATGATTTGGTATGTGTCATAAAAGAAATCACAGTTTTTGCTTATTTGAGATGCAAACAGACTAATTTTTTAATGAACAGTTATTTTTTTCCTCGAAGGTAGAAGGCAGTCATTCCAAGAAATCATCCTTCAGGTATATATTAACTTCTGCTCAAAGCATAACAACAATTCAGTTGTGCTACCTACCTAAGTTGCAACTCCCAGTTGCAAACCATATGGGCTTTTTTCTTTGTCTGTAGTATAAATGCATCCTGCAACTATAGAAGCTATTTGCCTCAGAATATGGAGGCTTTTCTTGTACAGTAGACTTCATCTGCTTTCGGAGCTGCATTTCGGTGTACAAGATAACTAATAGACAACTGTTTGTTTTTTTTTAATTAAAATATTTTTACTTTATGAGACACAAGCCAATTAAAAATGCTGATTTTTGACCCTATCTGACAATGCAAAGAAATTTCAAGATAAGGCTTAAATTTCATGCCTGTATTGCTGCCTCTTAATCATGACTTACAACGTTGTGCCCAGGTAATGCAGCACATAAAGTATGCAGTGCAAGACTGTGCATTGATCCCAGTTCTTTGCAATATTTCAGTGAGGCAGGGGGAGTTGAATTACAGCTGGGTTTCAATATAGGATTGCAGCCTTAATTTTTAATTTCCTGGCTTCTGCTGGTTTGTGTCACAACCTTAATGTTGTTTAAACCTAATTGAATTTGATTCCCATGTGTTCAAACAGCCAGTCCCGCTCCCGAGCTGAACATCAGGTGTTGAGGCTCTGGCTGAACCTGACAAGAGGGTGCACTGCTGTGCATTCCCTTCTCACACTTGTCCATTCCAGTTCAGTGATGAATACTGATTTGTTCTCTCAGGTGATGACTGTCATATTACCCAAAGGGTCATTGGGGAGGGGAGGAAACAGCAAACTGGAGAGGGGACAGACATTTGTGTGTGTAAAAACAGGAGGGGGAGGTGCAACCTACTGTCTTTTGGGGACTATATGCCCACACCCTGGTAGTGCCCTATCACCCTGTCCTGCATGCAAGTTGTGCAGTGCAAAATAGTCTTAAGCTAAAGCCTTGTGTTACCTTTTTACCCCATCAGTGTCAAAAATCAGGTGTGTAAAAGGTAGTATATGCAGACATGCAAAAACACAAGCAGGGCCTAAGCCCACCTTCTCATCTCAGCAATTTCAGAGCTATTGTGAAACAGTTTCTGGCAACCTTCAGTGGTACAGCCAAGGTCAAGTGAGCACTAAATATCCTTCTGAAACTCTTCACAATGCAGACCTTGCTTTGGTATAAACAGCTTGTGAAGGTGAGAACAGGAGCTGCTTCACACATCAGCCCTCCACAAACTCTGTTCTTTCTCAGTTTCAGATTAATCATTTGAATCCAATGATTGCTTTGTATGGCACTGTATTTATTCTTATATGGTTAATGAAATAACCAATAATATATCAGCTATGTCAGTACATGTGCCTAATTAGGATGTTGTTCCAATTGACTTTCTTAATAGAAACAAGATTGGCTTGGTAAATACTTTGTTTTTTACATTCGCTTTTCTTTTGGTCAAATAGCACAATTCTGTAGGGACAAATGTCTCTATGGGGAAAAAAGCAAATTGACAGCTTGATGCAAAGATGGAGTCTCTGGAAAAAATAATAATAAAAAGAAACACAGCTGTTTGTGTCAGGGCATTGGGTCACTAATTGGGTGCAAGCTTTAAAAAAATGTTGTTTATCCCCCCCACAGGGCATACAAGACCATTGAGGAAGATGACTTGAAGTTTCCTCTTATATATGGAGAAGGCAAGAAGGTGGGCATGTGTGCTTTCGTCTAACTGAAGGGATAAAGAATGCAATGCTGTTTACCACTCAGTTTAGCCTGTGGCAGTTCAGTGTTTTCCACTCAGTATCTCTTTATTTTATCGTTTTGACAGCTTGAAAGAATATTGCGTCTGTCACAAATCAGTCTCTGCTGTCAGTGTTAGAGGGGGAGTGCGGTGTATTAAAAAGCAGTTTTATAATAAACTTAGTCATTTTCTGCTCAATTTGATTTTGTTTCCTTACACCCAGCTTTGTAAACAGATTATTTTGTACTGTTGTAAATAATTAGGCCAGAGCCTCTCAGTCAAAAGACTGATTATACATGGAGTTTTTCTGGGTTTGGTTGTAGAAAGTGGATCAGCTGGGCAAAGAAGACAAAATGCATCGTGTTTTCCAAATAAATAGTGTGTGGGAGGGTGTTAAACCATGTTTTGCAGTGCACTGAAATCCTAACTTAAGGAGGGGAAGAGGGTACGCGGTCAATGTGATACCTCCTGAAGGGTATTGTCTTAGATTGCTTTCACAAGAACACAACATGCGATCTGTCTGCAAAAATGCTTGTGTAAAACAAAAATGGTAATGCTCTCTGAGTGTCAGTGTCTCCAGTTGCATAATTATGAATAGCAAGATTATTAGTGCTGATTCCAGCAAGCTTAGCTAGACACAGCAATAGGATCAATAGAAGGGCATGGAGGTCTGTTTGCTGACACTGGTATGCTTGCTGTGTTTCTAAACAGAACTTCTCCACTCATTGGGTTCTTATTTGAATACAACAATATGCAATCTACAGAACTGCTCTGTTTATGGAGGATTCAGACCATAACCTGGATGGTTAATTTGGATTTTTTTTTCTTTTTGTTTTTTGCAGTATTTTTGCATATGTCGCTTTTTCATTTTTTTTCCTCTTTGTTTGTGGATTTAGTGTTTTACTATGCAATGCTATTTTGAGTCAGCAGGGTGGCTAGCTGGCATCAGTAGAATGAGGCAGTCCCAACACCTCCCCTAACCGGGGGAGCTTAGAGGTATAACAGGTGGGTAGTTGGGAAAGAAAATTTCTTGGGGGTGTGGTTGGTGTCCTGCAGGAAAATTAATCTAGCAAAGCAGGACTGGGGAGTGGGGGGAGAGAGGCCACTGAAGATCATCTCTTATATTGATTCTCTGGTCGAGGTGGGAGAGAGGAAGTTTTGGTAAGATTCATCTCCAAAACCTTTGTTGTTCTCAAGAACATCCTTTTGTGTTGTTGTGTCAGTAACTTGAATTTGTCCTTTTGGTTCCTGGCTTGCCAAAGGGCACATGTGACAGCACTCCAGTGTAAAGAAGTATGTTGTTTCCTTGAGAAGCAGGAGCAGATGCACTATTAAGACATCTTCATTTTGATAACTTGTCTTTGTTTTTAAAGCCTTCCTTTCAGTGTCCCCTCAGCAACTGCCCTCTTTCCAGGCAGTCAGTGTGATAGGAAATAACATCACTCTAAGAAATAGCTATTTATATATTCAGGTAATGGAGTGATTATTGACTAAACTTCTTGATGTCTGATACAATTTAATATTATTTAGCTTGCTAGCAGAATCTGAGCACTTCGGAGACCGATTAGGACCCTAGAGAGATCACAATCTAAGGTTTAGCCAATACATAGCACAGAATAAACAGGCAAATGGGGAAGTTAGGAGACTCAAAAGTTTGAAGGTCACTGTGGTGTTCCAGTTAATTTCCCAATCTGGGGAAGAAGAAAGTGAAAAAGAAGGAAGGAAGGAAGATAATTCTTCTAAGCTCCTAACTGTTATGTAGGAGAGTCACTTTCTTTTCTCTCCCACTCTAATGTTGTATATTGAGAGCATTTTTATACTAATGCATTTCTCTCATTTCCAGGCTCGAGTTATGGCAACTATTGGGGTAACTAGAGGACTTGGAGACCATGACCTAAAGGTGCACGACTCCAATATCTACATCAAACCCTTTCTGTCTTCATCTCCTGAGGTAAAGCATCCTTGTCCTTGATATATGATTTATGGGAGAGAGAGAAAATAAATTCAACTAAGTGCAGTTTGTGCATCCCAAATGTTCTTCCACTCTTGGCATTATCTGAAGTGTTGGCCTTATCACATGAAAGCTGTATGCATCCCAAGAAGAAGAGGAAGAAACAATAGGGGTAGTACTGTACAGTAAATAATAATGTAATTACCGTTCCCACTTTGTGGATGTGTCTATACGTACAATTAGGATGTAGCAGTACACTTCAGCACAGTTTGTGGTGGAGTTTACTGCTCCCAGGTACAGTGCAGTATTTGCACATGCTCCTGGGACCACAACATGCTGAGCTGGAGCACAGCAGCCCCGGCTGGCAGAGAGCTCCGGGGGGGTCAGCCTGCCAGCCTGGGGATGCTCTGACCTGCTCAGTGTGCTGTGGAGGGGCTGATTGGGGCATGAGGGTGCTATAGTGTGGGGCTAGCCGGCAGGCAGCTCCTGCACTGCCGTGCTTTCATGTATCAGCCAGATCCATCACTGTGTTTTGCTGCACATAATTGTGCCACTATAGGATAGTACTTGTGATGCAGTAGTATCCTACGGCAGAATTAAGTGTGGCCTTATAGCGCCACACTTGTAGATGGTGATGCTTTACTGCGGAGCTAATTAGTCAGCTCTGCAGTAAAGCATCTCATGTGGACGTGGCCTGTTTCACCTAGTGGTGGGTTCTACATATCTCTGTCATGGCCCTGACACCTTCTTATCCTCTGTCCCAGTATAGGTTGCTACTGCTGCATCTTGCCACTGCATAGCAGAACAAGATAATGCCTGTTTGCCTTGAACAAGCAGCTGCCCTGGAGAGGAGGGAATATATGACACACAAGATGGTGTAATTTCCATCAGTTATGTTTTCCCATCCTGGGAAAAGTTACCCAGGTGTAGGGAACTGCACCTTCCCTTTTTGCACCCAGTATAGATCCTGATGTGCATTGGTTGTGTTTGGGTTGTGCATCTGCCTTCAGAGCATGATGTAAAACTCACCTCTTTGTATAAGCCTTCCTATATTGTTCACATATAAGGAATAGGTCCTAAACATTTAGTTTAAAATAGAAAGCAGAAGCAGTGAGCCAACAAGAACTAAGAGAGGAACCTACTGAGGACAGATACAAGGCTAAATTACCAGGGGCCAGATTCTGAGATTTCTCTCCCCTCCAGTGGCTGCCAGTAAACTCTCAACAATTGCCAAGATTCAACAATCTGTTTTTGATAGTTGCTTACTTCAGTGATGAAAAATGCCCTAATAATGATAGCCTGAGAGTGAGAGCAAATATGCTGAAAGTGTTGCTGCTGCTAAAAAAGCAAACAGATACATTCAGTGGACATACAAGTCACCTGATGTTTAAAGACCATCTACAAAGTGATTCTGTACACTTGAAATAAAAATAAATAAATAAATGAGTCCCCTTCATCATTCACTCTTCTCCATATTATTTCCCTCTCTCTCCCTCTCTCAGAATAAACTGTTTCTCACTTTGGATCAAGCTCTGCTATTCTAAGCCAGGCAATCAGCACTTCTGCCCTCATTGCTGTGATGGATATGTTCAGTGCCAGTATAATGATGCAATTCTCTCTCTTCTTTTCTGGCACTCTGAGACCTGGCTCTTGCTGTCTGTGCTGTAGCTGTAGTTGTAGTAGAGTGTCTCAGCAGGATCGACCTTGCCAATCACTGCAGTAGCATTTGTTCTATATGCATATGTGTAAATACACTGCATCCTGTAGGCTTTCCTCTGATTTAGGTTTGAATTCCAGCACGGGACACTCACAAGTCATACTCTATCCATATTTCACAATCTCTAAATGCGTTATGAAATTAAAAGAAAAAATGGCCTTGTGTCCATAGTCTCTTTAACACTAAATCCAGGAGAAATATAATTGGTGTCAGTAGGAGGAAACAGAATAAAAATGTAAGGTATTCCATGAAAAAACACATGGCCCCCCAAAATTCTGACTAAGTTGTGCTCAAGTTCATAACTACCCAGCATCTGTATTATAAAACCCTCTCCTTAACCCCTAGCAGCACTGAACGCTTGTCACCCATGTATGTTGTATGAGGTCAACTCTATCACCCTTCCCCACATGCCTCGCCTCTTTCTGCAGTGTGTTTGGAGTGTGACCACACCATACTGCCCATAAGTGCAGGGATCTTCCTGCGGTAGTTTCACAGGGTGCCCGTACATGTGCGCTGATGAGTTCTAATTAGAATAAGTTTGCTGGAGCTCTAGCATGCTGCAGTGTCACGTGTATTTAGCATCCCACATTTCAAAATGGTACTGGGGTACTTTAACTAAAACTCTCTGAATGAGCTTTAGTTAAAGCACCTGTGGCCATTTTGAAATGCAGGATGCTGAATACATGTGATGCTGTGGCTTTTTAATTAGAGTAGGTGTCCTGGAGCTGCTCTCATTAAAACAAATCTGCACCCCACCCCCCCGTTTCCTGTTCCTGGCTTCCTGCCTTCTGATGCCACTTCCTTTCTCTATTGCCTGTAAATAGAGACACACTCAAAGTAGGCTGGTTAGGGATGACCTCAGGGTCAGCTTTGCATTTGTGTAGATATGCCCTCACATAAAACCTGTTCTAAAGCAACATCTTGTTCTGTAAACTGCGAAACTCATCATTTGGAAATAAATTAGGAGGATATAGCAGTAATAATACTTGTCCTTTTACATAGCACTTCATCTGTAGATTTTGAATTCTTATATAAAGATACTCTTCTGAACAAAGTAGGGGGTCAAAGCACCTGAATGACTCCAAAATGGAACTCCGTTTTAGGGAAGAAGAAATTGATTGGATCAATAAACAGGACATGATATGTGGATTCAAATATTTGCTGTCCCCATGTTAAGGTTGTTTTTTATGGAAGAGGTATCTGGTAATCCAGTAGTTTAGGGCAGGAGTTGTCAACTGGGGTACTTAGGCCATAGGGGGTACTTAGGCCATAGGGGGTACATGCAGGCAGGTGGGGATGGAGCGTGCCCTGGGGCGCAGTGACGGCATCTCCCCTGGAACATTGCCATAGTTTGCTTTTTGCCCAGGGGAGGGACGCGCTGGGTGCTGCCAGCCCCACACAGCACACTGCAGTGCCTCCCCACCCCTCATCTCAACTTGGTGTCTGTGCTCACTCTCAGAAGCAGGGCTGGGGGGTGATGGCAGCAGTGCCCCTCTGCGGGCTGCATAGGCACTGCCCAGCCAGTGGGGTGGGGAGGGTGGGGCTTTGCATGTGGTGGCTGCCGCAGTTGCCACCACCTCGCATTCGTGCCACTTTCCTATGACCTATTGCACAGGCGGCTCACAATTGGCCAGGCACAAGGCCAGTCAGCAGCCGGCAGAGCTACACTTGCAATGAACTGTAGGAAAGCGGCATGGGTGCAGCAGCGGCAGTGTGGGGCGGTGGGTGGTGGTGACAGCGGTGGCCACCATGTGCAAGCCCCCCCCGCCCCTGGCCAGCTGGCCGGGTGGCACGTGTGTGGCTCTCAGAGGGGTGCCACTGCCCTTGCCCCCCTGGCCCTGCTCCTGGGAGTGGGCACAGAGGTGCACTTCTCACCCCCTTACCATTCCTGATCTGGCCCCCTCAGCCCTTTCCTGGCCCTTCCCCACCACACACACTTACCTAATGGGAGGGAGGGTGTCTGCATCTGCATCTGTGGTTGTCTGCGTGGCTGCATCTGCCTGCGTCTGTCCCCTGCCTTCCCAGTAGTGGCAGGCATGTGGTGTCACATGACTCTTGGGGTAGTGGAGTGGGGTGCAGAATCCAGCTTGCAGCGGCAGCTGTCTCCACCCCATGCACAGATTTGGGAGACACGTTCCTCTTGGACCTCTGGCAGGGTGCACGCAGCGGTGTGAGCTGCCCCCTCCCCCGTGCGCCCCTGGAAGAACCGCTCTTGCGGAGCTGTCCTGCATGTCATCCCAGCTGTGCAGCACCTGCCCCTGCCCCAGCCCTTCTCCCTCCCTCACCATGGAGGCCTTGATCTGCCCCCCACCCCTTATAAATGAGAAAAAATATAAAAGGGTACATGAACTGAAACATTGAGGCAGAAGGGGTACACTTGTTAAAAAAGGTTGAAAACCCCTGGTTTAGGGCTTCTGCTGGTCATCTGCAGCGAGGAAAGACTATTTTTCTTTTCCCCTCATTGGCTTTATTCACTGTTTGCTGTGGGTATGGGTGGTGGTGTGTGCATATTTGCATATGTATATGCACCATCCTCTGAAGAACTAGATAGTGGCTACTTAGCTATTCAATGGAAAAGGCACATTTGATAGCAAAATTTGACTTCTGTTTATAATTATGACAGCTGGCCACACGTCAGACTGACTATCCAAGAAATGGAGAAGGCAACCATATTCTCATAAAGCCTATGTGAAGATCTTCCTGAAGACTTCATAGATATGCAGAATAAAACTGCAGGGCACCTTAGATTCAAATCAGTGTTTAAGAGAGAGCTTTAGGAACTGTGGCATTTAAAGGAACAAATAGGCCACATACTTAGAGAAGTACAGTTTGATTAAATAAAGTCAAGGTGGTTTCAGAATACAAAGGTTATATCTCACCAACCTGGGATTCTTTTAAAGCTTTGAACTGCCAGGGAATAAAAGAAAAATGCAGTAGATGGTCTTACAGAGTACTTGGAATTTGCAGAAAGCTTTTGAGAAAATGTTCTACATCACAGGTTAATATGAAAGACACAGAGCCATGAAGTAAATGGAAAGTTGGCAGAGTATTCTGGAAATTGGCTAAAGGGCAGGAAACAAAGGGTAGCAGTAAAAAGCTAAAAGGAGATTAATTGGTGAGTGCTGCAGGGAACAGTGTTGGACCTCTTTTTATTATTTACATATAAATTACTTGGAGAAGGGTATTGGAGGATATTTCCTTGTTTACCAGTGAAACTGCTTTGGATAACATTACATGTAAAAAAGGAACAATACAATTAAGAAAGGATTTAATTTATTGAAGTAGCTGTGCTGGTCGATCGTTCAGAGAGCTGAATGTAGAGTATTGCCCCTGTTGGCTGTGTGGCATGGTTTTTATTGGGGCAAGCTTCTCCAGGAACCTCCTGGGTGGCTGCAGCAGCAGGTCAGTTTGCTATGAACTGTATTTAAGCCAGAGGGGTTCATGTTGGCAAGTTTGAGCACTTCACAGTTCTGCTGTGGTTCTTTCACAGTCCACTATGGGCTTTTGTAAGTGAGTAGATCCTATTATAACATAAACACAAAACTGTCCTTTTTTTATCCTGGATCCAGAGTATTTCTTGGCACACTGAGTCCCCAGGGAGCACCAGTACTAAAAGAAACTACTCATTAAAGAGATCTATTGTATAGCAGGCTGCAAAACCCTTAGCCAGAGAGGAGGTGTACTTTGGATTTAGCGCAGAGCTGCTGCTGCTAAATCTCAGCAGATACCTAAGAGCTTCAGTCTTGGTGTTATTCAGTTTGTTTTACCCACCCCCGATGAACATTCGTGCAAATTGTTTGCTGGCTTTAGTTTTAAAGTTACAGCACAGATCAGGAAAGAGAGACTGTCAGGTAAAGTCCAATTGATGAACTTAATAGATGGTTATTGTAGAAGGATGGTTGATTGCCTAAGTGCAGGGAGGAAGCTGGGAGCTCCTAGGGAGTGAAAGGAAGCGGGGTGATGTGTGAGGTATTTTGGAGGGGACCAAATGGTTTGCCTGAGGCATTGAGAGAAGACTGGGATTCTCATGGGTGCTCTTAGTAAGGGTAGTTGTACAAGAGGGCAAGTGACTGGGAAGAGAATATGCACAGCTTGTGAAATTACTGGGAAAGAAGAAATTGGGACAGTTGAGGGCGGCAGTAGAGTTGATGGGAATTCCATGAAGAGCATGAGAAAGAGTCATCAAATTTCTGCGGAGCTGCTAGGTAAAGGAGAAACATGGCTGAAATGATATAGGTTGAGGAAACAACCACCCAGACAGGCTTTGTGTGCAGTGTGAATGGCAGCATGAGCCACTAGAGAGTCTGGATTGTGGAAATGGCTTTTGTTCAGGCTGTGTGATGGCCTTGCCAACCACTCATAGCTATGTTCATAGATGCATAGATTGTAGAGTCGGAAGGATCATCGTGTCTGACCCCCAACGCAGGAAACAGGACCAAAGTTGGATGACCCCAGTCAGGTTCTTATCTAGCCTCCTCTTGAAGACCTCCAAGATTCTGGCCACCCTTAGTGTGAAAAATTTCTTCCTAATATCTAACCTGAATCTACTCTCCAATAGTCTGTATCCATTATTCCTAGTTACTCCTAGGGGTGCCCTGGTAAATAGTGCATCTCCAATTCTTTGTTGTCCTCCCTTGATAAACTTACAGGCTGCTACAAGGTCTCCCCTCAGATGTCTCTTGTGAAGGCTGAAGAGATCCAGATCCCTCAACCTCTCCTCATAGCATCTTGCACAGAGGCCACTAATCATACGAGTGGCCTTTTTCTGGACCCTCTCCAGATTTTCCTCATCCCTCTTGAAGTGCAGAGCCCAAAATTGGACACACTACTCCAACTGTGGCCTGACCAATGCTGCATAGAGGGGGAGCATCACTTCCCTCAATCTGTTGCTCATGCGTGTGCTGCTGCACAATAAGGTGTGATTGGCTTTGTTGATGGCTTCGTTACACTGCTGGCTCATGTTCATTTTGGAGTCAACTATGACTCCAAGATCCCTTTCAGCTGCTGAGGAGGTTATCCCCCAACCTGTAGGTGTGCTGGGGATTCCTCCTCCCTACATGGAGTACCTTGCATTTGTTTTTGTTGAATTGTATCCTGTTTCATTCTGCTCATTGATCCAATCTGTCCAGATCAGCCTGTATCCACTCCCTGCCCTCCAGTGTGTTAACTTTGCCCCGTTACTTGGTGTCATCCATGAACTTGGACAGGGTGCTCTCCACACCCTCATCCACATCATTTGATGAAGATATTAAATAACACTGGTCCAAGGACCAAACTGCAGGACCCCACTGCCCACCTCCTTCCAGGCTGAGAACGACCCGTCCACCACCACTCTCTGGATGCGGTAACAAAGTCAGGTGGGTGGCCAACTGGCTTAGGGAGTGTCTACTTCACAGCCTGCTAGCTTCCTTATGAGACTAGGATACGAAACTGTATCGAAGGCCTTCTTAAAGTTCAGGTAGATTACGTCTGCCTCAGCTCCTGTGTCAAGGCAGTGTAACCTTTTTGTAAAAGGCTATAAGGTTTGTCAGGCAGGATCTACCAGTGACAAACCCATTCTGGTTTCCTTTCAGCATCATTTCCCCTGCTGGGCCTTCACAAATACGCTCTTCTATGATTTTTTCCCCCCAAGGATAGAGGTAAGACTGACTGGCCTAAAGTTACCCGGCTCACCCTTCTCCCCTTCTTAAAAATGGGCACCACATTGACCCTTTTCCATCCTCAGGGATAGATACTGCACATGTTATCTGTCCAGTATCCATTTGCACACAAGCAATGTGGCTGGAACATAGATTTTATAGATTTCTTAGATGTTAGGAGTTGGAAGAGACCTCCCCAAATCGAGTCCAGCCCCTCTGCCATGGGCAGAAAGTCAGCTGGGGTCAAATGATCCCATCAAGATAAACATCCAAATACCTTTTGAATGAGTCCAGAGCAGAGGAGAGTCTGTTCCAGACACTGCACACTCGGACAGTAAAGACGTTTTCCCTTATAACTAGTCTAAATCAGCCTTCCATGAGTTTGTGGCAGTTAGACATTGTTATCCCTTGCGGGGCCCAGGTAAACAACTGTTGTCCCAGATCTTGATCCACCTCCCTTATATACTTATAGGCTGCCACCAAGTCCCCCCTGAACCTTCTCTTCTCCAGGCTGAATAGTCCCATGTCCCTCAGCCTGTCCTCATAAGGCTTGCTCTCTTGGCCTTTGATCATATGGGTGGCTCTCCTCTGGATTCTCTCATGCTTATTGACATCCGTCCTGAAGTGGGGGACCCAGAACTGGATGCAGTACTCTAGCTGAGTATAGCAGGAGGATAATGTCTCTGGTTTGAGATGCATCGGTGGATGCATGCCAGAGTTTGATTTGCTTTGCTGGACACGGCATTGCATTGCTGGCTCACGTTCATCTTGTGGTCAATCAAGACCCCAAACCTCTTTTGGTTGTGGTGCTAGCAAGCGTAGCACTGATGAACCTGTAAGTATGATGCTGGTTCTTTCTTCCAAGGGGGAGCACACTGTGCTTTGCTACATTGAATGCCATCAGGTTTTGGTCTGCCCACCTTGTGAGCATGTCCAGCTCAGCCAGGATCTCCATCCTGTCTTCCAGTGTGGCCACCTTCCCTCATAGTTTAGTGTTGTCGACAAACTTTGCCAGTCTGCATCTGATGCCCGAATCCAGACCATTAATGAAGATGTAGAAGAGTACTGGCCCAAGTACCAAGCCCTGTGAGAGTCCACTGGTAACTTTGTGCCACATTGATTTGTTCCCAACAACTAGTACCTTTTGGGTCTGACCTTGGAGCCAGTTCCCCAGCCATTGGACCATGGGATGGTCAAAGCTGCACTTCCCCAGCTTAACTGTGAGGACATCATGGGAAACCAAACCAAAGGCATTCCTGAAATCCAGATATATGGAATCCACCTTATCTTCCTTGTCCAGGAAATGCATTACCTGGTCATAGAAGGAGATGAAGTTGGTCAGGCAAGACCTTCCAGTAATAAAACTATGTTGGCTGACATTCAGAGGGTTGCCTTCCGTTAGCCTGTTGCTGATGGATCCCTTGATTTTTCTTTAATATCTTTCCAGGGATATATGTCAGACTGATAGGCCTGTACTTCCCTGGATCTTCATTTAAATTTCATTGCTAGTTAATTTCCTGAATCATGGTGGGTGTAAGGTCAGCCAGTGGAGGATGGCTTGGAAGTTTGAGACAAATGCCCTATAAGTTGGAGATGCACAGTTTTCAGCCATATAAGATGCACAGAATGTCTTTTTTTTTAAAATTAAAATACCTTCCCATCATTGTACTGAAATCTACATGGCTGTATATTTTTCATCCTTTCATGTGCTAGATCAGCTGCAGTTTTGATAGGATTCTGCTCCAGTGGAGAACACAAGTGTAGGCTCCAGTTCTGTTCTCGGTGAAGCCAGGAGTTTTGCTGTCAGCTCTAATAGGAATAAAATATAAATTATCCTGTTTTTTCCCAGTGCTACCAAAAAGGCATGTGTTGATTAATTTGAACTTTCTTTGCATAGGTGAGGGAGAGAGGGCAGAGAGAGAGGGGATCTGACCAAAATGTGCCTTTGTATGACAGCTGCCTTCCAATAATAAATATTTATGAATATTTATATGTATATATAATTTTATTTTTACAAATAAATATGTATATATAAATATGTACATATATGTATATACATGTGTGTATATATGTATATATTTATATGTATATATAAATTTATGTATACAAATAAATATGTATATATTTACAAATTTATATGTATATATAATTTTATATTTACAAATAAAATATTTATTTGTATATTTATATACAAAGGTTTTATATACCTTCCAATAATATGGAAGGCAGAGGGGATCTGACCAAAATGTGCCTTTGTATGACAGCTGCCAATCTGATCAAAACACTGAACTGAACCAGTCACTTTGAGATGAAAGCATGAACTGTTATACCTAGAGCGAAAGAGCTCAGCTTCCATAACCGCAGGGAGGGGACCTGTATTACTAGTAGGGATAAATCATATGCTAAAGAGAGATAAGTAATTTGGCTTTGTCTTTAGCTGATTCTCTCCAAAGCCCTATTTTGGACACACCTTAAATAATGGAGGAAAGGTGGTATTTTACAAATGATCATCTTTCTTTTGAGTGAAAAGCAAAATGGTGAGGATTAGCACTGCAATCTAGGTGATTGTTTCTCCTGTACTGGTTGCAGTCCCATAAAATCGTAATTGCATTAAAAGGTCCAAGCAGTTTATGTGCATTTCCTGCTCCATATCCCCGGAGAGAAGAGCATGCCGGGAGAGAGTAAAACAACTTTGTCATCTAGCTGTGCCAAGTACGTGTCCCAGCAAACTTGCAGAGTACTGCTGTGGTTACTGAAGCACAAGGATGAAGCAGGATGCATGACCAGGTGCACTCTTTCCAAATTTTAATATAGATCATCATTTCCTCTTGTCTGCCTTGCCAAGGCGGTCACGCTTCTTTCTCATTACAGTCATTGCTGGGGTAATTAAAGTGCTCTGCGAGGGGTTCACAAGGACTCCAAGTTTTAGTTTGGGAATTGGAGCAGCAGGCAGCTTGACAGTTGGAATGCAGCACTGGCTGGAAGATGACTTGCATCCAACAAGACTCATTTAAAAAACTTATGGGATGACTCAGTTAACCCCTTCAATCCTACCTTTAGACAGGTCAGGCAAGGAGGTAGTACTGGAAGCTTTTTTAAAGGCAGATGTCACAGGCTTCAAGAGCAAGGTTTTAGTGATATCTTTTAGTGGATGAACCATATTTTTGGAGCAGCGTTATGCAAGTTTTTCAGCACAAGATACCCTTCCTCAAGTCTGAGAAAGAATGGGCCTTCCTGGCTACAATATTCAAACCCTAGTACAGGCTCAAGGGTTAGTCTGGCAGTGTGACTGCAGCCTTAACTAACAAAGTCAATGGGCATTTTATGGAAATAGCTTAACCCTATGACTTGTTTTTACATGGTTCTGCAAACTGGCCCCACTCCAGCAAAGCACATAAAAACATGCTTAGTTTTTAGTGAGCATCTGAATAGTCCCATGCGCTTCAACAGGACTACTCACATGCTAACATTAAAGCACTGCTTCTGGATTATGGCTGTAGGAAAAATTTTATATTCATATTTTATTCTGCTGTACAAGCACTGCAGAATATGTGTGGTGTATTTAGCATTTTTAATTGGATCAGGGCAAACGGATAAAAGAGCTTACAATGCAAAGCCTGTCCATAGACAGAGCTGGGGGAGGAGAAGCTTTGATTGCTTCGATCCTTACTAATATAACATGGTGACTGTGGCCTCAGCTCAGGAATGTTTAAGTCCATCCATGTCCAGGTCAACACTTAAGAATTTGCAAAGTGCTCTACTGAAGTAGGGAATGCTGTCCTGAATTGGGACCCAATAGAGCTCCATCAAGGTGACCTAGTGTGAATGGAGCCCAGCTGCTTCATGTGAGATTTATTTTAATGCCCTTTCTTAGTCTACTAAATCAAGACTACCATTAGCAGGTTTTCATGCATTGAGTTTTTCCTCCTTAATGGAAGTGAATGTTTCCCTGTTTTTTGATTTTAGGTGAAAGTCTATGACCTTCAGCAGTATGAGCATGGACCAGATGATGTGCTGATCTTGGCTACTGATGGACTCTGGGATGTATTATTAAATGAAGAAGTGGCAGAAGCTGTCACCAATTTTCTACCTAACTGTGACCCTGATGGCCCCCACAGGTTTGTGCTTTTATATGACATTTAAAGTTCATATCTAGCAGTAAGAGTGATTTTTTTTTTGTGCGTGTGTGGGGTTTTATTTTTTTACAGGGAAATATGAAGTAAAAGGCCCGTTTCTTATGAGTTCTGGATACTTATCCAAGTTACAAAATATTGGTTTCTAACTTGGATACAGACTGTCAAAGCAGAACATATTAAATATATTTTGAAAATCAGGATAGCTGATCTGACAAACACGTTGGGGAAACTGTCAGAGGGTCTACAGCATCTTTCTTCATGCTCTTCTCTATTCACTCTACCAATGAGACTTTTTAATACAGAGCATATTGTCTTCAAGAGCTCATGGTTTTCCACTTTCTCTTCTGGATAATCACTTCTGTTTAGATTAACTCTTTCTCTGAATGAACTTGTCAGCAGTAGTGCTGCAGCACCAGCTTCCACAGAAAGAGGTTTTGTTGTAAAGGGTGCTGGGGTGAGAGATTTTGTCTTTTCCTTCCCTAGACATCCTGAACATCATCTCTGTAATGCAGCCATCTGGTGCAAAACCAGTGAGGTTGTACCTGTTGTTTTAATATGGGTCTTCTATTCCCATTGACCCACAGACTGTGCCAATAAGTAAGATGATTCCTTCATCACTTAGTGGACCATATTATGTTAATACATACAATGAGAGACTGCAGGACCTGAACCTGTTCAGCCTTCACAAGAGAAGGCTGAGGAGGGGGGACCTGGTGACAGTCTATAAACTCACTAGGGGGGACCAGAAGGGTTTGGGAGAGACCTTGTTTCCCCTAGTGCCCCCTGGCATAACAAGTAATAATGGCCACAAGTTGTTGGAGAGGAGGTTTAGATTAGACATCCGTCAGAACTACTTCACAGTTAGGGCGGCTAGGAGCTGGACCAACTTCCAAGGGAAGTGGTGCTGGCTCCTACCCTGGGGGTCTTTAAGAGGAGGCTTGATGCCTACCTGGCTGGGATCATTTGAGCCCAGTTTTTTTTTCTTCTGCCCTGGCAGGGGGTTGGACTTGAAGATCTATAAGGTCCCTCCCAACCATACTTCTATGATTCTATGAATACTGAACTTAAGTAGCACTTAACTAACGCCTGCGATCAGAAAGA
>NW_017729022.1:20981192-20981788 GCF_001723915.1 Gavialis gangeticus | reverse complement strand
CCCAACCATACTTCTATGATTCTATGAATACTGAACTTAAGTAGCACTTAACTAACGCCTGCGATCAGAAAGACAAGCTGGGCAAAAACAAGGGGTGAAAAGCTTGATTGTAACCTGTTCCACTAATAGCAGTCTTAATCACTCTTTCTGCCTTATTTCTCTTTATAGTTTTGGAGAGTGTTTCTCTCCAAAACAGCAGCAGTCTAACAATATAGTATATCGATATAGTATATAGGCTCCCAGTATAGTGTGATCTTCCTTGATCAAGTCAGTCAGTCTATCTCAGTGCATTGTTTTGTTGTGAATTAAAATATCAGACCAAAAGTAAGAAAGACCTTGCATGAAGACATCACCTTGTAAAGAGTAGTAGCTTCAGTCTTCAAAGATAATGCATTTAGAATGGAAAAGGCTCTTGTTGTTCTGAATTGAGGCCCCATTACTTTCTCTGATTGGTCACCCCTCTTTCCTGAGTTTGGGTTGCATTTTACATTTGGATACAGCAGGGCAAAGAGCTTTTTAATCCTTTTCTCTTTTAAGTTTGTGTAAGGGAGAGGGGCGATTATAGTTTCATAGTTTCTAGGGTCGGAAGGGACCTG
>NW_017729022.1:20974947-20981181 GCF_001723915.1 Gavialis gangeticus | reverse complement strand
AGTCCAGGAAAACTATATCCACTGCCACCCCTGCATCCAGCCTCAGAAACAAGATCTGGATTATTTCAGCACCCAAATGAAAACATGTAGCAGTGTCTGAAGGATTCATAGAGCTCTCATTACATCAGTCTGGAGATTGCAAATGAGAAAGGGAAAAGGAGCAAATTTGAAAATGCTTGGTGCATTTAATGTTTGAGTGGCCATCTTTATCGGCTTATCTCTGTTCTACATGAGGAAAATAAGGTAAATAATAGTGGGTAAAGGCAATCTGACAGCCACTTGGGTTTTAAAGTGACAGCCATTCTGAAGTAAACTGTAAGCAGGATTTTCTTACACTGACACTTACAAACATGGAATATAAAATAGCAATTCAGTGGAAGTGCTAGATTGAGGTGAGTGGATGATTAGCATGAAGCTGCAGCTGTAACATTTTGACCTTCACAATCTCCTATCAGAGAGAGATGTGGTATAAATGAGTACCTGGGCCTCTTGACCTCATCATGGCTTGTTAGTTTTTCTGCCCTTTTGAAACTTTTCAGTAAAATAAATTCAGGTCTTATAGGATGGTCCAGAGTTATGGCATTCTGGAGGCTGCTGGAGCATAGAAAAGGAGCAGCAGTATCTACACACTGTATACACGCATGCATGGTTTTATTAAAATAAATGCCCATAGATGTGAGAGCAAGTTTAGGTATATCCATCCCCACTTTCTTCTATCCTGTTTGCAAAGAGCTACACGTGGACCAACCCAAGCACTTCGTTAACACAAAGGTGATTGGTTGTCTATTCTATTTAAAAAAAAAAAAAAAAGTAATGGTAGAGGTGTTCTCCCTGGATCTCCAAAACTTAATATACCTGCCCTCTGTGCAAATTTTTTCACCCTGCTGTTGCACCTTCTCATCCTTCAGTTTATCCCCAGTGTACTCCCCTTCCCTGCCTTAAAGTTGATTCTGATAGGAGCATCCTGTGGTCGCCCTCCTTCTCTCGACTGCCTCGTATTCTTTAGTAGTACCTGTATCTGAGCAAACAGTGCTGCAGAGTGCTGACCTCTTTACCATACCACCCGGAAAGGACTGGAAAGCAACAAGAGGCAGTGGTCAGCTATTTGGACACCCAAACCCTCATCTTTGAAAAGACTGAAAAGAAGGAATGCTGCAGGGATGAACTGCACATAATCTAAAACCATGTACTGACTAGCTTTTTTTTAGAAACACATACACTAAATATTAGAGACTCACAGCTTCTAATTCAACTGCATAGAATCAACTTTTACTGATGACCTTTGGTAGAAAATTTGAGGCTACAGGTATTAATGAATGCTTTATCTAGGAAGTAGGTGGGGGACCCTAGCAGATGCCTACACCTATTGGAAATGGCGTTGTCAGCAAAGGTTAAAGTAGCTGGATTGCAAATCTAGTTTAAAAAAAAACAAAAACCAAAAAAAAAAAAATCTAAAACAAAACCAGAAAGCAAGTCATCTGTTAATGGGAAGATGGTGATTATTTCAGTCTGTATGATGATCAGGTAGTGGGTAGTGCTAATCATCCTCCTTCCTAGAGAATTTTCATGAAAGTTTCCTCCCCATTCAAGGGCTTGAAGCTAGTCCTTTTCAAGGACTTCTGTGAGCAACAGTTTTTCAAGATTGTTGATTTCCTGTTTTGGTATTGCTGATTTTATATTTAAAATCTTTCTCAGCCCAAAACTAATATGAAACTTACTGAAAACCTTTAATGTGTTGATGAACTACTTTTAAGCACTGAGGAAGTAGAAGAAAGAGCAGGAGGGAGACACTTGGTGTTAGATCTTAGTAGATTCTGGATGGGGTATGTGTCTCATGTGTATGTGGGCACAGGAGCTGAAACAATGGGACCTGCTTTATGTTGGGTCTGCCACGTAATGCAAATAGTAATAGTAAATAAAGTGCCTGCATATGTAGTGTATAGCGATTGAAACAGGTCTGATATTTCATGTATTCAGAAGTTGTTATTAAGAACTTAACACATTTCTTGTAATAAGAATGAAGATTCGTTGTTAAATGCCACCATTGATTTTAGCTAAGGCAACTGCAAAATGACAAGAAAGGTTATAGACCTTAAAAGGGAAAGTAGATAATCTAAGTTTGATTTGGATTTATTCTCTGCTGGTTTAATTTAGTTGACATTAATGGGATTACTTCTGTGTTACATGAATAGAAGGGCACATCAGAATCTGGTCCTCTGTCTCTCTAAGATGTAGAGCAAACACATTTATCAGTGTTTGACCTGGTGGGCTATGAATGGACATTGAATTGAAAGTTAATTTGTTCTTTTAAGTAATTTTGTGCCAGATCATTTAGAGACTTATAAATAGTAGTGGCAAGACATTTCTCCTGCCAGTTTGCAAGAGGTAATTAGAACAGCCTCTCGTACAGTTCACAATGATATTTATGAAAATTACCTTGTAGAATTGCTCTTGCTGCTTGGTTATAAAAATATTTAAAGGGTTTAAATTATTGTGTGAAATATTTTACATAATTACTTTACAGTAGTCCAAATGAGGTATAACTAATGAATTTACGATTATATAGCTGCCCTGACTGCGAGACTGCGCCTTCTTTTTCACAACACGCAGTTGAGGCGAGATCTTATTTGCAAAATGTACATTTAAAAATAATGTTGTGCAGCAAAATTCTGGTTTGGTTGATGAGTTTAATAGCACAGCTCATGGTAAAGCAATGAATTTGAATTTAAAATTACTAGGAATATAGGAAGTATGGCAGACCCATCAGATGTACTGTGGGAGTTTTGCATTGTCCTTTGATACCAGCCACATTACAGTAGTCATAAGAGACTCCATCTTGGATCATACTATGGTTGCTTAACTCAATAATGTCTCGATTAAGACTTAAAAATAAATGCTCTAGAATAAGGCTGCTAACTTGTAAGGGGTGGGGATCACATGCCCACAGGCTGCACCAAAGCAAGCCAGGGATCCCTCATCAGATGGCCCTCCCCATCCCAACCACTGCACTGCAAACCCATGAGAGCATCCCACTGCAGCATCACATGCCCGGGTGGGTGCCTCCTCCCACAGCTTCACTATGTTCTCACACAGTTCTGGGCTTGCCCTCAGTTCCCCGAGCCATGCAGTACCCTGGGGTGGGGAGGGGAGCAGAAGTTAGAGGAGGAAGGCGAAGCTTGGAGAATGGCTGCTATTGCAGCTGGAGTAAGGTGGGGAGAAGTGGGCGGGCAGGAGCTGCAGGCCTTTAATTCGTCCCTTGTGAGCTTCATGCAGCCCACAGACTACCAGTTGAATGCTCCAGCTTTAGCAGAAAAATCAAGCAACTCTCGAGTAGATGTTTATGTACTTTACCCTCTAGGCAGAAAATATTCCCATGAAAAGTTTGTTTTTTGTCCTGAAACTAGAGAGCTTATATCCCTCCCAATAGTCTGGAGACTCTTTTTTTAATTGCAACTCTCGCTTTGTTACTCATTAAATGCACAGCTCTTCCTGGAATCCTAAAAATGGGCTCAAGCTGGTAAAAATCAGATCTGTATTCTCAGAATATAGGGCAGTTCAGATCCAGGCTTTTTATTTATCCCATTACAGAATGGATATCAGAGCCCCTCCCTTTCTGCATGTCAAGGGCTGTAGATATTCTTCTTTGTAAAAAGTGTTGTCAGAGCATCGTGGGAAAAATATGGCAGACTCATAAAATATTGTGGCCATTCTGCATTTTCTTGTGTACCTGCCATGTCGCAGTCATTGTTTGGAATTTCTTCAAAGCCCTACAGCTGAATCTGAACTTACTAAGGGCCTCATTTTTTATTTAAATGATCCATTAGAGCACAGTTTCTTCATCTGTATACCATTTGTAATATCCAGTGCTTGAGTTCTGGCAGAGGCTTCTTCCTTTATGGAAACACAGAAACCTACAGATTCTCTGCTGTCTTTTGTGACTTGTCATAGCTATATTTTAAGTGGCTAGTGGAAAAACCCTCATGTGGAAGAGGGGAAAGGAATGCAACAGAGGGTAGTGCACAAGATTTTACTATTATTGCTTACTAGGGCTTATGCTGTACATCTCACAAACAATGTGATTCCTGTTCCACTATTAAAATATGACCTAGCAAGACAATGAGGAGAGGGAGCACAAGAACAGCGTTAATCAGATGGTGGTATCTCAGCAAGGCTTGGAAAATGGCTTGATGGAATAAGGAAGGTGAGTGTTTAATATCAGACATTAAATGGATGATCTATCTGTAGGGACCTACTCAATTCTTGATTTTGTGGAAATCACCAAATCAGGCATTGTCCATGAAATCGGGCAACGTCCATGAAATCCATAAGGGGAAAAAAGAACTTACTAAAAATAAAATGTTTCCTAGTGGGAGCCAGCAGCTCTTGTGGCCACTGCAGCCCAAACATGCAACCCGTTGATGCAGGGGGGGTGCCAGCACAAAGGGGAGCTGCAAAGATGGCTGCAGCACCCACTCCTTGTGCTGACTGGCGGAGTTGTATGATGGACAGCCCTCTCAACCAATCAGCAGTGAGAGATGAGGCCACAGGGGCCCCTTGACTGGAAGAATGGGGGGGGGGGGCTTACAGTCACAAGCTTACAAAAATGGCAGCCAGCCCTGTGATCTGCCCACAGAATCAGCCACCTGCCTCCTTCATTTAGGTAGGTCCCTACCTAGCTGGCAATACTTCCTTGTAGGTATCCTGGTAGAAATGGACTTTAAAGTTAAACTTGAATAGCAAGCAGGTGCTGGCCTTGCAGATCACTTCAGGAAGAGTATACCATGTACAACGAAACATGTGAGAGAGTGTATTTTGCCTTACAGCCTTCAACTTAGCTTCCTGATCTAGCGTAGGCATTGTGGCTCTGTCCTCAGATTTATACTTCAGGTCTCTTTGTTCTGTTAGAGATTTTAGGTGGTACCTTAGCTTCCCTAAGTTCAGGAGGATAGCAAGCCATGCCATCTGCAAAAAATGTTTCACCCACAGCAGCCATTTGTCTCCACAGTACTTCACAAATCAATACTGAAAACCTCTGCAGGAGGAAGAGAGAGATTTTCAAAACACCACAAAATGATATTCTTTGGGAGACTCATTAGGAGGAAGTAGATGCTTTAGAAGTACTGCAGTTCTTACTACTGTCTTGACAGTTGAATCCCAAGTTTACAGCATTAGTAAATAAAGCATTCTGTAATGGACGGCTGTTACTACTCATCTCCAAGTACGAGAAACTTGCCCCATCTCCTCTGAAGCCAGGCTGAACAAGTGCTGTAATTCAACCCTATGCTGGGGGAGGAATATGTTACTTGTCTCCTGAATTTGCCTCTTCTGGTTCCTTAGGCTCATTACGCTGCTTTGCTTATGTATTTCATACACTGTGTGTGAGAATTTCTGTCTTAATAAAAGGCTTTTAACCTTGTTCTTTCAGAACAATTTATGTAGGAAAGCCCTTTAGCTTTTATGTGGTAGCTTAAAAGCAACACTGATCTTTTCCTTCTCTAATTTAAATGTGAGGAGCCCTCTTAAATGAAAAAGGTGATCAGTAAACTTCCCTTTCCCTGGGTTATTGGTATCTTCTCTTAATTTCTGACAGAGGTTGAGAAATCCTTGAAAATATATTCTTACCAAAAATGTTGTTTGTTTTATACATAGAATATCTTCCCTGCCAGCTCTCTTCTTTTGTCATATGAAGTATTTATGTTAATTAGTTTTGAATCTAATCTTGGTGTCTGGAAGCACTAAGGGAGTGCAAGTTCTTTTTTTATTATTTTTTCCTTAGGAACAAAAACATGAAATTTCATATTGTATTAGGGCAATAGGGTCAGTGCTTCTTGTTATAGCCCCTTCCAGTTCCTCAAGGTTTTTGGTATTGAACAGACCTTGGCATCTGCAGTATGTATATGTATGTCAGAGAGAGTTCATGCTTATTTCATTGGCTTTTGACTGGTGTAAAATGACCCGCAGGCTCTTCTCTTATCACTGAGTGTAAATCTCTTGTCAAAACTAGTGAGGTCTGGAAAACTCGTACTAGTTTTTCACCAGCATTGCAGAAATAGAGTTCTCTGCTTTGAATGCAATATTGAACCCTGCTTACATTAAGATTTTTAGCTTCCATTTACTGTGTAGTGAAGTCATTACATTTTTTTGAAAAACAATCTTTTCTAATGCTAACTCCATGGGTAGTGTCAGCATTTCCTTGGGGGCAAGTCCCTCAAAAAAGTTAAAATTAAATATAAT
>NW_017729022.1:20932842-20969947 GCF_001723915.1 Gavialis gangeticus | reverse complement strand
TTTTCTAATGCTAACTCCATGGGTAGTGTCAGCATTTCCTTGGGGGCAAGTCCCTCAAAAAAGTTAAAATTAAATATAATAATCATAGAAAACTAGGGTTGGAAGGGACCTCAGGAGGTCATCTAGTCCAACCCCTTGCTCCAAGCAGAACCATCCCCAACTAGATCATACCATGCAAGGCTTTGACTAGTCAGGTCTTAAAAAACTCCAAGGATGGAGAATCCAGCACCTCTCGGGTAACCTATTCCAGTGCTTTATTACCCTTCTAGTGAGAAAGTTCTTCCTAACATCTAACCGAAACTTCCCTTGCTGCAACTTGAGACTATTGCTCCTTGTTCTGTCATCTGCCACCATTGAAACAGTCTAGCTCCATCCTCTTTGGAACCACCCTTCAGGAAGCTGAAGGCTGCTATTAAATCCCCTCTTGGTCTTCTCTTCTCTAGACTAAAGAAATGCTGTTACCTTAGCCTGTCCTTTTAAGTCATGTCCCCCAGCCCCCTCACTATTTTTGTTGCCCTCTGCTGGACTCTCCAATTTCTCCACATCCTTTCTGTAGTGGGGGGCCCAAAACTGGACACAGTAGTCTAGATGTGGCATCACCAGTGTAGAATACCAGTGCAAAGCTAACTACACTTTATCATGTATCAGCAGATGCATGACAAACAGAACCAAGGAGGTGATACTTCCCCTCTATTGGGCGCTGGTCAGACCGCAGTTGTAGTACTGCGTCCAGTTGAGCACCACACGTTAAGAGGGATGTGGATAACCTGGAGAGGGTCCAGAGAAGGGCCACTCATATGGTTAAGGGCTTGCAGGCCAAGCCCTATGAGGAGAGACTAGGGCACCTGGACCTCTTCAGCCTCCGCAAGAGAAGGATGAGAGGCGACCTTGTGGCTGCCTATAAATTCATCATGGGGGCACAGAAGGGAATTGGTGAGGCTCTACTCACCAAGGCACCCCTGGGGATTACAAGAAATAATGGCCATAAGCTAGCAGAGAGCAGATTTAGACTGGACATTAGGAGAAACTTCTTCACGGTTAGAGTGGCCAAAATCTAGAATGGGCTCCCAAGGGAGGTGGTGCTCTCCCCTACCCTGGGGGTCTTCAAGAGGAGGTTAGATAGGCATGTGGCTGGGGTCATCTGAACCCAGCACACTTTCCTGCCTATGCAGGGGGTCGGACTCGATGATCTATTGAGGTCCCTTCCGACCCTAACATCTATGAACAGAGGGAAATAATCACTTCCCTTGATCTGCTGCCAACACACCTACCAATGTAGCCCAGTATGCTGTTAGCCTCCTTGGCAACAAGAGCACACTGCTGGCTCATGTTCAGTTTTATTGTCCACTGTAACCCCCAGGTCCTTTTTCAACATGTTTTATTTCTTTTGATTTTTCAGATTTAAACTTCTTTCTGTATTAACAATTAATTATTCTGATTATTTTAAGCCCAACTTTTTAACTATAAAGCAGTTGCCTTTTGCCTATTGATCTCATACCCCTCTGCTGTTTATAATGAATGGAAGCAAATTATCCTTTTCCTTGGAGGAGTAGTGGGACAGATTTTGTTGGATCCTTTAGAATGGTTTGCTGGCTTGATTCCCTGGATTTCTTGTTCATTAGGAAGATGTCCATCCCCACTGGTGGGACTGTCTGTAGGACTTGCCCTCAGTTCCTTTTGGTACGTTGGACTCTGTGGCAGACTCGATTTTATTTTTTTGGAACTGGTTTTATTATACAGCCCCTAAACATAGGCAATGTATTAATGTTTTAAATGACAATGAGTGAAAACAGGCTCAGTATTGGCCTGCTCTTCCTGCAAGATTTTGATGTTAACACGGGAGCCAGCCATGACAATAAGGCGTCCTCCGGATCTTATTTTTTGTAGTGCTGCAACATTTTTTCCAGGTGTAAGAACCTTTTAAAGAGTGCACAGGAGGCCTGGCATGAGACCCAAGACTGGGAACCGGCTCAGGACCGGGTCTACCTGCAAGATGCCTAGAGGTGGCAATATCTGACTGGGGGAGGTTGTCCACTGGTCAGCCCATCAACTCTATAGTCCTGTTCCAGTTGCCACGTGGCAGTTTGCAGTCTTCCTCTTGATGCAAGAGCTGACCAAGGGGTTTCTTCCCTCCAGTGAGCCCCTACCACTGCTGTGACTCCCCTGTTCCCATTGCTATGGCAATAGAAAGCTGCTTATATTCCCCCACAAAAGCTTGCTGTGTGCTGCTGTCCTTCCATCCCTCTCCCTTAGAGTTAGCAGGGGAGAGGAGCAGAGTACTGTGGAATAGTGGAAGGTCTAAGTTATATCCCATACATTCAGTTTAGCTAACAATATACACATACCACAAGTTCCATGATCAGTGAATAACTTCTTTGCAGCAGGTTTGCCATTTTTGTCATGTGATAAATTTCTTGAATATCGTGCATGTTAATATTTAGCATGCAAAACTCATGTGAACCTTGTGATATGATAAATGTAATGTCTGCCAGGGCCTAATTGTCAACACTGGGAAAACTGACAAATGACAACGTACATTTCCAGTTTCTAGATTTATGCACGGATGTAGGTTACTAGCTAATTTAGCTAAGGTTACATAGGATATTATATAGGATACTGTAAAAAAACCCAACCAGCACAGTAAGGGGTCTAGAAGGAACTGATGCTCCAAAGGAGGGTAAGCAGTTGAGAATTGGGAGGTAAGCTGCTTTCTCTTGGTAAAGAGCAAGTATTGCACTCTCTTGTTCTTGGATTATCACAATCAGTCCTGTCAGAATCACTGGCAAAATAAACTAACCTGTGTAGAATCAAAAGTTATCAATTTAGTATTTTGGTTTTGTAATCATTTTTAAGTATTCTGCAAACATGTTTTAGTGTAAGAAATATTGCATCATTTCACTTGTGATTACTGGACTAAACTGAGCAACTTTAGACAACTTTGCTATGCTTATTCTGTCCTACCATTGTGCAGGATATAAGTTAAGCAAGATGCAATGGCAGCTGTATATCACTTTATACGTCTTGGACTGAGAGCAGCTCCCATTGGGTTTGGGGTGTGGAGGGTGATTTGTTTAGTTAAAGAAAGTTGATGGTAAAAATTTGCAATTAATACAGTGCAGTTTGGCTCAGTGTATTTTTAGCTTGTTTCATGGTTGTATAACTTAATCAAATTGTTAGAAAATATTTATAACCCCCATGGATCTGGGACTGTTCAGCCTGGGGAAGAGAAGACTGAAGGGGGACTTGGTGGCCGTCTATATGTATGTAAGGGGTGAATATCAGGAGCTAGGAGGAAAACTTTTCACTAGGGTGCCCCAGGGGAAGACAAGGAGCAAAGGCCATAAACTGTTAGAGGATGGTTTCACATAAGGAAGAACTTCTTTACAGTAAGGGTGACCAGAATCTGCAACAGACTTCCCAAGGAAGTGGTGGAGTCCCTAACCTTGGAAGTCTTCAAGAGGAGAGTCTTCAGGGGTGGACCTGAAGATCTGTTTAGGTCCCTTCTGACCCTAAGCACCATGATACTATGAGATTAGATAGACTCCTTGCTGGGATCATTTGATCTCAGCAGTATTCCTGCCTGGAGCAGGGGGGTTGGACTCAATCTTTCAGGGTCCCTTCCAGCCCTTAATTTCTATGATTTCTATAATAAGGATTCCATAGCTTGGTTTAGAATAATTTTCTCCAACTTCCTTTGTGAATTTCAAGAGACCACTCACTGTTTATCTGATTGTATATTCTCTTTGTATTTTTGTTAGTGTAAAAGTAAGCTTTATGGTATAATAATATTGATACTATTTCTGGGTACACCGAAGAGCTGAACTGCCAGTATAATCTGTAAGTAGGATTTTCTTCTTGTCTATCACTAACTTGTGGTTTACAGTCTCTCATAGTATACCAGTCTCTTAAATGTGAATAGTAATATTTAACTTGTATCGAAGAGGTAAGTTTTCCGAAAGTGACTAGTATTTTTGGGTGCTCCATTTAAGACTTTCTCCCTAGTTTTCTGATGGAAGATGTTTGGCACTTCTGAAAATGAGACCATTTTAAAGTGTCAGGTTGGGCACTAAAATCACCACTTTTGAAAAAATTTTCTCTGAGTTGCTGATATTTGCCAAGTGCTTGGGGAGCCTGAAATGAAAGATGTTACTGAAATACAAAATGAACATTTTTATTAGCAGCCAACACTCCTATTTCAGCTACTGATAAATGGTCATTAACAACTTGTCTTTTTATCTCACAAATGTAAAACTCGTAAGTTGCGAAAACACAGTTCTTCAAAATGCTGGTATGGCAATCTTTGCACCTGTACTTCTGCTTTGTAAATTGCCTTCTTCCTTGTCCACAGATACACATTAGCTGCTCAGGATCTGGTGATGCGAGCCAGGGGAGTGCTGAAGGACAGGGGCTGGAGAATATCCAACGACAGACTGGGCTCAGGAGACGACATTTCCGTCTTTGTCATTCCTTTAATACATGGAAACAAACAGTCATTGAACAAACAGTAGCTCCAACAAGTGACAGGAAGGTGGTGGTCTTTTTAGGAAAATCATTTGAGAAGACATGACAGTCAAAACAAGGACAGTTTTGATTGACAGTAATCTATTCTAAACTAATGCTGGAGGGGTATTTTTCTGCCCAATAGGTAGGGTTCTGCACATATACTATATATAATTAATGGTATCCCTTAAGATTACAGCTTCCCTATGGTTTTTGGTGCTTACTGGGAGTGGAATATAAATGCTGCTAGTTTGTTACAGATTTTGTTGTCCCTCTGAGTGAGGACCCTGTCCTGCCCTGAATCAGGAATTAATCTTTTTCTGTTTACCATGTAGCTTGAAAAAGCCATTTTTCAGTAGTAAAAATAGAAATGGGTTGAAAGCTGGTGAGCTGTTCAACAACCCCATAAGCAATTAAAGCAGTGACTCTGGGACATGTTTCTTTAAAAAAAAAAAATTAATTTAATCTGGCCCTTGAAGTTGTTTGTTTTGAAGAGCTACTGTCATTTTTTGGTCCATGGAGAACCTCAAACGTGCAAAAAACTTGAATTCTAATTTTTCCCATTTGTACCCCTTTCAAATCAGTCTTGAGACTTCACTGTTCCTTATTTCATGTGTTTTAGTGGGAAAAACAAGATTGTCCTTGTGACTCGGTCTCTCCTACTCTACTTAAGGTGGTCATCTGCAAAATTACCGTGACAAGCAGGTAGCAGTTTTGTCGAGGCTTCCTTTTCTATGTAATCACAATGCAACAAATCAAATAATCCTTACTTTATGTAGTGTTTCTCTGGAAGCCAGGGTTTCTTTGGGACCAGGGATTTTCATTCATTGAATGGCTCTGTCTGCTTTATTGTGCATCCTGTTGAAAGGATCACTGAACATATAGCTTTTGTATCAATTGATATTCAGTAAATGTCTCTCCTGAGTTTATTCTTACTCAGATTTCTAATTAAACTAGGTAGTGGTAGAGTTCTAGTAATCAGCCTAGAAGCATGGATAAAAATTTCAACAATCCTTTCATTTCTGTATGTCTGTCTGCCTCATTGTTCTTCATAAAGGTCCTTTACCTGTCCCCAAACGTCAGGATCCTGTGATCAGAACTTGACATCTCTCACATGTATCTTTTAATAGTGAGTACTGTAGTGCAGGAGGCAGTATAATCATTATATTGGTTTCAAGACCGTGGCTTGTTGGTCTCCAGTTTTACTCGCTCAGAATAAACAAAAATGTATTGGAGTGGGATATTATCCAAGTAGAAGCATCAGTCCCAATAGGAAGGCATTCTAGCTCCAGTCCAATAGGAACGCAATAGGAAGACAAATAGTGTTTCCAACCGTTGTTTGTTCTGTACACATTCAGCTCCTCGCTCGGTGGCAGGAATTTCGATTTTTTTTCTACAGAAGCTTCTAGTGCACAGATGGGTAGTCATGTATAGGAAGCCAAGCTCTGCAGGAGTTGCCCCCTAAACATGTTGGAGCTGCTCATCCTGGTTTGTAAATAAAACAACTTCTTGGATAGCAAAGAGAAAGCTGAGCTGAGTTGACATAAACTTAGAGTGCTAAGCAGACATCTCACAAATGTTGAGCTCTTCCCAAAGGAAAAAGTGCAAGCTTTAACAAGAGGATGCTGTGTTCTTCCCTGAGGTGGTATTTGGATTTTATTCTGAATAATATTGGCCTGGAGCCTGCTAATCCAGTTATTGCCTACATAAACAAAGTATAGTGTTTTCAGTAAAGTTTATCAAGTGTTCAGGCCAACGGTTGACATGCCATCCTGACGACGGGTTCTGCAGTCTACTGTGGTAGGCTTAAAAGCCCATTTCTATAGATCTGTACAGTATAAGTAGGTAGGACTAAACTGAAACAGGCCAGTGTTGAGTGGACAATGGGTCAAATGTACAGCAAGCATTTGATCAGAGCCTAAAGTACGTCCCATAGATTGCACAGTGCTTGCATGTAATAAATCCAGAGCTGATGCATAAATGGATAGAATAGCTGATTATATGTCATACTTAATTTTGTTTTGCTGTTACCCCTTTTTCATGCAGTGCAAAACTGATGAAAAGATACCTGTAGATTTGACCTCTGGCTGAAGTCTAGAACATTCTCCACATAAGCTTTCAAATGTTTTACATTCTGAGCAATAGCTTTGATCCCTTGCTTTCATTCTCCCCCTTCTTGGCCTAATACATGTATAAACTATCATTCATACACACTAATTGGAATTTATTCATTCATTTCCAATGTAAATATGTCATTGTGTATCATTTCAAATTGTAGAGGTAGAACTTGTCATGTTACTATGATTGTGTTAAACTGCAGTGGAAAATGCACCTTCCCATTTAACAGCCTTCTGAAGTAACCTTAGCGGTGTTTGGCAGCAGTGGCAGATCACGTAAATGGAAAAGTAGCAAAATGGCTCTGTGCTTATTGCCATCTTCCTAGCATTGATATTTCTTTGTGAATTAGACTCCACTTGTTTGCTTTTCATTCATACTACCATCACAAATCACCTCATCCCTTTCCAGCTACTTTGTAGAGAATGTGTTGGCAAGGAGAGTATTTCCTTAATAGGCCAAAGGAATGGTGCTCTGAATGCTGAAACTGGAGCTTGTATAACTGAATACAGTTAACCCCTTGTTGTAATAAACTATGAGGATATTCTAGCATAATAAAGAACTAGACATAGGTTACTGTGATAAATCTGAGGGTTTTATTTTCCTGTTATTTCAAAGCCTCTATACATGAAATGCTTTCCCCACTGGTATCTTCATTACCTCTCTCTCCTACCTCTGTCTCATATGCTGCTATAATACCTTGGCTTTTACTTGCATCTGTTTTTGTTTTAAAGGCTTTCTTACCATATGTATGCAACACCCCATGCTTTGCTCCAGAGATACTGTAGTGTTTCTTGTACTGCCATGGATTCTGCTTCCTTTTGCAGGGTTCATTATCACAACAGCAAACATTTGTGCTGGCAAGCAGAAAACCTTGGGACCTGTGTTTCCATAAAAAAACATTTCCCAGCAAAATATTTGAGGCTAGATACACCAGGACTTGGGTATTGCAAGGTTCTGTATCACAATACTTAATTTAGGTAGCCTGGTGAAGAGTGAAGTTCCCAATCCTGTTTTAAAAATAAAGGGCTCAAGCTACCAAAAGGGATCAAGCACCTAGGTCTAACTATTGCTATAGGTGTCTTAGACCAGAAAGTATATATTTTAAACTATCCAGCTCAGCTGAAGGCACTTAACATCTCTAAGTACCTAATTTGTGGTCATCAAAGTTCTCTAGGTGCCTAAATTTCTGCTTCTGGGTATACTAGGATGCCCTTCCTCCACATTGCTGACCTTCAGGGCCTGACTGAGGTGCTTGCAGAGCACTTGTAAGAATCTGTTGCACACACAAGGCTGACAGAGGTGCTGCTACTGTCTTCTAGCCTAAAGGTTAGGGCACTCACCCAGCATGTGGAAGACCTGGGTTCAGTTCTCTCTTCCACTGCTATGGGAGTTTAACTCATATCACCTGCCTCCATAATGGATGTTTTAACTGGCAGGCTATAGGGTATTCTGAGGCTTTCTCAGGTCTTCCTGTAAAGCTGTGTAACCTGCTGTGATAATTAAATATTCATCAGGCCACAGAGTAAGCAGGAGTATGAACATGACTCTAATAAAGTACTCATATGAGGTTGGGGGAGAAAGGGACCTACTTTCCAGTTTGTTCCAGCAAACGTTTCAATTGTTAGCATAGAGGCAGAGTATAGGTGAGTGCCTAGCAAATCTTGGCATGGGATTGCTTCAGCAAGAGAGATTAAGAGCATCCCATCCCAAAATGCAACACAGCTTGGTGATTCATGTGTTTGTAGCCAGCTCGGTTATTGGATGAAATGTGGGGAATGGTAGTGTCTTCTCCAACTGGATACTGTGCAGAGTTAAATGAAGCAGGCTGCACAGCTAAGATAAAGACTGTCTATTCTGTGAATCCTGGCAGGGCTTAGGTAGGAGCGAGCACTTGAGTACCTGAGGTTCCAGACTGCACTGTGCTGCTCAGCATCCAAGTCCCAGGGAACTGAGTCACCTATGGGGACGGACAAGGGTTCTCTTAAGTGTCACTGGGGCCTAAATGCTGGGCTTAGGCATATAAAGCAAGGTTCATTATAAAAGTAAACTCCAGTCACCACTATTAGATCAGCCCAGATGCATGCATTCATGTTGGTAAGATAATCAGTATCTTTAACGCAGAAATTGACTGTAAAGGAAATAGCAACTAAGTTAATTGATCATGCCAATCAATAATGTTGTTTTACTATGCCCTAGCTAAGGATAGATCAGCAATGCTTACAAAATCAGTCACTTCATCAAACCCTACAATAATATAAATTATACATGGAAAATATGTAACAGGCCATCTAGACTAGTTTCTGGCACTGTTGGGTTGCTTCTTAGAGCAATATTTTCTATTGTTTGGCCCAGCTCTTTTAAACATCTTGAGCAAAGTGGTTTCTCCTCCAAAATCAATTCCATAAACTGATAGAGCTGCTTTTGAAATGCTTCCTCTTGCTATACAACCTAAAATGTCCTTGTCTTACCTTAAAGAAAAGCTTAGATATTTTATTGCAAGCATGTTTGAAATTTGCAAACATCTTCTGTTGCAGTAACCAATTCAATGACACTTCCTTAGTGACAATATTATCCTGTTGTCTGAGAGTGCTGATTTTCAGTAGTCGCACACTGGAGGAGAGAAGTTGCTGAATAAAACAAATTAAAAGACAACCGAACTACCTACCTGAAGCAAAAGTGATTTTTAGGCTGCGGGATTAGCATGAAATTATTTACATGTTAAAATATAACCAGAGGTAAATACACTGCACTGTAGAAACTGTGCCTGTCTCCATGATGTTTGAAGTACAAACACTTAATATCTGGACAGATCTTGGCTTTGAACTCTGTTTCTTGTATATTTGCTAGGTTTTAAAGGACACTACACAATCCAACCAAATCTATTGTGTTTGTTCTTTCCTTTCGGCTTTTTTTTGTACCAGTAACATCATGGCTTTTGTATCTAACATAAACCCCAGACCATGGGGTATTGCTGTTTGTTTCTTCATTATAAGTGTGTAAATAGCATTTCTCCCTCTGTCTTAGATGAAAGTATAGTAATGTTGCTTCTTTGTAGACAATGACCAAACGATGCCGTAACTGTGCTGCTGTTTTCTACTTGTGATGTACTTGAAGGAGGGGCCCTTGTCAACCTCCATTTCCTTTTTTTTTCTTTTGTTCTTCCACAGGTACTTTATTTTATTACATTTTTAAAAATAAATTTGGTAGCTGCTGCTTTCTTCTTTCCCTTGTTGGCTGAATGATCATACTTTGAAGAAGAATGTACAGTTGTCAACGCTATGTTCTGAAGAAAGCAAGCTCCACTGAAAGATGATGATTTGGACCAACGTACTTAGGCTTTGTGACTGTGAAATGTTAAACTTTTTGTAACTTGAGAACAAGAAAATGTTTAGTAAAGGGATATATTTTGTGTTTTTTGAAACTTTTAAGTGCAATGAAAAAAGAAGGATGCTGAAGAAATGTATGTGCAAAGTTTTAAAATAAAATTTTAAATTATATAATCCCCCTTATTCTGCCGGCTTTTCCTTTTCTGGGAGACTACTTCAGTGATTCATTCTGAGTTGATTGGTTAGTAATGGAGATTTTTAACATGTTGTGTCTTTCAAGAAAATGGGAAGATTCATTGCCATATAATCTTATGTCTTGATTTAATTTAATGAGTTGTTCTGAGGTGCTGAAAGGCCATAACCTGCTGTGAGACAATCTAGAAGTGTTCCTCAGTGAGACCTGAGCTGTTCTATGCAACTTATATAGTAATGCCTGCCTCTTTGCATTTTAATAGACCATTGCCAAGGACAGTATGCATCCAGAAGCCCACATAGACCATTACTACTTACCCTTGAAAAGCTAAAATTAATGTGTCAGGCTCAAAAATTTCCTAGATTATAAACCACACATTACTGTGAGACAAGAACCCCAGATATCAGATTCAATTAATGTGTGTTTCTTTCATTACCCTATTCATTTTCCAGGTCAATGTTTGTGCTATCCTGAAATGTAACCCAGGTTTCTAGTATCTGCACAAAGTCAAGTTGCACAGAGTTTAATTATATTCAATGTTTTACTCTCTAAAGTACCTTACACAATCAATCCATTTTCAGCAATTTCCAAAGGCACAAATGGGAGTTAGGCACTTCCTAAGCATGTTCACTTCCTTATTCTACTCCATGCTGCCACATTAACAAGATGTTTTAAAATTAAAAATTAAATTACAATACCATGATGTTCACTTCTAGTACTATGTCATGAATAGCTCTGTGATTTTTTTTTTTTTTTAATCACCTTTACCCTGGCACTTCCTCACCCTGTCTTCCATTATTTATTACTGTACTCCCAAAATACACTTAACATTATAGGACAAATTTATTGAGGCAGGGGCTTCAGCTCTTCTCTGTTTGGTAACATGCCTAGCACATTTCTGGACACTTTTAAAAGTATCTGTAGTATACAAGGACCAAAAAAATAAGGGCCACTAAATCATTTTTTGTCTCCTATAATAGGTGCCATTCTAAGTACAATGTACTTAAATGAGCCTAAATTGCCATTTTTACCAATTCCAGAGCTACTGGAGTACTTATCCAATGATAGATTTATAAATTAAAACTATTGAGTCCTGCTCTTCTGGGTAGAAAAAAGAAAGATCTATTCATAATGATGTATTTAACTTTTATACTGGTATAAAAAAAGGTGGAGATAGATGGTGTAAACTGTAAGTAACTTCACCCAATCCAGTGTAGAATTATACTTGAATAAGAGTGGTAGGTACAACTACACGGGTAGGCATTGTCTGTCTGCAGCAACTATACTGGTGTAGGCATTGTCTTTCTATAGATTATTTTGGGTAGCTGTTTGCTCAAGGCAAACAGGCTCTTACCTGCTTCACTGCCACCTAGTGGCAAGGTGCCTTAGTAGCCACTTTATACATGCAACCACCTGAGACAGATACACTCCAGGTTCCATACAAAACCAATGTATATATGTCATCTGCCCATGCCGTTAGATACTGTATGTACTACTTGAACCCCAGGAGAGAAAATCCTGAACACTGCTGTTGAGAATATCTTATTTAATAATTTTGATTCTTGCGGAATATCTCAGGATTCTCACCCACTCACTCTTCCTCTGAAGTTTGAAGGAGATCATTTAAAGTTGTATTGTTCTCAGATTTTGATGATATTGTCTTTAGAGGCATTATTCTTGCAATCATTCTGCTTAGAGAGAGGCTAAAGAGTCTCTGAGGAACCTTTACTTCTTTGAATCAGGGGTGTCAAAGATACAGCCCAAGGTCTGGATCTGGCCCACTGTGCTGCTTATGGGTCTTAACTGGACCTGCACACGATGTGCATTATGCTCCAGACTGGCCTCATATGCTACATGCACCACATGCTGCATGCAGACAGGACTGTCTGCATGCCGTGTGTGGAGCTGGTGCCAGTGCATATGCTACATGTGGTGCATGGAGCCAATCCAGGTGGCATGCTGCATTCAGTGCACAGGGCTGGCCAGGGCACACACTGGATGTAGTGCCAATGCTGGACTGGCCTTGCATGCTAAATCTGGCACACAGACCTGGTCTGTGAGCCCAACTTGGCCCTCAGACCTGACCCATGCCCCTCATCTGGTCTGTGGGACCTGATGAGTTCGACGCCCCTAGTATAAATCAAAAACTAATGAGAAATTTCAAGAGGCATCATTTAGTTCATAATAGAACAGCTATTGCTTACTCTCTAACCCATTTCCCTGGTCATTAAGAGAATAAAAACAAAGAAAGGTTTGGAGAGTTTTACCATTTTTGCCCTAGGAATGTAAGATCTGGGCACAGGACATCTTTCAAGAAGCCAGTTTCCTTTGGATGCATTTCTCTGAGGGTGTTGGACAAGATGGGCAAGATCTAATCAAACAGGGCAGTTCCCCCATTCCTAAAGAAAAGCTTGGAAACTGGGGTATATACTTCTCTATAAAAGACCATTAGTCAATTACAGCATAAATATTCAAAAGCAACTGGCAAGCCTCAAGTAACTAGTTACTTTTGAAAATTTAGACAAAGTCTCCATAGTCTGACTATCTTCTATTTCACAATTAATCTCAAGGACACATTACAAACAAGATTCACTTAAGAATAACAGTATCCGTGGTGGAACATGGCAGCTATACAAAATAACAATACAGGACCCTCTAGGACAGGATGTGAAAGAAAATAGTATACCAGGGGAAATAAAAGAAGGCAAACCAATTGCTCAAATTAGAACTTGGCAAGGACTGTACAGAGTGGAATTTTGAATGGCCTCAAGTGGTCAGGACCTTGATTTTTGTGTCTCAAATATCAATATCCATACTGATGTATTAGTTCAGTACCACTCCAGAGGGGAAGTGTAGCCTTTTAAATTGCCAATATCTTTTTATGCAGCCCTCAGGTTTTCCCTAGGTTTTTCCCAGACAAATATTGACCATATCTTATGTAGTAGAGCTTATTAAAGCTGATAAAAATCTCTACCCAAGGAGCTATGGGTGCAAGCTAATAAAGCAAACTAATGCTGCATTTTACAAGGATCAATTTCCATTTCAATCTGTTCACATTTAAAAATGAATTTGCTTGTACCTTTAGTATTTGCTTTCCACCAACTTTCAAGCAATTAATTTATATACCAAGTAATTAAGAATACGTTACAAGGGATGGGATATTGGTAGCTTAAAATAGTAAGAGGACAGAATCCTTACAATTCCTTAATTGAGCACTGGCCCAGAACTATGATCCAGAGAAAAATCTACTCATACCCTTTCCAGCCAGATCTTGCATCCAAACACAACTGCTGTGTAGGTGTGTCTACATGTCCAATTCATGTGCCTGAATTTTCTGCACAGAAAACCCAGGCTCAAAAGTGTTCCCTGGTACATGTCTACATGTAAGCTTGTCAGAAATAAACTGAACCTGACGGGAGCAGCTCAGTTCAGGGCTGCTCCTGCTCTGCTCTGACCCCCGCAGCAGCCAGTTGGAGCTCCAGGCTCCCCTGGGTGTCAGCTCCAGGCTTGCAGGTGGCATGGGAGCTTATTCCAGAGCTCTGGAGTGTGCTGGGTGGGGAGCCGTCCCAGCTCTTCAGGCTGCTGTGTCCCAACCAGGGGGAGATCAGGCTGGCTCTGAGTGGGGCAGGGGCCCAGAATGGGGCAGCACTAGGTGTGGTGGTGTGGGGTTATGCCCCTCGGTGTAGCCGCATGTGCAGGGGACACGTTGACAGGGCAGCATGGAACTCACAGCAGCAAGCAGTTTTTCTGTGCAGCCCCTGCAGTGCCAGGTTGCACCTGCCAGCTGTGAAGGGCAGCAGGGCAGGTGCCTGAGTCTACAGTGGGCAGCCTACACCTGCCCCCACCCCGCATACAAATCAGGGGGAGGGGGGGGCATGGGTCGCCCCTGCCCCCCAGAGTGCATGCAGCAGCAGGGAGACAACCCCCATCCCACCTGGCCCCGCAGCAGGCAGGCAGTGGGGGCTCAGTGCTTTGCTCCACTGCAGCAGCTGCCCCCTTCTGGCACTGTGGCCCTGGCCCAGCAGCTGGGGCCTCCCTTCAGCAGGGCTGGGCTAGGATGGGATGGGGGGTGAGGGGGTAAAGGGCGCAATCAGGGTCAGGGGGCTGTGGAGAGAGGAGTGAAGAGCACCAGCAGGGCCAGGGGGGTGATTACAGGGGCCCTTTCATTAAATAATGGATTTGGGGGGTTTTTATCAGAGAATTTCCAATTTAGTATCAGAGAAAACCAGGATCCCTGCTAATTACCAACACCTTGAAGAGAAAAAGGTGAGGTGAGTTTTCCGGACTATCTGCTGAAATTTCTAGACTCTATTTCTAGACTATCTGCCTTCACACAATTTCTATGAGGCACAAAGAAACCCAGTGACTGCAAACACATACCTGCTGAAGACCCTTGAAAATCCCCATTCCTTTCAGAGAAAAATCAAAAGTGGGCTTACCAAAAAGATGGCATTTTTCTCTAGGAAAAACAAAGATGAGGGAAGGACTTGGCCAAACTTCATTTACAGTGACTGCAGTGCTGGGATTCTATCGGTACCCGATGGATTCCTCTCTCAGACTGCCCCATGCTGCTATTCCTTTTGTTATTTATGAGTATTTCTGTGATTTGTTATCCCACAGAGTTTATAACATATATTACTTACAACTTTTCAAGATTCTATTTGAGAGAAAAACTTGAGCGTCTTTCCTGAGGCAGGTCTGTATGCTGTGCTCTGCAGCGAGGCTGTGCTTCCTCTGGTGTTGGACCATTGCATTGGTGTAGATCACTGAGGCATCACAACACACCCAGAGTGGCTGCCAGTGCTTTAAGGAAGCCAAACACAAAGAAGAGAAGCAAAATGTAAAATGAATTCTAGGCTGCATGTCTCTTATTAGCTATATTTAAAGAATTCAACACAGCAATTAACAATTAGTTCATCTTAGAAAGGAGGAGAAACCCTGCTTTCAAGTTGCTTTAAAAGTGTCAGCCCAGACGCACCAAAATACTGAGAATGCCTACTGGGGCAAGTCCCACAGAAAAAAATAGCAAAAGAAGTCTTAGTTTGTGAGTCCTGCAGGGATTTAAGCATAAGATAAGGTTCACTACCTTTTTAGACTCAAGACACAACTTGGAAAATGTCAGCTCTTTGCTATCACTCGCTTTTTGACTATAGAAAAAATAACAGAGAAAATCTGTTGCAAAGAAATCAGAAAGACCACAACAGGTCACAATGTTTCTTACGCTAAGGATTCATATTTCAAGTCTTTGGGCACTTTTTAAAGGATCTATCAACACCCCAATTTGCAGCAACAACCTGGTTGAGATTCACTGTTATATACCTAGCTGGTCAGTCCAATCAAGACATCTATGCATGCCTAGCAGCAGGCATTTACGCACCTAAGGCAATTCATTGGCAGAAACTGAGGTGTCTACAAAATGTAGGTACACAGAATTAGACAGCAGCTTTTGAAAAATATAAATTTTGGACCTAGGCAATTAAAGTGACAGTGAGAGGCCTCGGTCATTTTATTTACATTTTCTTTATTTACATTTTCTTTAAAATGAAACCAAAATTTTTCCTCTAATTACATGACTTTGTTAGCTGGCATTAAGAAAGGCACAACATACTGTGAACACCCCAATAAATCATTATCACTTTCTCTTTTATTTCAGAAAGGAAAAAAGTGGTCTCTCCCTCCTCCCATTCAGCCACTGAAACCCCTCACATTTCTGCGTGTGATTTATGTTGAAAGTACTTTTAATGTAGTTGTTGAAGGATGGGAATCTTTTCAGCCTTCCTACTGGTATACTATTGAATGTAGGCATTTGCAAATGTTATTCAGGGTGCAGATAGAAGTGCAGCTCCTTGGTCTAACTCACAGCACTTTACAGAAAGTGCCATGAGTTGGACCAATCCTCCCGACCCACCAGACATTACCTGTTGGGTTGGGAGGGTGGGGGACTGAGGTCCAATTTGGAGCTGAACTAGGAAGAGAGGCTGTATCTTTGCAGCCTCTTCCCTTAGCCTTGCCCCCACTCCTCCCTGCCCCCCTGCCAGCTCCTGGCGCTATCTCAGGTTGTGAAGGGGAGAAGGCAAGGATCTATTCTGGGGTTTCCTCAGCCTGCACTGGAGTCAGGGGGTGGGTGGATTGGTCAGGGGGCTCCAACCCACTGGGGGTTGCCCTACCCTCCAGTGCCAGTGGGACAACCCCCAGAATGAACTCCCTTTGCTCCCCCCCATTCTGAAAAGTTCCATGAGCAGATGTGAGCTGAGTCAGCCTAGCTCTGTTCATGCAGACACAAGTTAATGAAGGCACCCCACGTGGGAGCACCTTCATCTAAATCCTCATGTAATGAGGGTTAAGACTGTTGCAGGACCAGGCCTTTTTAAAGCACTCTGCAGTCATGCACTTGTATTAGGTCATGGCTGTAGAGTGCTTTCAGTGGCCTGATTAGGCAAAAATTATCACTTCTATCTGTGACCTCATTGTCTAAAAAACAGCTGATCTTGGGTTTTGGTGTTTTTTTTTTTTCAGCACTCACATGTTGTTCCAGGAAACAGATGTGTTGATGTTGCTGGATTTTATTCCTTAACTGAAGCCAGGTCTGTACCAGAGTTGTGGTAGGACAGTGCTGGATAGCAAGGGTCACTATCTTTTTCTAAAGCAATACCTTATATACACTCTCAGAGCCTATGGACAGAAGGATGATTAATTTCCAACTACAGGGACAATTTTGGGAAGAATATTTTCAGGGCATTGCTGTGCTCTGTGTGACTTGCACCAAGAAAGGAACAGAAACCTCTTCTTTGCAGTTATATACCCAGGGACTGATGAAAAGGAGTAGGGAAGAGGGAGAAGTGGGGCAAAGAATCGGGCCTGAGTGCCTCTGCTGTTTCACATAAAAACAAACTAATAATAATTAAGGGAAAGGAGTAGTCAATTAATAAAACAATACAGATTTTGCAAATAAGTGGCAAATGGTTGTTTTTCCTTGGAGAGCTCATCTGATAAGATTGCTCATCCCTTTGTCCCTTGCTCTGTTTCAATAGTCGTTCTTCTTCATGCAAATATAGGTGGAAAGGGGAGAACAGTAAAAGGTTAAAATGGAAGCAGGCTATCTTTCATCGACATGGTAATTTTGCTGCTTGGCTCAGTGCCAAATGTTCACTGCAGCCACTAGCTGCCATTCCAACATGAGTGAAAGGATCTTTAATAAGAGTGTAAATAAAAGCCAGGCTGAGAAATGAGTTTTCCATCCCAGCAATCACTGGCCTAACCTCTGCTGTAAATAGTCTCTCAGAGCAGCACAGATGGAGTACCTGCACCTGGGGATCAAGGCAATCTCTGAGCAGTGCAATTTAAACAGCTGGGTATGACTGAAACATGAATTAGCAGGGATGGGCTGAGGAATTCCATTGTGTGTATTATGTAAAAACAAATAATCCAGTCCTGGTTTTTCTCTTAAAAAAGGGGAAGGGAAAAAAAGACAAAAAACTTTTGACGTGATCTTGTGGGAGGTACACTTCACTGCAGCTGTTAAATTAATCTAACCCTGAGAATTTCCCACAAGGCGCTGTAAAAACAGAATTCTAATTTATGATAATTGATTTAACAGCTTGAAAGTGATTTATCTGACCTCAGTAGAGATAGCAAAGACACCAAAAGAATGATCGGTCATTCTGTGCTTTGTGCGTTTCTGATTGGCCTTATTAATTTAGAGCAGAAGGTCTGTTTCAGTGTCTTACTGAGACAACCAAAGACAGTTGGCAACTGAACCATTTTAAAGACTTTTTTGAAGCATTACTAAGACTGCTAAGCGCTAAGAATTTATTGCACACAAAAAAGGCTCATTAGTTGATTCATTTGGAACTGTTCACAGACAGACTTCTGGTCTTGGCATTCTAAGGATTTTAAATACACATATTTTTCCTGAAGCAGAGGGGGACAGGAATCTAAAGCATCTTGTGAGATACAATGTTGTTAAACACTATAAAGAACTACAATGTCTTTGGAGAAGTCATGAAGGATTATGGTGAAGAGGTTTACTTGCCTTTTTAAGGTTAGATTTCATAATCACCCAAAAGCTCCACTTATCAAGCTTCTTTATCATTTAGTCCTCTTTACGTCATCACAGTTATAAAATGTATACATTATTGTGTTAATCTACCCAAGCCTCTCTTCAGCAAGATATTACCTTTGGCTACAATATTGTGTGCCACATTGTCATTTTAATGTCACAGCTGAGTGATGCAATTTCACTACATGAATAAGAAGGGAAGAATGAAAGCCAGAAGAAAAGGTGGATGCTCACTGTAAAGATTAAACAAAAATTGTAAAGGAACATGAAATTAAAATATAGATACTTTAGATGTTTAGCTTCACAAAGTTTAGGTACATCCTTCACCAATCTTTCCAGGTGGGAAAAAGAACAAAGCACCTGTACACCGCCCACCCCCCCAAACACAAGTGGAGCTAAAACCATATCTTTTATTTATAGCCCTAACCAGAAAAATAGACAGGGAGCAGCTGAATAACAGTTTATTTTGCTGCCTGAACTGATGTGTGGTTGGGTTAAATGTCACTGAATTGGAAGGTTATGCATTTCTTTCACGGCCAGGTAATGCCCAGTGTTAAAGCACATCTACAAGAATATTAGTAATTGTATTGCCCTTTCAAGGTGGGAGACGGAAATCCTGCAGGCTAAAATTGGTTCTATAGGGGATGAATAGTTATTTTACTGTTCCCATGAATTGCTATCTGACCCATAACTAAAGCGGTCTATTGCAGGTGCTCTCAGCCTTTTTCTTTCTGAGCCACCCCCCACCCCCCCCGCATGCTATAAAAACTCCGAAGCCCATCTGTGCCACAAGAACTGTTTTTCTGCATATCCAGTAGATTAAAAGCTGTAATGAATTGATAGTTATACAGTTAAACATACATGTATAGTGCATAATACAAAAAGCAAAGGATAATATAGGTACAAAAAAATGACGATTGACATAAAATAAATTACAATTACTATAATTGACATAAATAATCATGACATTTCACTTGGATGGATATAGTATCATTATATCAATTATTCATATTTGTTGTATTCATATAAATCTTTTCTTTTTGAAGGTTCCATTTTCCTACTTTTATACAATGATTACTTTTGTTTTACTCAGTGTGAAACTTGTTGCTGGTGTGGAGTAACAATTTTGTCAAGAAGTGGGGGTATCTTCAACAAGCACATGTGCATATCATGGTCAATATTCATCCTAGCCTGGTAGTTTGTTTTAATTGATGTCATTGCTAAAAAATCTGGCTTCACATAAGTAGGTAGTATTAAACAGTATCAACACTTCCAGTGCTACAGGGATGCAGTGCTGCATTCATCGGAACACTTGCACCAAAATGTCTCCAGCGACATGTCATTGAACCTGGTTCTGAGGGAGCCGTCTGATGAAATGTCAATGACCTCTTCCAACAGTTTTGATGGGACGGTAAATGGAAGTTTAGCTTCACTGTTCTCACCAAGGGGGTTTTGTAATTCACATGTGTGTAGCGCTTATTCTGTTTTGAGTTTGGGGAAATAACCATTAAATTGTCGAGTAGACCATACAGATACGCTGCTAGCTTAGGTTTAATTATGTCAAAATCAATGTTTCTTTCCTGAATGAAAGAATGTAAGAGCTCAAACATAGTAGTGTGCCCACAGATATGAACTTTGCAGAGGTGTAGTTTTGTTTTGAATGCCTCAATTCTTTTACGCCAGGCAATAAAATTAGTGCTCCCACCTTGCCTAGTTTTATTGAGGTTATTCATTTCACTGACTATGCCTGCAAGCTAACCCAGTTTTCCCAGCCACACGTCATTTTCCAACACTTTGGCAAGTTCAGATTTCCTATCAACTAAGAAAATACATAACTCACTTAATCTCTTTGAGATTAAATACAGGTTTCCCTCAATTTATGCTATTCATGCGTTCCCGGAGAACAGCGCATAAATCGAATTCATAAAAATGAATGTACTTTACTATATAACAAATAGGGATAGGTTCCCATGGTGGTGAGGGAGGGAGGGAGCAAGACTAGGACTAGGGAAGGGGCAGGGGGAGGGGTGCCACTCCCCAGGCTGCACAAGGCAGCAAAGCAGAGGGAAGAGAGGCACTCATCCCAGCCTGCCTGGGGCTCCGCTTGTCCTCGCTCACCCCAGCCTGTGCTGGAGTGGCCCTGGGAGCAGCCAACACTAGCTGCCTGCATCATGGCATGGTGTAGCCCAGGAGCTAGAGTGAGCCCAGGGGCAGGGGGACAGGCAGAGCATGATGCAGCCTAGCAGCTGCAGGAAGCTGGAGCCAGCCGCTCCCAGAGCTGCTGCAGCTGGGGCTGGGGTGAGTGGGGCCACAACCCTTTCCCTCCCACCCCACAAAGACCTACCTGCTTGGGCGAGGGGGCATCTATGTTGATCGCATAAGAGTGAATTTCTCTTGCATATAACAAATTATGGGTCTAAATATGTTCATCACATAAGAGCAAATTCCCCATAATTCCCCATCGCATAAGAACATAAAGAACCTGTATAAATTGAAGGAAACCTGTATACGGGTAAGTATTCAGCCTCAAGATGCATGAGCAGGGAATGGTGCTGTGCCCCCACTTCCTCACAAAGTGCAGCAAAGCACCTGGTGTTTACTGCTCTGGATTTAATGAAATTAACAAGTGTTACTGTGGGGCTCAGTACAGTGCGACATGGTTGAATATCATTAGCAGCAAGTGCCTCTTGGTGTAAAAAACAGTGTATCCAAATAGCATCAGGTACAACAGATTCTATTTTCTGCACAACGCCAGAATGCTTTCCAGGCATTCCTACAGCTACATCAGTTCAGATACTGATGCAATTTGTCCAGCTGATTTCTGCAAAAATCATGAAATCATCTAAAAATCTGAAAATGTCATCTGACTTTGTTGTCATCTCAAGCTCTTTGCAAAACAAAAAGTCTTCCTTTATTTCCTTATTCCACATATACCGAACATACACAAGTAAGTGGGACATTTTTTAAATGTCTGTAGATTCATCTAATTGTACTGCAAAGTCATTCTCACACAGAAAATCAATGCACTGAGAAACTATGTCTTTGGACATGGAAGTGATCTGTCTTTCGCCACTGTCATTTGAAGTCAGTATTTTTTGCAAGTACTTTGGCCTTCTCCTCTCCAAATATTTCCTTTGCAATTTCAATAGCACACAGCTTTATCAGTCTCAGCAATCGTATGCAATTTTTTTGCTTTAGCAATTTTTTGCACCACTATGTAGGACAGGAATAGGCAAAGTTTTTGGCAGGAGTGCTGAAAAAAACCAGTGTCTATCTTGTAAGTGGAGTGGTGGCATACCAGAAAAACAAAACCAGGGTGGGGGTACCTGGCAGGACACGCTGCATATTAATATACTTAATAATCATAAATGTTGCTTTTTTTTTAAAGTAAATACCAGGTTTTCCAAAAATTCTAAACCTGATGACAATAAATAAGACTTCATATACTACCTTTGTTATTGTATATTGGAAAAAAGAGAAAGAGGGAAAGAGAAAGAAAAAAGAGAAAAAAATGAGAGGAGAGAGAGGGGAAAAAAGAGGGGAGAGACAGAACCATACATGATACACACGCAAACACAGAGAACCAAACACACACGTGCAAACGGGAACCAGACACACGCACACACCCAGAACCAGGCAGACATGTGCACGTGCCCATACAGGACCAGACACACAGCTGCACATGCAGACACACACAACCACAGACACACACAGAACCAGACACGCACATGCACACATGTAAATGCACACAACCACACACGCATGTATGTGGCTGAGCTGCAAGACAAAGACCGACCTGACAATGCCCCAGGCCCATCACAGCCCCTGTGCTTCCCTGTGGAGCTGGCCCCTGCACTGCAGTGCAGCCCGCTGACGCCCTGGCCCAGAGCCCACTCATCAGCCAGCTGCCTTCTCCCTGGGGGGAGGGAGGATGCCGAGCTGGGCCAGGCAGGACCCCCTACCCCAAGGCTATGGTCACGCTGCAGCGGGAAAGAAGCAGTACAACAGGCTGGGAGGTTGACGTATACGTCCACTTCCAGAACAAATAAAACTGAAATTCAAGTAGCTGTCTTGGTATTTCCTAAATTTTGCAGAGCTATGAACAGCTTTATGTTTCTCACTCACACCACCTCCACTTGTTTTATATGACTATATTATTCTAAGGACTACAGAGTAAGTTCTCGAGTATGTGAAAAAACTACAGTATTTTACACAGATAGTTGATGGATGCTCATTTAGTTTTAGCTAAGTGTTCTAAGGAATGAAGGTCCACTACCAACCCACCATGAATAAAATAAATAACAGAGACATTTAAAAAAGGCAATAAAAAATAAGTAATTCAGGCATCTTACTGAATGACTTACAGGATTGTTCCCAAAGTACATTATAAAATTAATGAGAGTTCTTCTTTAGTTAGTGCAACTTTGATCTTTTTCATTAAATCAGAATTTATACAATTAATGGATAACAAATGTGATAATCTGTAATATTACTGCATACAGCTTTCTCTAGCACTTATCACCATAATATCTGAACTATAAAACAAATTAAATAAAAGCTGAACAAATCTGGTCTCCCTCAAAATTTTACTTGGTAAGCTTTTCCACACACAATCACTCTCTAATGTTTCAAATTTAATTCTGGAAAGTTAAAGGTAAATAGGTTCCATAGTATAGCATTTAAAATAACTTCATAAATTAAGATTGCTATTTAGCACTCATATTCCCACCCCCACCCCATAACTTAAAAGTGATTTTGTTCTAACACTTGACACTTTATTTTCATGTGTAAGTCTAAACAAAATATTATACACAGGCTAATTTAAAAAGGAAAAAGAAAATGTATTAGCTGCACTCACCATCACAGAAATAATAGAATAACGCATCATCATTAGATGAACAATGGTCAGAAGAGTTTCCAGTGCATACACCTATGTCACCATTCGATTATTTAAGGTTCTGGAGATGGTACTAAATCTGAAGTTGCTTAGCAAATTTCTAAGGTGATCTGAGTTCAGTTTGGTTCAACAAAGTGACCCTAGCGAAATCTTGAATAATTGTATTTCAGTAGCAAAGCTGAACATCATCTTTAAACTCAGTTCCTTCAAAATCATTTCAGTTACATTACAGTAAGAAGTTAGCAAAGTAACCATGTTCTAACTGGGGATGAGAGGGAAAAATTTAAAGGATCAAAACTCTGAAAAACATTCTACTAAGAAAAAATATCTGCTGATGTGACACATTCATTTCTTCTCCCCTGTTATTTTAAGTACATTTGCATGAAAAACATGATTATCTATTAGAAAGCACTGCTGACAAGTATTTTGGCCCTTAATAAAATGCTGAATTACTGTTAATTAGACCCGTCTGGTCTGTCCCTTCTCCTTTCCATGTCCCAACTCTGGAACCTACCAGCAAAGGTCCAAAATCTTTTTAATTCTAGTTTGTCTTCCCTTAGTCCCCCAAACATGCTCAGTAAAGTTATCCACTTCCTGAGTCACTTATTAGATTAATATTTGAGATGTAAAGCTCCTACTCACAGGATATAACCATGCAAAGAAAACAAACAAGAAACAACTTCATGTAGTGTCAGATATTTTAAATGCGTGACTACCGTAAGAAAAGAAAGAAACCTGGCCAATATTTTAAGAGGTTTTTGGAGTCCAGCTGCCAAACATGAATGGGAAAACCACAATCCTTACTGAGTGAAAACAATCCAGGATGTGTATAAAATTATTATTTAAGAGTCTCCATGATAGGTATGAGGAGGAAAGTTTTTTCTACTTATCTACTTTGGAAAGTTAGAGCTGTTTATTTCACAGGAACAGGTATGTCAGCTGAAGAAAAAAAGGAGCTGAGGTCTTTTTAATAGGTTTAGGGAATATCACTAAAACCTTAGTCTGCTCAGCACTTGTTTGATATATATTTTATAACACAAGAACAAATAAAACAGAGTTAATGCTGTCAGTTAAGGATGGTGTATTTACTAACCTGGATAAAATTATATCGCAACTGATACTGTATGGAACAAACTCAAAGCCCTTGAAAAGTCAGTTGATTTTAAAAAAGTAGATGGCATGGTTAGACCACAAGAAATGGCACACACCCAATTGACACTATATCTACAGACAGGGCACATAAAGAATAGGAGAGTCTCAGTAAACTTGCAGGCAACTATGAAAACACTACCAGATGCACACAGGCTGATAGATTGTTACAAACTTGTAAACTAGAAAATGTGTGACAACTGTGGGAGAATATTTGAGCAACACTGATGACCAACATAAGGGACAGATGTAACAAAGGTATAAAGGGAACAATACAGAGTGGTACAAATCCAAAACAAACTATGAGGTACGCCAGATTTTTCATGTTCATATCACCCACAAAAATGCAAGTGTAATGACTATTTCAGTCACAGCAGCCTAAGAGACTCAAGTATCCAGAGATTACAACTGATAAAAAGTATTGTTTATTTATATTTGATGATTTTACATATCCACAAATCACCAAAGATGGCTTGGTCATGGCGATTTGCTGCTAGATGTTTAGAGTATATGAACTGCAATGTTGAAAAGTGCCTAAAACCTTACATTGCAAAACCTTCAGTTGATGGCTTCAAAGCATGCCAGGATCCTAAAATACTACTGCTAGTGGAAACATCCCAGTTTTAGTGTCACTAACACTGGCTAAGGCAAGTGACTTAGGTTACTTGTACACATGCAGCAAGACTACTCCGATGTGCTATAATTACAGTGCATTGGAGCAGACTCGATTAATCAAGTCTGCTGGAGAGAGGCAATTAGCATGCTCCAGCCAGCCTCCACGTCTCATATATCAGCATCCCTGCACTTCCAAATGGCAGCGGGGGTGCTTTAACTACAACTCATCAAACATGCTTTAGTTAAAGTGCCCCTGCCTCTGTTTCGAAGTGCAGGGATGCTGATACATGAGATGCTGTGTGCGCTTTAATTAGAGCAGCTCTCAAAGCCGCTCAAATTAAAGTGCTCCCCCACTCCTAAAGCACATGTAAAAATGCCCTTAATGAACAAATACTACGTCATATTTCATGAACAAAGTAGTTTCTGACAGAATACAAGCAACCCCCACTTAAGGCTGTTTCACTTAGCGCTATTTCACTATAACACTCATTTTAAATTGATACCTGATTTCACTTAGTGCTCAGCACGTTTTGTTATAATGCTCGCAGTCGCCATTTTGGGTCATTAAAAACAACTGCGGTCACCATCTTGGGTCGTCAAATACTTTCGGTTTCACTTAACACTCCGTTTTTCAGGAACCAGTTAAGAGCACTAAGCAGAGGTTGCCTGTATAAGATTAAAATGGACACATAAGCACAGGTGAGTGAAAAGTTCCTTACACTTTAAACCTCATTGGTCATCAATTTTAAGACCTTTTAACTTATGTCATATCCAAATAGCCAACTTACTGTCCCTCATGGTACCACACTCTTCCAGGTGGGCTGCCTCCTGAGCCAGAAGTAGTGTAGCCTATGTTGAAGGCAGGCTCATTAATTTGGGAGTGGTCTAACTGGCACTATCACTCAGGAGTGCTACCTCCATGGAGGTAACTATTGTGCTTCTAGTTGAGGAGCTGGTCTGCTTGGAGCAATGCATAACATGTTTGAAGGCACCACCAACACGGGACCTGAGCATGCCATGTAGACATGGCCTTAGGAATAGTTAATAAACTGGATAGTTCTACAGGTTGGTAACACTGGATAGATTATACTTAGGAAGGCTGCAATTGTACTTAGATCCATGAGTCCTCAACAAAGCAACAAGACAAGTGTCTTACCTACATTTGATGATTAAATTGCTGATGCTTTGTTTTTCAGTGTCTTAGCTGTTAGGTCCACTTACAAGTACAGAAAACGGGATTCAAATATGGTTAGGACTGGACTTTCTGTATGCATATGCGTGCTTAACTTACGGGTATTCATTCAGTCCTAAAAATGTTGCCAGAGGAAATGGACAGAGCCTAGGCTAGGCTTCACGGGGTTAATCACTGTGGGTACCTATACATGTGGTCTGTGTATTAAGCTCTAATTAGAACTCTCCAGCATCATGTGTTAAGCCCCCACACATTTTAAAATGGTTGCAGGGTGCTTTAACTAAACCTTATTGAGCAAGGTTTAGATAAAGTGTGTGTCTCATATTTTTAAATGTGCAGGGGCTAAATACATGTGATGCTGTGGCGTTTTAATTAAAGTGGCTGCCCAAGAACCACTTGAATTAAAACACTCCTCCCCACTTCTGAGCACATGTATGGGCAGCCTATGATACATTTTATTTAAAACTAATCTACAAAGCATGGTTTAGAGATCCTGGGCAAAAAGAATCAGATTAAGTTCAGACAAAAGCATATCAAGATAAATAAAATGCTTGGATCATACTGCTTGAATCGAAGGTGTTCCTTCCGACTCTGCAAACCTCCCTGAAATGAGGTTGCTAGGAACCAGGCTAGAAAACAGAATGGGTGATGGTCAGTCTTTTCAGGTTTATTATGCACCTTGTAGACAACCTGACATCCCTGGGGATCTCCTAAACAAAGGGCCAGTTTTAATAAGATGCCCAGCCAGATTTAGCTTTCATCAAAAAGAAGCAAGTAATTATCAGTCAGGCACATTGGATACTGAATATAAATAAAGATGCAAAAGAAAGCATCCATGCAAGGTCTTGGAGCTGGGTGGCTGCAGTAAGGGAAGATTTTGACTGATGAATGTCATGACATTTCCATAAAAAATACACTATCCACAAAACTGAATTAAGGTTATATGCAGTTATGTTCAACTCTGAAACTTCTCTCAATACACGTGATTGGACAGTTATACTGGGTTCTTGCGATGAACCTTTGGAGGCTATAATTAAAAAAAGAAAAGGTGGCTATAACTAAAAGTGGTAACTTTGATCCTGAAGAAATACATTACTGTGGTAAGTTTGCAGAGAAAACTTTTTTGACTTTTTTAAATGGCAGGTGCTTGAAACTGCTAAGAGGCTTAGAGTGTTTGGTCGAAGAGGAGATAGATTAATGAACAAAATGCAGGTGTGGAGATAAAAAAAGTGTATGATAAATGCTACTTCTCTTCAGGACAAAGACACTGTCTTCACTTCCCTTGGGAATGCTGTGTTCTGGATGTAATTGTTGTGTTTAGATACAGGCTTGTATTACATATACAGTATACCTAATTATGCCTACCAATACAATGATGTCCTCCTGGAGCTCTGGTGACCTACACATATACTTTAAAACAGAAAAGGAAAGTATGAATCTATTCCAGCATAAATGCTGTCTAGCTCTAAATCCAGTAAAAAAATACCAAATAGCTTTACCTAATTTTAGTCTTTAGATGCCAATCGAAGTTGAAGATTACACAGCAGATAGTTCTTCCCTTTGGTCACCTTTGCTAATTTGCACAACTTCTTTTTTGCTTAACAAATTGCCAAAAATTGTGACTGGTTTTCTTCTATGTATTGACTATCTTAGATGATTTCCTAACATCTCACTCGCTTATCCTCAAGAATGTTAATAGATGATAACTACTTTTACATAAAAAGAAAAAAATCCAGTGGATTTTTTTTTGTGGAAAATTAGATTTAAAATTTTCAGCAACCCTAGGTGCAAGCACTATTCTTGATACTGTTGTCTGTTGTGCATTCGTTTATCTGCTGGAATCTCCTTAAGCAAAAACTGACTGCAGTACTGTTCTATCAAAGACAAGATCTCTTTGGGAACCCTCTACAGTTGCATAGAACAACAGATCCCCTTCCTCTGCCTGATTCTTTGTTCTGCTCTCTTCTTCCTGCTGGATCTGCCTCAAGCTAAACACAGCAGCTGCATATAGCAATAGTAGCACACTTGTTGCAGGTTGGCCACCTTGGCATACAGCTTAGTGAATGTGTGAGATGAACTCTAACTCACCGCTCTGCAAACATCTAGACAGAAGCAGCAGAATGAACCTGAGCTCTGACTGTGTGCCTGAAATACAGATTGAGATTCAATATTCACTAGCTCATGTCTGATACAACTGGAAATCCAGTTTGAGAGGTTCTTGAGATGAAAAGTGGATCCCCTGGAGCTCTTAGCTATAGCCACAAATAGGCATAGGGACCTTTTAAACAGTTTGAACCTGTGCAGATCATAGGAAAGGAGGGCTGGAGGTAGGGTTACCATATTTCTAGTTCCAAAAAAGAGAACACCTGTCAGGGGTGTACATGATTGTGGGGGGCAATGACATGCAGGTGCCCTGCCCCTGCCCATTCTGTTGCCCCTCACTCCCAAGCCACAGCCCCTCCCAGCCCTGCTGCCACCCCTCACTCTTCACCTGCAGACCCCTGGCCCAGCCAATGTCCCTCAATCCCAACCCTCAGTACCCCACCACTCTGGGTCATGCTGGTACACCTCAGTCCCAATCTGCAGCCCCTCCCAACCCTGATGGTTCCCCTCACTCCCAACCCACAGTCCCCTGGTGCTGCCAGTGCCCTTCACTCCTGACTCACAGTCACCTACTCTGCTGGTGCCCCTCACTCCCAAGCCACAGCCCTCCCAGGAGCAGTGCCTTCCCACAGCTCTCCAAGCCCCACCAGTCTTGACTTGTAGGCCCCTGCTCCCCACGGCACTGCAGTGTCTCTTGGCCACCCTACCCCTGCGAGCAAAGGCACTGGTTGGCTGCCCACTGGCACCAAAGGGCTCCCCTGCCCGCTTCCCCCAGTGGAGGGGCAGGCACCTCCTCCACATTCCTCCAGCCCTGCTGCAGCCCTTGTGTCTAGACAGCTTCCCCCCATGCCAACAGGTACCCACCTGTTCCCACCCCACAACCCATCCCCTTCCACACACCCTGCCACACAGTCACATACCCACTCCCCCACAACCTCCCAGACAGTCCCCAAGCCCTGGCCCTCCATCTCCCACTTCTTATAGACTTACCTGCATCCAGCTGCTGGGGCTGCTCCCACTCCCATGCCTGGCTGCATGCTGGCCATGTGTATGTGTGCACACACATATGTTGCCCCCTGCATTCAATTGCCCTCCCCCTGCTCTCCCTAGCCCCAAGCAGCTTCTTGCTAGGGCAAGCCTGGAAGTGCCGGGAAAAACATTGATGCCGGGCAGACCAAAATCCGATACATTTGATTATATTTTAAATAACTGCCCCAACCAAGATCGGAAGATCCAAAAAGAGAACATGTCTGGGAAACCCAGATGTATGGTAACCCTAGCTGGAGGGGACCTCATGAGGTCTTCTAGCCCTCTTCTAAAAGCAAGATCACCCCTGACTAAATCATTCCAGCCAAGGGTCGTAAAACTTGAAAACAACCATCAGTGGAAATGTAGTTTAAGTACAGAGGCACACCTTACTATAAGATGTTGTAGAGCCTGACAATTTGACCAGATTCAAAAGAGGACTGGACAAATTTATGCAGGATTGGTCCATCATTAGGCATTAAACATGTTAGTTAAAGGTACAACCTCCAAATCATGATTTCCTAGGCCTAGGAATGCTAAAACTAAAGGAAGAGAAGTGACGGAGATCCATTTGGATACATATTGCATAAATACTCTTTAACTTAGCATCTACTCCCTGCCACCATGAGATACATAATACTGTTGTGATGGACCTGTGCCTTGACCCATTTCTTAGGCATGCATGCATTATGCTCTTTAAGCTCGCATACTGATGGATGCACTATTAGAGCTTGGATCTCACTAACTTGCCTGGTGGAGGTAATTGCCACTAGGAAGACAATCTTTATGGTTGGAGGGAGGAGGGAGAAGGGTATCATTGCTTCAAATGGTGGATGTGTTATCACCACAAGACCAGATACAGGTCCTTTAGAAGAACTGCATCCTTGACACATGAGAAGGCTTTTGCCATCCCTTCGAGAATAGTCAGTGACAGGGTAGGGAAAAACTGGAGGGTAGTGAGCAGGGACTACCACTAGATGAACTTCAGTTGAATCATGGATAGATCTGCAGCCCTAAGTTCCACCAGCTAATCTAAAATATTTGGGACTGAAGAGAACAATTCAAAAATCCCCTATGTCCAACACTCATGTCAGTCTTCCTGCGCCTTTGCAATGTTCATGGGATTAATGGGATCAGAAGCAAGGCATGTAGCAGGCCCTTGTAATGTGGTATCCAAAGAGGGAGCCCACACTGAGGGCCATCAAGGAGCAAATGAGTTGACAACCTCATGTTCTGTTCTGTTGAAAATACGTCTATTCGCTACAAACCCTGTGCTGAGAACAGTCCTTGATCTCTCATGTATGGTGGATCAACGTGACTTTCAAAAGTCATGTTGATCCGCCATGAGAGACAAAGGGTTTTTCTCAGCACAGGGTGTGTAGCTAATAGACTTATTTAAAAGTCTATTAAGACTTGAAAGTCTATTATGAATCTGTAGTCCCCCATTTAGATCATACTTAACACAATCCGGTTTGTGGATGATTTCCTGTTCTGCAATTTTGCATTCAAGTTAGCTTTTAAAGTTCTGTTGTTTAAAGACAGCTACTCTGAGTTGTGCAATGGAATCCAGGAAGCTTAAAGTGTTCTGTCACTAGCTTCTGTGTCACCAGGTTCTGGACTTGATGTCAGATTAGTGTCCCCTCATTCTTTCACATGAGGATTGCCCTTTCAGTCCAATGTCGACATCAGGGGAGCATTATAAGCAGGGGGTGACATATGATGCTGGTAGAGGTGCAGGCAAATAAACCTGAGATATTTAATTCATATTCAGTATAAGATTCGTTGCATGTTTTAGTAGTCTGCATTATCAACACATCTTGGTCTTATTTATCGATAGTCTAATTTGTTTGACTATTGGCTAGTTCCTGCTTTCCGCCCAGAAAATGGCCAAATGCATTTTAAAAGAGAAATGCCTTAGAAGCATATCTGAGGAGATCTAAATTTCTGACACAGAATTTCTGGGGAAGGAAATTTATATGTAAAGATATTTCTATCTGTTTTAATAGACTAAAAAAGGAAATGGGAGATAAGGGATTTAAGAGAAGACTTTGGGGAGAAAAGAGGGCAACATAACTCAAGTCTAGGAAGGAAAGCACCCCTGTAGCAGAGGCTGGTGAGCCATTTCGGAAAAAAAACAGCAGGGGTGTGGCCATTGCTGAAACAGAGAAATTACCAGGAAAGCTGCTTCAAACTAGAAAGTATCAGTGAAAGGTATTGCTGTTTTATTTTGCATTTTTTCCAAACCTTTTGCTTATGTTTTTCCATGCTATGTTATAAATTGTTTTTGGCTTTTCACCTTGGTTTATCTGATGAGTGATTTCAGGATGGATGGCAGCTGCAGCCATTCTGTTCCCTTGGGGGTGGCAGGCTCATTTTATTTTGCAATCCCAAAGAACCTTAAGAGTTTGGGAGGTCTCACTCCACTACATTGTAATGTATGATCAGCCTAAGATTTGCTAGGGGAGAAGAGTCCTCCCAGAAGCAATATCTGTTTGAAATGTAGCAAGGTAGTGGAAAGAGGATCTGAGGTCACCCCACAGAAAAACGGAGGAATTGTTATAGGATGGCAACAAGTTTCATTGCTGAAATAGAGACACCAGGAGAGTCCTTGCCAGAGATAGCAGTGAGCCCCTCATATTTTCTGCATCAAATGGAGGAGGTTGCATACTTTGATGACCTGCATTTACATTTTTCTTGAAGATAAGTGCAAATCCTGGGCAAAGATCTAATAACTTGTAGCCACAACTTGTACTGTTCTTGTAGTACAAGAGTATCATTATAGATCTTGGTACTTAGGCAGCTGCTTCATAGCCCCTCAGGCTGGAAGGGATCACTATGGTCACATTATCTGATTTTGTGTATGCTCAAGTCATGGAAAGTTTTTTTTTTTTTGCAGAAGCTGAATTAAAAAAAAATGTCTTAGAGGGTAGAAAAAGAAGTTGCTTTTGTGGTGGCACAAAGGCTAAGAAACAGATGTCCATACTCCTTCTCACTCCACATATACCCATGATTTGTGGGCCTTACAAAAGTGGTAATAGTTTCTGCATATTTATTGCAGCACATGTCTGCTTGGCCTTATGGTGCAAAGCTTGGGCAACTTGGAGCTGCCCCACAAATTTCCATGCAGGATCAGACCTTATAGGTTCTGGGAGTGCCTGGCTGGCTTTTCCCAATTACAACACACCTCAGAGCGTCAGCAGGCACATCACTGTAAGCAGGGAAAGCCAAGGTTCCCTGCTTACAAAGACATACTTCAGAGAGTCCCCAGAGCACAACAGGGGAAAGTCAAGGTTTCCCACTTGCAAAAACATGCCCTAGGCAATCTCTGGAGCACATTTCTGTAAGCAGGGAAACACACTGCTCATTGTTCTGCAGGATTGGGCCCCAGCCTGATTAGAAACAATGTGTGTTTTGCCCAATGAAGTGGATGAGCTCTGGTGGGACAAATCTTGCCACAGCTGATCTGTTTCATTTGGCAATGACTGTTTATACCTATAGACACACAGCTAATCTTGTTTTAAAGATTAAACGAGGGCAATACCACTACCTTCTCTGGTAAACTTTTTCAAAGTTAAATTTACCTTAGGTCTTGGAAACTGTCTTATTTCAATACTGAATTTCTCTAACTTCAGCTTCCAGCCACTGGAAATTATATGGGCCCAACAAGCTTGACAAGCCTATACAATTAGATCTCTTTTCCATGTCTTAATATGTATATATGGTCATCAAGTCACATCTTAACCTTCTGTTTAATAAGTTGAATAGTTTGAATGCTTATAACTTTATATCATATGACTTGCTTTCTAGGGCCCCCTCTATGCATTACACTTAAAGTGTAATTAACCAGGTAATCATGCCTTAAGTTGTGACCTACCTACACGTTCAACCAATTAACAGTGTAATAAAACAAGCAATAAGCTACGAAGTTATTCCATAAAAATGTTTATTAACTTTGTAGCTTGTTCTAATCATGCCATTAACTGAACTTGTGGCCAAGGGCTCCCCTGTGGCTGGAAGCCCCACTGAGGGGATCCTAGTCATAGGGATGCGCCAACTACTGAGAGCCTTGCAGGCAACGAAGCTCATGGGGGGAGGGAGGAAGGGAAGCAGCATTTTCTCCACTGCAAGCTCTGCAGCTGACAACACTGCCACCGCTACAAGCTTTGTCATCTACAAAATTATTACATGTTGTTGGCCATGGGAGGGGCAGCTGTGGGGTTTGCAGCCACAGGAGCTGGTATAGGGGGAGCCCAGGATCATGGTCCCAGGCTCCCCTGCACCAGTGATAAGGTGCAGTAGGATCTAATGTGTGATCCAACAATTGCATCTCCTGCCATGCAAGTGTGTCATGGCAGGAGGTGTGATTATGTGAATTGCACATTATATCCCATTAATCCTTTACCTGTAGAGGGGCCTTTATCCCATTGTGTCTTAACGTGTAGAGGGGGACTAAGTGTGGGAGCATTTTTGCAACTTTCTTCTGAATTCTCTCTAGTATTTCCGCATCCTTTTGAAGTCTACACAGAAGAATGAGCAGCAGTCTTGCAAATGCTGCATAGAGATAAATTACTTTCCTACTTCTGCTTTCTGTGAACTCAAATACTGCATTAGCCCTTGAAGTAACAGCACTGCACTGAGATCTCAGTGGTCAATAACGAGCCATCATTATATCACAGATTATATCACAATAACGATTATATCACAGAGACTTGACAGTAGTCAATACCGAGCCATCAGTTCTTTTCGATCACGGATATTTTCAAGGCACGGTGTTCCAGGTTGTGTTAGGTTTGATCGAATAACACTCAAAAGGGGTAACAGTAACCTTTCAGTGTCCAATATTAAACAGGTCAACATTGTTCAGCTGGAGACCTTGGTCTGTTTAGATCTATGACAACAGATTTAAGATGTTTAAAGAAAAAAGAAAGAATTTAAAACACGATAGCTGAGATGGGCTGGAGATGTTGCTGTTGTCCTGTTTCCACGTAAAGCACTCATAAAAGCAGTGTGGGGAGGAAGGGGAGGGCAGGGAGAAGATTAGAGACAAAATGTCACCTGTTTCTCTGGCGCAGACTCCAATGTGCAACCTCATTACTAGAAAGAAAGGCACAGCACAGAATCCGATCAGGTCGAAGACTTGCCAAACCTGTACCAATGTCAACCTACCTTTCTGGTTAGAGGGCTATGGTAGCATTGCAAAAGATGATGTCCTGAATTTTAAAGCCAGACCTATTAAAGCAGGGACAGAGAAACAGGAGAGAGAGAAAAGAAAACGAGGGGAAAAGAAAACATGAGGGAAGGTATAACTGAAGTAACCCAAATCTGATACTCAGTGTCACCCAGGCCTTAATCCCTGGACATGTCTGCTCAAGACACCTGTGAGAGTCAGGATCTGAAAGGCCTAGACATGCCATGGTGGATCCAGGGATTCCAGCACATGGTGAGCATAGCAACCACAATGGTAATCCTTGCTTCTTTAAAGCCTAAACATTCTTTGCATCAGTATCAAATTATGCATGTGAGAAAAGGATTTTAAACTAAACTTCTGGTGCACAAATTTCAGCCCATTAATTTCTACACCTCTTCTTTACCAACCACGATTGCAACACAGTCTTTGATTTATATCCGTACGCCTCTTACTAGATTAATTCAGTCTGCCTGTAGCATTTGCTGGCTCTTTATAATCAATTTCATATACTTGTCTGAATTAGACTTCTGTTACAGTGAACAAATTATAATATAGGTCTCTGCAGAACTCCCTTGTTATCCATATGGCCTATATGACTCTAAATATGGTTGCATTAAAATGTAGTTTATTGAATTTTTGCCAATTTAATGAAGGAATTAAAATTGGTCTTTTAACAGTAAATTTTCATTGTCTAGTACTTCTTCAATTCTGCCTTGATGCAAGGTTGAATGGAATTGGAGTAATGATCTTTTGAGGTCTTTTCCAGTCCTAGTCTATAAATCTATATGATTTTCTAGATCATCAATAAATATATTGAATCATGTTAGCCTAAAGATGATATTTGAGGAACTGCAGTCACAAACCTCACTGTAACAGGGACTCAGGCAGGAGCCCTGTTACTGAGGTAAGCTCCGGGGGGAGTGACCTCTGAATGCCCCTGCCAGGTGGAGAGGATTTCACACATGGGGGGGGGAGACTGAAAAATTAGCCCGTGAAAACCGGAGATAAAACCAGCAGCAGGAGATTTATTGATCGCCTTCGGGCACAAGAGGACGGACGTGGGGGTAATCGAGACCCCAGGAAGCTGGAGAGAGCAGAAAAGGATTCTCACCTGTGATCCCGGAGGAAGCCGTGAACCCAGGACTCCAGAGAACAGGTTAGATGCAAGACGGACAACGGTTCAGGAAATTGGACTATACCCGGCAAGCGTGGGAAAGCACTGAGATGCTGGGAGCAGCTCTTCCCTGAGCCAAAAGAGAGACTGTGTCTCTGGGACAGTGCTCTGGGAGGCAGGAACCCAGATAAATCCCTGGCCTTATTAGGACGATGTGTGCTGATCAGATAGCAGGACAAACGGTGCGGGAACAGCAGGGGCCTGCTCTTGGTGCAAGCCGCAAGAGAAGAGCAAAAGACGCAGAGGATCGCGCTCTACTAATTAATTAATTGACGGGGGAAAGCTACCCAATTACAAAGTATCTGTGAAGTGGCAAAATAGTCTTCCTTTGTCTGTAGCTCAGAATGTCCTCTCCAAAGTAATTGGCGAGGTTTTTGTTAATGTATCTGTTATGTTGGAAAATAAACCCATACCTTGAGCGCTTAACACCAGAGTGGTATTTAACAATCAAAGCTCACTGATCTTCTCCTCTTTCTTATTTAATCCAAGTCGTGGCAGGCATGTACAAAGGAGAGAAAAGGCTACGACTACCTTACATGCTCACACTCACCATGGACTCACCCTTCATGGGGTGTCATACAGATTTTTCTGGTGTTTATTTCACTCATATGGTATATGTGGTCTCATTGGAAAGCCAATACTATGATGTATCCACTCATAGTGATTTTTATCACTCTATAGGTTATATGTAGGGGGTCTACTCAATTTGCGATTTTGTGGAAACAGCAAAATCCAGGATTCCTTATTAATTAAATTAAACGCTGGCTTCCCAGGGACAGCCAACAGTCCTCACCGCTGCAGTCCAGCCTCACAGGGGATGGGAAGGTGCTGGCCTGCAGGGCAGCAGACAAGATGGTGGCTGCCCTCTTGTTCCTCCTCCTGCCACGGTTGTCTCTCTACAGTAAGTGCTATGGAGTGGGTCCAGCAGAGCACATCCAGGAAACATCTGGAAGATTTGCTCTTTATGCCATAACCAACCCACAAAAATTGTTTAGTCTCATAGAGATTTAAGTAGGTCTGTAAGTTACATTATATTGTCTGTATATATCTTTATGGTTTAGTCCAGCAAAGGGAGCAGGAAGAACAGCTAAATTTATCTTGCTGTTGTGCTGCTACAGCAAGGACAACTGCCACTCCCAATCACAGATAAAAGGGGCCAAGTTACTGTCTGCATATAATAGCAAAATCAATTCTTCCATAGCAAAGGCACCTGAAAGAAATGGCCTGCCAGCCAGAGGAAAGCTAAGTTGGCTCAGGGAGAGGAGTTTCTGGAAGATTTGGAGACTCATGAGGAATTGGGACAATGTTAATGGGGGGGCGGGGGGGGGGAAGACCTTGCCAATATTGTCCTCCCCACTGCTGAAATGCATAGTGCACCTGCACCTTTGGAAATGGTTAGGAGACTTTTTTTTTTCCTTTTTCTTTTTTTGCTTTGCAAGGAAGTAGTAATTGGAATAAAAGAAAACACAGGGTACTAGGGTTAGGTCAGTCTAAGGATTGATCAGTGCAGACATTCAGATAGGTTAAATTGGGCAAAAAATAGCAGGCCCAATCTAAACGTGTTT
>NW_017729022.1:20923264-20927842 GCF_001723915.1 Gavialis gangeticus | reverse complement strand
GAATTGGGACAATGTTAATGGGGGGGCGGGGGGGGGGAAGAGATAGAGAAGGAAATGTCATTTGGAGATGAAACATGGGCTGTATATATAAGGTGACCAAGGTCTTCAGATCCCAGGTTAGAAAGCATTCCAGGGCCTCAACAGTAGAGGCTGGTAGGTTCAACCAGGAAGGTTGATCAATTAAAAATGAGGGTAGGGCTCTTGGGAGAGCTAGGGTATAAACAGATGAGAGGGTAAGAAACCTGTGGTTTTTGTTCCATCTCCAATCTTGTAGTCGGTTCTTCTTGCATGATTCTTTTCTTCTATATAGTAAATCCTCTTGTTGTTTTGTCTCCTTGATGATTGCCTGTGGCAGGGTGATCTCTGGGTGAATGATACTCTAGGCTTACCCATTCTATGAAAAGGGGGGCTTAAATTTTTTCCACAACCCAAAGGGAAGGTGATCTAGGGCTCTCTTTTTTAGTAATCCACTAATAGCTTAAAAAAAAATCCATTTGTACCTAAAATACTGATATTGTGCACTATTATTTGCTAATCTTGATATTTAAGCAGGTATTCACAAATGCTCTGCATCTTCACTCTGGGATATGTTTAAGTTTTCTACTCATACCCAGAAAAGTGAAGGGGCCATTTATAAATAAAGTCATATCCCTATAGTTTATAATATGATAAATCATCACATAACTAAACAAAGTCCACCACGGCACATAAGATAACTGGCTGTGTGCACCCTATTTTCACAATGCTACTGTGCAGCAAACTATATCGCTGGTCCATCTCGGTGTTTAATGTAGCAAACTGATTTGTCCAGAATACTGCTCCAAGTCTAAAATAGGTTGAAGGTAATACAGCTTTTATTTACTTCTCCCTGTGGAGGGATAAAAGCTACACTTCCATATTCGAATACTGAAAAGCTAAACTATTTCATAACGAAACTTTTACAGTTATAGTACATAATCCATGCTAAGGTCAATTATAGGTTATTTAATCTTCTGCAACCTTTCATCCTCAAAGTTGCTTTCCAACATAAGTTTCTTAAACTCAGAAGCTATTCAGGGTGGTGGGGTAGGCAAAATATTACATTACATATTTCATATCCTGGAGTAAAATTCTCAGGATCATAAAACTTCCCTTTTGTATGTGTGGATAAGTTAGGAGGGGGTGAGGGGAAGACTAGAGCAAGAGGTGCAAAATCAGTCTAACAATGAAACCAACTTCAGGCTTAAATTGGGTATCTTCAAAACCAAACTAGGCTGTTATACCCTTGCTGAGACTTTCTGGAGAAGTCAGGTCTGAAGTTGATTGTAAAGATTGAAAGTTTTCCACCATTTCTCTCCATGAGCTCTTGCTACTCAGTCTCTTCTCACCTGTGTTATTCATATCCTCTTTCCTAGATAGAATGGCAGCACTTCATATATTCACTTTAGGTAATTGCCCAAGGAAGCAGCTGCTCCAGCAGCAGCATTTAGGAAATCTGACACACCAACTAGTTCTTCCCCCAGTAGCACTTTCAGTGAAATGGTATGAGTTCTGCTATTTCTCATGCAGCATCAGATGCTTTGTATTACATCTCCCTTCCTACATCCTTGAAACAGGGTTGAGGTTTATTCATGGTGAATTTGGTGGCTGAATCCTCATTTCTTCCAAAGACTGTGCTGAAGGACAGGCAAGGGAATTTTCATACATTCTGCAGGAGGTACTATGTTCCTTTTTAACTGAACAAGCGATGCAAGAAGGAATGAGGCAGCAGCATTTCAATAGTGGGACTTCTAGAAAGCCAAAATAGAATCTGTAGGAAAAATATGGGTAAACAATCCATTATTACACAAGCACCTCCATAGACTAAGAAAATGAACTCTGCTCAGGTATTAAACACTACTGCAACAATGCTGACTGTTGGGTTTTAAGAGGTAGCAATAGCAAAAACCCAGCACCGGTAGACAAATTCCAGTTTCTGTTAACTGGCAGGATATGGGCAAGACGGAACATAAAAGATACTGGATGACAGGGTACTGCAAACTGATAGGAGATGGAGGACAGAAATAAAGTGAAAGGTCAGAATGTAGAGAGACAAGCAAATCTTGGGGGGACAAGAGGGAGAGAGACACTCTAAGAACATAGAAGACAGTTCTCTAAAAGCAATAGGAGTCCTGGAGAAGTGCAAGTGAAGGTAATTTTGGACATATCTGGGTGGCATCTTTCCCCAACCAGGGTGTGCTGCTGAGAAAGTAAGTTCTGCCAGTCTCTGATGCATCCGTTGGCAATTAAATACAGGAGATAGCTTGGACATGACTCCAAGTATATCTCGGCACAACTCGGGCGCTCTAAAGTCAGGGGCTGAATTCAGTGCTGGCACGCAGACTGCATGCTGTGCCGGCCATTCCCTATGCAAGTGACCCAGCAGAACCCTACCTTCACCCCCACCACCGGGATTACACATGGCCTGCCAGCTGGACAGCCTTGCCATATTTATGCCCTTTATGTCCAACCATCACATTCATTCCCCAGCCCAGTCTCCCTTCAACCTAAATTTAACACTTTTCATGCCAAAGTGCAGACACCATCTCTAGCCCCTTCTCATTCAGTTTGTTTTCTGTCTAGCATTCTTAGTCACTACCCAAGGTATATCCATTCATTTCTCATGGTAATCCCTTTACTGGTGGAACACATGCCCTACCTCTCACCCCAGAAGAGCCTGAACATTTTATGAAGTTCTTCCGATCTGCCTACTTCAATTGGTGGATTTTTTTTAAAGTGAACGTGTTGATTAAAAAAGAATGTAAGTATTGATGAGGTTCCTAAAGCTTTGTCAATCACAATGTAAATACACATTAGAAGATGGAACAATGCATTATTTAATGCTCAGATCACTTAATTTTAGAATCGTTTCCCAAACATTGCCTAATACCTCACTTGACCACTACTGATATTGATATCCACCCATGTACAAATTGCAAAAAAATATTCTTTCACCTTTTACCAGTGAGAAGTCTAGAAACATCCTCTTCATTGTGTCACTAAGTATCCCATTTTAATTCAAATTGGCTTATGATGCTCTGAAATAAGCTTAGAATATATTTCATTTTTTTTCCACACCAATGATTATTTTCTAAAATTGTTTTAATACCCATATCCTTCTAAAGTGGAAGGTATGAAGGCCCAAAGAAAAGATTTTGCATACAATTTCTGAAACTACCTAGGTATTAGCATAAAAAAAAAGTTGGAAGAGGAAAGGTGTCTCCCCCATCTGCACATTAACTGGCTTGTTTATCATGCACCTTACCTTACACCAATTAAAAAGCAACAGAATCAATGGCGAGTTCTAAAACATCAGTTTTGACTGTATTGGGACAGGACATTCTCCTTTGTGACACACAGGATAACTGCTCCCTGCAGGGAAGTAACTACCATGAGTGCAAGGTTTGAAGTTGATGTGTGCCAGTCTCTCTAAAACAGGCACTGACAGACAGTAGCTGGAGGGGAGAGCAGCTGATGACAGTTCTTCTCACAATAGATGAGACAATAGTGCAAAAAACCATCAGATCAGGGAATAAGAGCATCTAAAGCTTAATCGACTATGTTATGAATCTCAATGCATTTTCATTATTTTGGGAATCGAAAGAAGTGCTCTATAAAGCTACACAAGAGCATTTTGTGCAGTACTTTCTCACTCAGCATAGCAAACAAGACTTCACAATAGAGATATTATAACCATAAACTAAATGCCTTTACACATGGATTCCATCAACTTGGTCATATGCCTATTTTAACTTTTCTGCAGGGAATTCAGATAAAAGGTTTAACTTTAGTTGAAGCCTCTTAGAGTTAATACAATAAAGAAAAATTCAATGAGAGGCTCAGACAGCTTCATGTGCTGCCTCTAACAATACAACTTTTGAACCTCATTTAGGAACAATGATGCATTTTACGACTTTTTTTCTTAACATAAGCTTGTTTGAACAAAGTATTAAATTTGCAAGATGCTAACATCTTCATTATGTTTCCTCTGAGAATCTCCAAGCAGTCAGAAATATTAATGAATTTAGTCTCATGACGCCTCAATGAGATGGGCATTTTACAGATGAAGGAAGACTGGGATAAGGATTAAAAGCTTAATGCTACATCCTAGCTATAAAAATGGGCCTACAGCAGTCATTCAAGGGCTAGGCAGCTGAGCCCCAAGTAGTTTGATGAAGGCTACAACAGAAGAAACAAAAAACTTACACCTTCTTGTTCATTCCTAAACCTTAAACTAAGAGTTGTTGAAAAAAAAAATTTGGAGCTTAGTTTCCTATGCCACTACAGGAAAAAATTAAGTTATCTCCCAAAACTAACTCCTTGGGAGACTGGGGAATGGCTTTACCCATCTGAAACTGTCTAGACCAGAGGCATCAACCTAACAGGGTGGATCCAGCCCAAGGGGCTTTGGCAACTGCATAGTTGGGGGTAGGAAGGGAAGGGCTGGTTGGCAGGTCATGCTGGGAGCTAAGATTCCTGCTGCACACACACAGCCAAGCCTTGAATTAGGCCCTAACTATATAGCACTGAAACAAAAAACTACTCTGTATCCCAAACCAC
>NW_017729022.1:20916025-20918264 GCF_001723915.1 Gavialis gangeticus | reverse complement strand
GTGGGGGGCTGTGGCTTGGGAGTGAAGGGCAATGGCATGGGCAGGGCACAGGCATACCAAGGCTGCTCAGCGCCACAAAGCAGTGAGGGAGACAGATGCAGCTGGGTCCGCGTCCTGGTGAATGAAGGGCCCAGGGGGAGCTCTGATTTTCCATGATAAAAAAAAAAAAGAGAAAAAAACCACAGATCCCTGCTAAGAGCTTCATTAATTACACTATTTTAGTAAATAGTTTAATGTGGCAACCTAACAGTAACTTTAAAATGTAATTTTTTAAGTCCCAAGAACACGTATGTTAAGTATGAATTGCTCAATCTACAAGTAAAGTTTAAAAAGTGTGTTCTACAATACTAGTTAGACTCTCCCCATCAACTCACTTGAATCCTAGGCACTGTTGTCATGTCAATGACCGCCATCCTACCAAATCACAAGCAGTCAGTACTCTTTACTAACAAAAGTAAGGCCAGAACCATAATCCTAAGTAATAATAAAAAGGATTTTAGATCATTAGCAAGGAAAAAACTGGTAATTTATTACACACTAGCTTCAAATGCAGGTTAGATAGACTTTGTTTGGTGAAGCAGCAGCATTTGTTAAAATGTTTACATGTCTGTCCTTTCCTTTGTAAAATATATATTCTATCCGTTCTACTTTTTTTTGTCTTTTTAAACAGTCCAATGCATTTATCATCTCCACATCTGAAATAATTTTGTAATTTATAAAAGTCAGTCAGTAAGAGCAATTAAGAGTTTCTTAATTTATTAGTAAGGATGGTGAAATACTCATTTACTCTTTAAAAGCTAAAACTGCACTATGAAGATCTAGAACCATGCTAGTCAGGGTACTGAGCCATATATAAATGAAGGACCATCAAATTAGAAATTGCTGGTTGAGAGGAATACTGCAAGATTTTCCATGTCCTGGAATATTTCCCATCACTGGGCTTAAATTGAAAAGAGGATTTTACAACATGCAGGATGCTACTAATGAATTAGTTCTACTCTGTTAAAGACCACCCCCCCCCATACACTTAACTAAGAAGTTGAAACAAATCCTCCTATTTATAGAGACATCTACCCAACTCTAATTTACAAAGTAAATTACATATGGTGAATGACAGACTATTACTGAAGCACCAACTTTACTTTTAAAAGCATTTGTTAAGGTCACAGAGGTTCTCTCTGGTGTGTCCAATTAAGTTAGATGGACAATAAAAACAGAAAGGTATTTTATAACTATCTGTATAGTGTCTACCCTATGAGAGTGAAATTCTTGCCAAAAAAGAGATGCACACGCAAGCACACAAAGTAATTGCACAGTTTATTGTAAACCTTTTACATTCCAAAAAATCTGACAAAGCACAACCAGGATATGCTCAAGACATTACATTTCATATCACAAGCGTATCTAAATTATCACCCAAGAGTGTGAGGTTACTTTAGCTTTAAAGCAGCCGTTCGTTTTCCTCAGGGTCACTGGCACCTCGCTGCAAACCAAAAATACACCCAACCTCAAAGAGAATGAGTTAGCGCCAAGCAGCATCCTGATGGACGAGCGTGCCCGACAAACCCAGCGCCTCACCCAGGCGTGCCAAGCACTCAGCGCACATTATTTCCCCAGGCACAATGAATACCGGAGGGTTTGTCCCCAGGATTGTGCTGGAGGAGAGGCTGGGCCCGACCGGACGGGTGGCGCTGTGCCTTCGGTGCACACAAAGAAAACGCGCATCAGCCACGGATCTGTGCCTCTTCCTCAGGCACCAACACCGGCTCCTTCCAGAGGCAGACGGAAGAAGGGGGGAGAGAAAATATCTGAAGCTGGAGAAGCGGTGCCGCCGCCGCCGCCCACGGGCAGGGCCGGAGGTGCGCGATGAGGCGGGCTGGCTCTTCTCCCGTCCCGCGCGGCCACAGAGGAGAGCGCTGAGGCGGGAGGCGGGAGGCGGCGGCGGGGAGGCGGAGCGGGACTCGCCGCCGCCCGCGATGCCGGGAAAACAAAGGGGATTCCCATTGCCATTGTCTTCGCCCGCAGCTGCTCGTCGCCCGCACTAGCAAGGCAGTAGCTTGCGCAGTTATCTCCACAGCGGGCAATGTCACAACCCGACCAACAGCACAAACTACTACCTCAGCCAGGGCCGGGCTGCGCCGGGCGGGTGAAGGGCCAGGGCCGCCGCCGCCTCCTTTATCTGCCGCAGACATCGCGCGGCTCCGCACCCCACCGGGAAACCCCGCCCACCGCCGCCTGG
>NW_017729022.1:20874035-20915929 GCF_001723915.1 Gavialis gangeticus | reverse complement strand
GCGCCGGCCCGGGGGCGTGCAGGGCACATGCGGCGCCGCTCCGGGCCCGGCTGCACCCGCGACTCAGTCCCGCGCCGCCGCCTCCTGTGCGCCTGCTGCACCATAGAGATCACTTAAGAGGGAAAGAGGGGCTCGCCCTCGCCCACGTGACTGTACGTGTCACTTACCCGCCCGGCGCCATCTTGAACGCGGGTAGGGGAAAGGGGGGGCGCTACCGCGCTGCCTCCCGGCCCCGGGGCTGCTGCGGTGGGAGCGCTGGACAGCGCCGGCCTGCCGGGAAGGGCTGTCACGGCCCGCTGGCTCTGGCCTTTCTGACGTCAGGCGCGCGGGGTGCCGGGAGGGGGAGGAGCCTCCCGCTCTGGATCCGGGACCCTCTGAAATCCGCGGGAAAAGCGCGGGCGGGGCGAGGCGCGCATGCGGGTGGCGGCTCCCGGAAGCGCGGCCCTAGCGGCAAGGTGAGGATTTCTAACGACAGGATTCGTTTACTGGGGGAGGGATAGAGCAAAGAGTCCTCAGTGAAATAACATCACGCGACTCCAGGACCTGGAGCTCAAGGGCTAAGGGGGGCAGAGGGTCCCCGACCTGCCTTAGGGTTGGCCCTGTAGAGCTAGTGCAATTTATGAAGCAAACCGGTTAGCCTCTAGTGGCTTGCTTTATAAAATGCCACGAAAAATAAAATGAAGAGAGCAGGTCTGTTCAGGAACCAACCTGGCCTACATGAAACCAACACTGCCAGGAACACACACCCACACCCACACCCAGCCTGAGAACACAGGCAGGGCTCCAAAAGGTTTCAGGAAAACCATCTTGCAAGACAGAAGATACCCAGCAGGCTGCTTACCTGTTGGCTCTAGTGGGGAAAAAGCGTGGCATGCAAGAAACTACTGGGCTGATAAGAAAGAGTAGCAAAAATGTCTCCAAAGGAATAATAAAAGGTTAAAAAGTAAGCTGTTTGCCTTTATTTTTGAAAATTGCTGCTAACGGCATATACCATACTAGACTATGCTGCTGACCAATAATTTCACAACACATTTTTTAAAAGGTAGCACTCTATAAACAGGATCTCTAAAATTTTAGGTATCATCCACTTCTGCCATTTATCACAAAAGTTAAAACCACAAACTTTGTTTGTGATTAAATCATTTACAAAAACATACTTCATGAAGGAAAAAAAAAAGTATCGTGGCCTCATTTAAAAAATTTGGAATTGGAATCAAGCCATTCTGAATTCTACGCCTGCTCCTGACCTCAGTCAAGTGACACTCTCTCGAAGCCTCAAACCCATCTATAGAACTAGGATACTACTCTTAATGACACTAACTTTTATAATCAGTAATCTTCTGACAGAAGTCAGTCAGTGCTGAAAATAGTGCACTACATAGAGGCACAATTGAAGGAATACAGACCCAGTTCTGCAATTGGGCTTAGGTACTGAACAGGACAATACATTGTTCAGGGAAAAATCCCCCAAAACTCTGAATATCAGAAAACTACAAAAAGTCATTTAATCAAAATCTAATTTTGAAAAGTGTGAAAAAAGCTGTTGCTTACATAACCTCAAAAGTAGTACAATTGTAGTCTGAAATACTGTTCTAAAAAATCTGACACTACATCTGTCTGATGACAGTAGCACCATTTTTACACTATTGGAAAGCAATTATATTATGCCTGTTAGCCTATCTAGGAAGACAATAAAATAACCAAGACAATAAAACCTTTAAGTATTTCAGTTATAAATTCTCTAGTCTAGGTTCAATCCTTGTAAGACTTTTAGAAAAGTCTGCCCTCAGTTATTTAAATTAGCCATAATCAAAAGAACATAAGGGGAAACAGAACAAAAGCGACTCCAAAGACAAATTTGGAATTATTTCTTCCATCCTCCCATTAAAAAGAACTATAATCAAATTGTATTTTCTAATGCAAGCACTTCATATTGGGTCAACCATACTTTTTCCATGCACTATACCAGGGGGGTTAGATGAACTGTCAATGGACCAGATCTGACCCATGATGCTGTGTTGTCTAGCCTGCAGGGCTGCTAGAGGGGCCAGGAATTTGGGCACATGATGAGCAGAAGCAGGGCCTGCTGCCAATATCTGGGGGAGAGCCCCGTGGAGATAAATGTCAACAGTGGGAGGCAAGTGACAGCTATGTTACCCCCACAGCTGCTACAGCCGGGTCTAGGTCCAGGTCCAGCTTGGAGGAGGGCGGGTAGGGGGGAAGCTGACAACCCTTCATCTTGCAGATTTAAAAAAAAAATTCTTTAATGTTGTGTGACTACTAATATAATACATTTTAAAACATACTTAATTTGATTACATATTTTCAATGATAACCACCCATATACCAAGGTTACATATTTCTCTCCTTCATCAAGCTCCCTTTCATATTAGTATTTTTAAGAAATTAAGGATTTTGGCATGATGCTTTTAAAAAATAAATAAATAACCACTTAGCACAAAAAGCCTGGCATGGATAATTACTGCAGTCTCTCAAATTTCAACCTGCTAAGCATTAAGACAACTTTTATATTTTCCTTTTGGATGTATATTAATTGGAAACACAAAAGTTTAAAATGCAAGAGAATTAAAGAGTAAAATAGATGCCAAAAATAATGAAAGAAGAACTAAAAAGTTATCTGGGGAAAAATTATCTGCTGTATATTCACTCTTGCAGAATCAAGGCACTTGTCCGGAAAGCTTCAGGAAGCACTCCCTATCAAGGCTATTCAATATTTTCCCCTCATAGGATGCAACATTCCCTGAAGTATTATATACTGAGTTGTGTTTGTGTGTATGCTCCCAACCAGTAGGTGCGGCTATTCTGTGTTGCATGCCTCTCCTGTTGCTGCCTGCTGTTATGTTTGAAATTAATTCAATTTGCCTTTTACTTTGTACAATAAAGGTTACCCCTGTTATTCCTTGTCTATTCTCACTGGGACAAACAGACTCTATGCAGTACAAACAGGTGATAATGACAGTGACCAGAAACATATTCAGTGCTCCATCCAGAACTTCATAATGAAAAGCACTATAGGAAATAAGGGGACCAGCACCATGCAGGTAACTTAAACCTGAATTTAGGTGCATTCAGTATGGCAAGTCTCCATTATAGCTATTTTGGGCTGACTTAGAAATCTGAGATGGCCAAGCCATTGTCCTTGGATTTCATAAATTTCATAGACATTAGGGTTGGAAGAGACCTTGCGAGATCATCAGGTCCAGACCCCTGCCCAAGGAGCAGAAAGTCAGCTGGGGTCAGATCACCCAAGCAAGATAATCATCCACATGTTTCTTAAAGGTATCCAGAGTAGGTGCTTGCACCACTTCTGGGGGGAGTCTATTCCAGACTCTGGAGACTCAGACAGTAAAAAAAGTTCTTCCTTATGTTGACTATGATACCTCTGTTGACTAGGGAATCTACTCAGAAGCCAATTAAACTACTAAGGCTAACCAGAAGTGTGAAGTGCTACTAGCTGTCACTGGTTCACAGGTTTTTGACACTGTTTGCTCACTTCCATCCTCAGCCAAACACTGCAACAAAGTCATACAATGAAATCCTCACACTACTAAAATTCACTTCATCTCAACTCCTGAAAATTAGATGGTTCCATTTCAACCACTGCAATCAGCTGCCAAAGATCTGCATATATAACTGAGTTGCATTGTATGTCCAAAACTGTACGTTTGAGTCTCTATCCTTGGATCAACTTGTGTATGGTGTTCAAGATTAACTACACTACAACTACAAACAGGGCTTCTAATGAAGCAAAATTTAATATCGACTTATTCAAGGGCTTGCACACAAGGCTTCAGTTCTCCAATCAAATGGGATCCAAGCATTGTCCATGAAAGTGACACCAACTGAGATTCATCAAGTGCAATCTAAAAGAAATGCACAAAGTTGTCACCAATAACACATAAGAAAATATATTCTTCATCCAATGGAAGCTGCTACAGCTGTGATGGGAGCCACAGATGTGACATGCTGTTTTTATACTTAATGACATCTCTGTAAGCACAAGGGTCACACTGAATGTGCATGTCATCAGAATTTTATGCCATCCAGAAAGAAGTCAAGTAAGTGGAATAAGCATTACATCCATACCAGATTCTAGTCATAAACCACCTTCTTGATGCACTTGGCTGGAGAGGTTTTGCTGAAGGGGACTTGGCACAAGCACATCAACTCCTTGTGAATGACCAAGTTGCTGATGCACGGACAATCATTACTCAAAGAGCATTCCAATCCAAGTGTTACAATTCAAAGTAAGCATTGCACCAAAATTTTTCCAGAAAAATCTGTTTATGAATGTTTATGAAAAACCTACTCATATGTCTAAAGGTCCAAAAGGAATTGTGCCATATTTTAACAAAGTTCTCACTGGAAAGAGTCCACCAAAGAATTAGCTGTTTGACTGTACTATGCTACATTGCCAATGCCAGCCTAAAACTCAAGAAAGAGAAGTTGAGTTGTCACAAAGCATTTTCAGCCAATAGATGCAGAGGGAAAGCAATTTATGGGCAAGCGTGATGCTATAGTTGGTGTTTCCTATAGATCACCAGACCAGGAGGATGAGGTGGATAAGGCTTCTTTAAACAGGCAGCACAAGTTTCAGAATCACAGGCTCCTGGTTCTCATGGGGGACTTTAATCACCCTGACACCTGCTGGGAGGACAATACAGCAGCACACTGGCAACCCAGGAAGTTTTTGGAGTGTGTTAGGGACATCTTCCTGGAGCAAGTGTTGGAGAGGCCAATTAGGGGCTGTGCTCTTCTGGACCTGCTGCTCACAAACAGAAGAATTGGTGGGGAATGTAGTAGAGGGTCACAACTTGGGCAGCAGTGACCATGATGAGTTCAGAATCCTGAGGATTGGCTCAGGCATAAAATCAAGAAGGCCAAAGCACAATTAGAATTGCACGTACCAAGGGATGTGAAGGGCAATAAGAAGGGTTTCTACAAGTATGTCAGCAGCGAGAGGAAGATCAGAGAAACTATGGGTCCTGTACTGGATGGGGGAGGCAACCTAGTAACAGATAATGCAGAAAAGGCTGAAGTACTCAATGCCTTTTTTTTTTTTAACCTGAGTCTTCACAGACAAGGTCAGCTCCCAGATTATTGCACCTGGCAGCACAGTTTAGGGAGAAGGTGAGCCGCCAACAATGGCAAAAGAACAGGTTAGGGACTATTTAGAAAAGATGGACACATACAAGTCCATAGGGCCAGGCAGGATGCAACTAAGGGTGTTAAGGGAGTTGGCCAAGTGATTGCAGAGACACTGGCCATCATCTCTGAAAACTTGCAGTGATCAGGAGATATCCCGGACAATTGGGAAAGGGGCGAATATAGTGCTCATTTTTAAGAAAGAAGAGAAGGATTCAGGGAACTACAGACCAGACAGCCTCATTTCAGTTCCCACAAAGAGTATGAAGTAGGTCCTCAAGAAATCCATTTCTAAGCACTTTGAAGAGGAGGTGGTGATTAGGATCAGTCAGCCTGGATTCAATAAGGGCAAACCATGCCTGACCAACTTGATTGCATTTATGATGAGATGACTAGCTCTGTGGGTGCAAGGAGAGCAGTGGACCTGATATACCTTCAATTTAATAAAGCCTCACACAATATTCTTGCAAGCAAGCCAAGGAAGTACAAGTTGGATGGATGGACTGTAAGGTGGATAGAAAACTGGCTGGACCATCAGGCTCAGAGGGTAGTAGTCAATGGCTTAATGCCTAGTTGGCAGCTGGTGTCAAGTGGAATGCCCCAAGGGTCAGTTTTGTGACTGCTTTTGTTCAATATCTTCATTAAATGACCTGGAAGATGGGATGGAGTGCACCCTCAGCAAGTTTGTAAATTACACCAAGCTGGGGGGAGCTGTGGATTACACTGGAAAGTAGGGCTAGAAGTCAGAGAGACCTTGACAAATTGGATGATTGGGCCAAAAGAAATCTCATGTGGTTCAACAAGGAGAAGTGCAAAGTCCTGCACTTAGGACCGAACAATCCCAATGCACCAATACAGGCTGGGGACCAAATGGCTAAGCAGCAGCTCTGCAGAAAAGGACCTGGGGGTTACAGTGAACAAGGAGCTGAAAATGAGCAAACAGCATGCCTTTGTTGTGAACAAGGCTAATGGCATAGTGGGCTGCATTAGTAGGAGTGCTGCCAGCAGATTGAGGGAAGTGCTTCCTCCCCTCTATTCAGCATTGGTGAGGCCACATCTGGAATACCATATCCAGTTTTGGGCCCCCCACTACAGAAATTCAAGAGTCCAATGGGGAACAATGAAAATGGTTAGGGGGCTGGGGCACATGACTTAGGAGGAGAGGCTGAGGGGACAGAGCTTATTTAGTATGGAGAAGACTGACGGGGGATTTAATAGCATCCTTCGACTTCCTGAAGGGTGGTTCCAAATAGGATGGAGCTAGACTGTTCTCTGTGGCGGTATCAACAGAAGAAGGAGCAATGGCCTCAAGTTGCAGCAAGGGAAGTTTAGGTTAGATATTAGGAAGAAATTTCTCACTATGAGGGTAGTAAAGAACTGGAAGAGATTACCCAGAGAGGTGGTGGAACTCCCATGCTTGGAGGTTTTTAAGACCCAGCTAGACAGCCTTGGGTGGAATGATCTAATTAGGGACAGTCTTGATTTGAGCAGTGGGTTGGACTAGACCTCCTGAGGTCCCTTCCAACCCTAATTTTCTATGATTCTATAATTCTATTCACCAAGATCAGACCAACACTCCAAATCACTTTACCACATATTCTGTTGATCTTTCTCAATGCTTGTGATTCCAAAATGCAATATTGCCCTGGAAGATCAATTGGGACTGTGGAGGTACTGAGCCAATTGCTGGTATCTAGTCCTGAATTCGCTGTTTCCCTAGAGATCTGAAGTTTTAATACTAGAATCACGCCCTGATCTTCTGCTCCAGACAGATGACATAGTTTGCACGACTTTCAAGGATCCAGGGTTATCCCGAGTGCTGAACTGGGTATGGAAAGGACAACTTCTAGCAAAGTTATGCAACAAAATTCAGGACACATGTTATGCTCCAATATGAACTTTCTGCCTAGAAGGAATCTCTCTTAAGGTCAAACATGATTCCATGTTATACATCCGTGAATTGTTTTCACAAAAATACTTGCCAAAATAAATGTCTGGTGGCCAAAGATGGACGCTGACATTGAACAAACTATAAAAGAAATACATACCGTAAGGTTCCAATCCACCCAAGAGAACCAACTTGGGCACGGTGGTCATATGTGCATATAGATTTTGCTAGCACATTCCAAGGCCAGATATTCTTCATTGTTGTTAATGACTTCCTTCAAGTAATTGGCTACTGTTCCAGTTGCAATGACATCATGCACTATAATCCAAGTTTTACCAAAGCTGTTGGTGACTCATGGTCTTCCAGATACCAATGGACCACAATTTGCTTCTGAAGAATTCATGTAGTTCATGAACAGAAATTTTATCCATCACCTCACATTTATAGGATTCATCATCCAAAAGCCAGGCTGAACAGATGATCCCCCTACCAAAGATGCATTGAAGCAGATAGTTGATGCTGACTGGAACCCTACAACTAACTAATTTTTATTATAACATTTTGTAACTCCATGCACCACCACAGGTTGAAGCTTTCCAAAGCTACTGATTAACCACCTACTAAAAGCTTCTACAGATAGACTCCACTCAGGCCTGGCAAAACAAGAAATCCAGTTCTTTCTAAAACAGACTACTACATCATTGCGGACCTTCATACAAAATGATTCAAGGGTATGTCCAAAACAATGCAATGAGGTCATACTGTAGGCTTGCTACTGTTTTACCGAAGCTGCAGGACCAGTGTCATACAAGGTCAAAGCTCCCAAAGGAAAAGTGCTTTGCAACATGTTAACTAGATGTTAAGCTGAGTTCCAGTTGACATAACATCTATTAATCCAAAAGATACTGTACTGTCAACTATGAGCTGTTGTTGTAGACCCTAGTCTATGTTTTGTTTCCTGTTGCTGCCTGCTGTTATGCTGAAAGAGTTACACCTCTGTTGTGTAAGACATGGATAGCTGCCCTGTTGCTCTGGTGTCAGAGACAAATTCTGCAATCTGCTAAACAAAGAGGAATCTCTCTCCAATACCTTTTACTGCTTTCACTATGTGAGAAATTCTTAACTGAAAATAGGGTGCACAAATTGAAAATTCTATGATGTAAGCAAAACAACTATGGGACCTGTTTAAAATTCAGTTGCACGCACAGATGCCTTCAGATGCATGTACACATTTCCAGGTCTTAATAATGATATATAGTTTGATTAATTTGGACAGCCTCTAAACTGTGATAGACAAGTTTGTTCCATAAAGGGAACAACTTAGTGCCCTATCAAAAAAATATAGGGCCTGTTCTCCTTGGAAACTTGGAGAAAATAAAGGCCAACTAGTAGCATGAAAATGATGGAAATTCAAGGCCACTTCAGGTAAACCTGAGCCTGGATATAGGCAAAATATACATTCAAATATACGTTCAAAATACAAGGGGTGGAAGTCTCTTTAGGCTTTGTGGGCGTGTCCCAACAAGTGGGAACATGAATTTCCCTGTGGACACTTAGCAGCAACACAATGTGTGCCACTGCTACTTGTCCCCAGGGAACACCCATGCCATGCTACTTGTCCCTAGGGAATGCACTGGAATGCTGCACATTGCCCTGTGTGGGGTAGAGAAGGCTGGGGTCAGCAACTGTGCTGGCCCCAGCAGCCTTACCTGGGGGCCTTCAGGAGCTGTAGTCACAGCCATCTTGCAGCAAGAACCTGGCCAGCAGCTGAAGTGTTACTCCAGCTGGCCAGGCTCGTTTTGGGTGGCACACTGCCACACATACCACCCCAGTTTCTTTAGGCATGCCTTTTTTTTTTTTTTGACCCTAGGATCTACTAGGGACAAAAAACCCATATCCCTGCATACCACCACATGTACCACTCCAGTTTTTTAAGGCTTTTTTTTTTTAAATCTAGGATCTCCTAGGGTCAAAAAACCCATATCCCTACAGAGATATAGATATAGATACACACACACATTCCCTACAGATCCATATGTTAGACTGGACATTAGGAGGAACTTCTTCACAGTTAGAGTGGCCAAAATCTGGAATGGGCTCCCAAGGGAGGTGGTGCTTTCCTCTACCCTGGGGGTCTTCAAGAGGAGGTTGGATGGGCATCTGGCTGGGGTCATCTGAACCCAACACACTTTCCTGCCTATGCAGGGGGTCGGACACGATCTATTAAGGTCCCTTCCGACCCTAACATCTATGAATCCATAGATCTACTAAGAATTATTCCCTACAGATACTAGTGACTAATTTTGCACATGAAAATTCAGACGCTCTTACCTGCATGTGGAGATGTTAGTGATAGAGGTATGCTTGTAAGTGGAAAACAGAAGTCCAAAGTGAACACTATTTTGGCAATAAAATGTTGATAAAACTAGAATGTAGTCTGGAGACTTCTCAGAACTAGATACTATCAAAGCTTGCTAAACCAATGGAAAAAATGAACATGACATTTATATAGCACAGAAATCAATCATTTCAGAACTGCTTCTTTCACAACTACATGCATTTGAGGGAACATATGCGGTAATATTTTTGTACAAAAATAAAAAACAAAACACACCTTCTAAGGCACCTAAACCCTGACAAGGAGAGCTGCTACAAATGTGAACATGAAATAAACTGCATTACAGATCATGTTTGTGTTCTAAAGTTTCTATGTTCCTGTAAAATTTACAGTAATTTTATTATTGGTAGTTTTTTTAATATTTTGTTTTTGTAGCAAGTATTCTCAACATGCTGAGAGTCCTGAGTAGGGCTCTGGCTCCTCTAGATCAATCCCTGTGACTAAAGAATCCTTGAGGCACACAACACAAGTTTGGGTCAAATGAGGTTTCCTCATGTTTTCATACTTGAATTTTATTTGAGGCACTATTTCTGCCTTCAGCTCTGCTTGGTATTTTCTTAGCTAAGCTTATTGTAGCTGCTGGATAACCATTTTGATACTGGACAGTTAACTTCAGAGAACGAGTATATTACTTTACACAACACCCATAGCCTCAACGGGCCACTGCCACTTCCACAACTGTCTCCTGCACATTTTAGCAAACCTTCACACTTCAGGTCAATACTTCAATTTTAAGGTCAACCCATATTTGTAACCATTTATGAGTGCTCATTCTTAAAACAAACCACTACAGTATATAAAGATAATTATTTTAAAGAATTAAAGACTGAGTGAAAAAGAAGTCAAAAGGTAACGTTTAACCTTCCCCCTCGTCCCTTCTGAAAGGAGATATTTTATTTTCTTTGTATCTACAGCTCTGCATATTCTTCCACATGGAAATCTGTTATGCACATTTTCCTTAGTACCTTTTTAGCTGTCTGGTCATTTCAAGATCTAGTATAAATCTCTCTCATTTTTAAAAGCCACCAAAGATTTGCTTCATCTCCCCCTCAACCCTCATCTCTCTCTGCTTTCTTCTCTGCTTACCTGGCACTGGCCTTCTCTTGCTCCCTTCAAACAATCTTGTCATTGCTGGTATGAAATACTTAACTACAATTCTCAACATCTATAAACAGACTTCTACAACTTCTTTACCTCATCAACTTTCCATCTATTTTCTATATACAAATATATACCAAAAGGTATGAAAAAATGTAACATTTGGGTTTAGTTACGAAATCAGCAGCCTTGTAGAGTACAATTGTGTGTTCTACTTCAAGTTCTTTGCCAGCCTAATGGCCCATTTAGGTAGTCTAATTAAGGCAGTTTCTACAGGCAATGGCGCACAAGGAGGTAATATGGCTAGCATCACGTGCAACGTAGATTTCCAGTTTGAACAATCAGCTACACATTTATGGTGGGTTGAAAGGATGTTTCTTCTATCTTTTAGTGAAATAACTTCTAATAAAACATCAGTGCAATGATGATCTATATGGCAAAGATATACCTTTTAACTGAAATACATTTCTGGAGGACAAAGTCCTTTACCTTACCTCCAATGTAAAACCACTTGTCTGCCTAAATCATCATCATTTTATTTGTGCCTGTGGGCCCTAATCAGGGGCCCCATTGACAGAAGCATTATACATATACAACAAAAGGTGGTTCCTGCCCCAAAGAGCTTACAATCTAATTATAAAAGATGAGACACAACAGATAAATGCAGACAGAAAAAGACAAGTGTGCACAAGGTAACAATGAGACGAGATTGGTCAGCATGATACATGGTTGTTGCAGCATTCCAGTTTCCTAACCAATCTGCAAACTGTTTAGACAAAACACATTAGGAAGTGTACAAGCATTTATAAGTGGCTGTAAACAATAAACTTTATTAGCCACCTACAAGTAAGGCACTTAAAAGGCTAAGCTAAAACCATGTCCATGAACAGGGTTAGGTCTGACATCCTTGCTAGACCGTAATTAATTTTCGGAGACAAAAATGAATTGCCAGGAATGTCTTGTTGTGGTAAAAGCTTCAGACTAAAACTGTTTTGTACAACTAAACTTTCGTAATTCAAGAACAGCAGTTCCCTGTTTCTGTCTGAATAAAGAAAAGGCTACTAGCTGTGTTACTTATTCATTGGATTGTTTCTTTCTTGGCAGAGTAACACACAATAAAAACGCTCTTAGGTTACAACTGTAGAAGTTTGAAATGGTCTCAAAATCTATGTAATATACATTTTTTCTTAATGACAAATCTAGCATCAATTACAGATGGCATATTCAGGCAATGTTCATGCTTTTGCTTATTTTTCCCCATCACTTCTGACAAAATATTTACACAAAATAATCCTTAATTATGCCACAAACATACAGCATGGTCTTGAGTCTCCTAACAATGAGTGTAGCCATATGAAGAAGCTTGCAAACAAAATAAAGCATAATGAAAACAAACATTTTTCAATGTAAATGCCTTTGAAGTTTAAAACTTAATCCTTAAGAACTGAAAAGCTGTATACCAAATTTATAAAAGTAAACTGCTCTGTGAATATCGGTCATGACTGATTCACCCTGCCTCTCCAATATATGCACACTTGCAGAACAGATTCAGTCGTACAATAAAATCCTACTCATCTATTGGAACGCTACTAAAAATTAAGGGTGCACCGATAGAGATTTGGGGGGCCAATAGTCAATTTTTAAAGGAGGCATATCAGCCAATATCAATCTGATTTCCAATACAGCTGCACCTAGCTGGAAAGTCTGTTGTGATGGAAAGGGGGGAGTGGCAGATCAATGCCCACCGTGTTGAGGGAGGGAGTGAGGCTGGGATAGGTGCTGCCCAGCCAGGGTGGGGTGGGGCAGGGTGCAGAATGGAGCAGCAGCTCATCTGGGCGGGGGGGGGCGCGGTGAGGGGGAGCAGCTCCCACTGCCACATGGACACCAGGAAGGCATGGGGCTGGGGGGTATGTGCCCCCTGGATCTGCAAGGGGCAGGGCAGGCTGCAGCTGGGGAGGGTAGCAGAAGCACTGGGAGGAGGGTTATGGGGGGGGCTACAATAAATTTTGGGGTGGCTGCAGCCCCTTGCCAGTGCCACCGTTCACCCCAAGCACAGCATGGCCCAGACCTGGGAAGAGCCCAGCAAGGCCCCCAGCTGCAGCCTGCCCTGCACAGATCTGGGGGGCACGTGTCCCCCCATTCCCTTCCAGGGTGCACGCAGCAGCAGAAGCCACTCCCCCTCCCCGTGCCCCCCAGACAAGCCATGGCTCCGTCCTGTGCCTTGCCCCAGCTGGGCAGTGCCTACCCCAGCCCCACTCCCTCCCTCACCACGGGGACCTTGATCTGCCTTCCCATGCCCCTTTCTTCCCTCCTCCCATTCCACTACAACAGACTTACCAGCTGCACACAGCTCTCCAAGCTGCCAGGCTGTGCTCTTCGTTGCTTGCATGCTGCACTGTGGCTATACACATGCACAGGCATTTACTGGCCAAATTAATCGGCCACACCTGGCTGATTTCTGATATAGTCAATTTTCTTTATAAATCCATGCTGATCCAGTATCAGACCTATGTATCAGTACGCCTCTACTAAAAATATTTTCATATGTGCCCGATTACCTTTGCATTTTACTGCATAAACTGGGCAAAAGCCATATTGCGTTTTAAAATATAGATTACTAAAATACTATTCTATTATTCTGCTTTCTTCTTACAAGCAATTATTTTATGTAAATTGCCAAAGTCTTATTTCCAAGAAGAATAAACAATAATTTGTGCTCCTTATTTATAGATTAACCTACATAGACAGGAATATAAACAGGGTAAAATGTCAGATGGTCTATGCTGCAAGTACAATTTTTAGAGGATAAGAAAACAGAAGAAATTTGCTTAAAGTGATTGTTTGAAACTTCCTTGTTACATTGAATTTTGTTTAACAGTTCAGCAATGCAGACACACATGCAGTGGAACAGGAATACTGATTTCTCTTCCTCTGTCAAAAACATGAAGAGCTTAAAAGTATATCAAGTACTCTAGCAGTTAAATTCCATGTATTACGAAACTATGCTACGGTCTCAAATAGCTCGGATATTGCACGATATTGACACTACTAAGAGGGGGGAAAAAAAAGAGTCAGGTAAGAAAGGAGAAGGACAACAAAACTTTTGCTAATGGTAAGTCACCTCAGGAACAACCTGAGTGTCCATTACAGAGTCTGTAATAAAATTATCAAAAAATAACATCAACATTAGGGTGGTCAAATAAAGATACCCTAGGGGCCAACTTCTATTTTACCTAAATTAACATCTTCAGTGAACTTAGGTGCTTAAGTGTGATTCACTTCAAACCTGTTCAAGTCTCTAAAAATCCATCAATGTACCTACTTCGTAATACTTTACCCTTATGACTGACACACACACAAAAAAAAAACAAACATTGAGAAGGAAAAGGACCCACTCATCTGTTGCATTAACTATTTTTCAAGGACTTGAAAAGGGTGGAACAGAATCCTGCTTGGGCACCTATGCCTCATCCATATGTGGTGTGGATGTTTGGTTCCCTGGGGACAACCACTAGTGCACCACCACTAGTTGTTCCCGGGAAACGCCCTCTGGCATGAAGCAAGTTACCCTGAGGGTGGAAGGGGAGGCTGGGGTCAGCACTGGGCTGGCCCCAGCAGCCTTACCTAGGGTTCTGGGGGCCTCCTCCAGCTGCAGCAGCAGCAATTCTGCCATGCAGAATCTGACCAGCAGCTGCAGCCTGGCTCCAACAAACCAGGCTCCACTTTTGAGTGGCAAGCACTACCTGTGTGTGTGCTGCTCCACTTTTTTTCTCTGCAGGTTTTTTTGACCCCTGGATATTTGACTGCAGTCATCAGGACCAGTCCATCTTCATTTCTGGCTCCCGATATTTTTTATTTTATTTTCAGAGCTTGTGGAAGATGCATCTCCTTATAGTCACTTGCAGTCTGAGGGAGATCATCAAGTTGCCCCTTGCGATAAGTATTACTCTCCTTTAGCTGCTTTCAGCAATACTGTGGAAACCTCAATCTTGTAAACATTTCACATATATTACTCAAGTCAAGTATTCATATTACTCATGTATGTAAAGTTAAAACACGTGCATGATACTTGCAGATTCAAGGTCTAAATATTTCCTAGTTTTCTTTACAAGAAAGCTACATAGATTCTCTTGCTATGAGGTTGAAAATTTGTGTTTTGATCAAATTTGACAAAGCTGTGCAAAGATGGATAAATATTAGACAGTAAGAAGTCTCAACAGAGAAAAGAAAGACTTCAGATAGTAAGCAGGTAGATACTATAATGAGACTAAGATTCTCATCAAACGAAACTAACCAGTAGAAAAGCTCTCTTCCAAATTAAATGCATGTTTTATTAGCTCTGATATGCTAGTAATTTACATGAAATAGGAAAGGATGGCCAAATAGATTCAAATGTCAGCTGTAGGGCAAATTCAGGATGTACAAAGCTATATCATTCATTTAACAACTAAAGGGATGATAAATGAACAAATGGTGGAAGACTGCTTTTCATAGTTTTTAAAAGGTATGCATCTGTAGATGATAAAAGTACATTAAAAGTTCTAGAAGCAGAACTAAATATAAACATAAGATGTCTGGTAAAGACCAAAGCTGAAGGAGCTTCACTCAACTAAAATGAGCATGTACATTAGTGAGGTAATTGTACCTTTAGCCTGATTTCCCAAATTAAAAAACAGCTAAAAATAATGAACTCGCATGTATATGTTGCCTCCCTAATAATGTAAACTAAGATGGTACATTCTAAATAAGGCGAAGGGGCTACCATTCTCCAATTCTTCTTATTTTTGTCCCCTACATCATTATGGGCCATGATCCTTCTTCCATGGATAGCAACAATATCTGGTCCCCAAAACCTGTTGCTTGTTGGCATCACAGTTGTTTTTAAATTTTCACTGTTAGAGAACTGATAACAGATATTCAGTTGCATAAAGGCTCCTGTATTATATTTTGGAACTGCTTCTAAAAAAGATACCTTTGTTATATTAAAACTGACACTAAAGGCTTGTCCATACCATGTCAGTGGCCACTCTTAGAGAGGACAGGGCTGAGCATGCTTTGTCCATGTCCAGCCTACCCGAGTCATCTGAGAAACCACAGGAGCTGGGAGTTCACAAGTAAAGCTGCTCTAGACTTACTGCTCACACCATCTCATCTCAGGCCAGCCAGAAACTCAAGAGTTCAAGAGTGAGAACTGTTGATAAGACAGGAGCAGCCTGACTGGCAACCTTCTAGTCTTGGAGCAGATCTGCAGACTAAGGTAGGTGGGGTGTGATCAACCCCAAGACACAGCACCATTGCTGTGGTACAGATGAGTCCTAAATCATTGTAAGATGCTCCTCAAACTTAATTCAGCTGGCATTTGGCTTTCTAGTACAAATTTTGTGTTCTCTAAAACTGGGCTAGAAGCAGTTTTATCCAAGATTGAGGATAGAGTTCCATAGAACATTCATAAAAGAGTACACAAGGTCTTAAAGCTCACTGTGTATTTAATGTGTTTTAAAATAGAGAAAAAAGTTCTCTTACTTTTTAAAACAACAGCACTAACTAGCATTATATAAATCCAGTAACTCTAACTCTGGTCAATTCATCCTCTAACACACACTCCACTAGCACTTCCTGTAAATTTGCATCTGTTCACATGAACAAGTGGATATCCCTGTATCCTACATAAATTTAAAGCAAACTGAAAAGTATTAGTATTATGCATGATCGTTACTTTTAATATCAGCATAAGGTTTTAAAGAATGGAAATCTACCATTGAACTCTGAAGTCCATATAAAAAGGCACATATTTGATTTTTTCTAACTTCTGATTATACCAGCTCTTAATAATCTCATATGACTTCCAAAGTAACTGTTTGGAATACAATACTTGGAAAAGCAGGCAAGAGCCTAGCTGTGAATTTAGAAGCTAAAAACTTAGACTCCTTTTTTTAAAAAGCTTTGCCTTTGTGCTCTCTCAATGGTCATAAACATCAACATACAGGTGAATTACTACTGAAATAACAATTATATACAAATGGTATGCTATTTCATGGCTTAGCTTTAACAAGACTACTGCTACTCAGATGTTTTACTTAAGTTATGCAGTTCATGAAAGGGAAACAAAGATCTCATTTACTTCATGACAGAAAGTTTACTGCACTTCTAATGAATAACTATCTTCAAAAATACACTTCCCATGGTTTTATCACACACATTTTATACTTAAAGGTTAGAACAATTATTGTTTGGGTTGAAAAGACATTACAAAACAAAGAGCTTACGATTATTGAACAAACAAAAATTTTACAGCCAAATATTTGAGATATTTGAAAATCACCTTTCCTGGGTCATAGTTCAAAGACAGTGACAATTGCCATTATGAACAAAAAGGGATATAAATCCCAAATACAAAATGTTCTTTTCAAGCAAGACAGCAACTACAAAAATGAGCAGACGCAAGTAAAATGAATACACTGAAACAAGTACTTTGTGAAGTAAGGTACTGTAGAAAGTTGGATTACTACAGTGTATTTCTGCATATTCAAACTCATTTCAGGTCATCTATTTTAAAGTTTGAAATCAGCAGATTGTTGACTGTTTGCTGCTGTCTTTTGTCATATGACCTCTTTGTTGAGATGTCCAATGGCCACAGATAGGATACATTCAGATAAGCAAAAAAAATTAACTGCATGATCAAATATGAATAAGCATATCTGCCAATTAAGACGGCAAATTGTAAGTAAAAATGCAAGCATATAACTTATTCATAATAAATACGTTATCAAGCGTTTAACATGATCAATATTTTAAAAAGAATTTAAATAATAAATGCAACTATTTTATACAGAACTGTACCATTTATTATACACACGTGTATCAGTTCCCTTTGTTTACAAAGGCTGGTTACAGATAATATGGAATGTTACAGTACCATCTTGCATAAAATTTTAATACAATTCCGTACTTCAAAAAAGGGTGCAAAACACCAGCCCAATAAATCTGACTGAATCGAAATACTTTTTTTTTTTTAATTACATCATTAACACATACACAACAAGCTGTACATAAGCCCACTTTTCAGTCACCACTTCAAGATACTGTAGCTAGTACATTAGATTATAATTGATTCCACCCTAGTCAATTAAATGTATTAAAGGCTTGCACTGCTACTCACTCTGGCACCTTTGAGATACAAGCTTGTATGAATTCATGAATTACTGAGCTCTTGTTAGTACAGTTAAAAGGCAGTCAACACTGGTTGCCATGTACCAACCACAAGAGATATCCTCAGAGAAGCCTCTCTTGGAAACAAATATTTTTGGGATATTTTTTCCTTAAAAAATAAAAGAAAGTTTTATCTGGTCAAGACTCTCCATTTTGTACCTTGGATGCTGGTGGCTGCATGAAGTCCTTAAAGGGAACTAGTGCTTCTTTGAGAGCAGAACAAACTTCTGATGATGAACAGCTGATACATTCTACTAAAGTTGGATACAAAGCAATAACTTGTGCCCATGTGTTAGCATCAACTGTAACAAAAAACAACAAATGAAATCACTTATTGTTGTTCATACTTTTACAACAAAAAACTTTTTTACTATACATACACATAAAACACAAGAAATCTAGATAAGCAGATACTAGTAAATCCAAGATGCTATGTATTTTTAGATTTAAAAAACCATGCAAGTTATCTAAGCTTATTTGTTTTTTCCCCGCCTTCTCTATTCTTGACCATTGGTAAAGACTTGATCTGGATAGGAAAACTTTCATACTGAACTGTGGCAGCGACCAGGGGAAAGGGAGAGTAACTCTGCATGTGCTGCACAGGGGGCAGGCAGTACAGTGAGCTTACAGGGCTCTGACTGCCCACAGCCAGCCAGCAAGCTACTGGGTCAATGGAGCAGCCACAAGTTGTTGCTCTCATTGCTGCAGCAGCCAGTGTCAATGAGGCTGGAAAGGAAAAACTAAATTTTTCTCCACTGTGACTTCTGAAAAGAGAGTGCATCTTATCCAGGGACATGTAGTATTCAAGTAAACATGGAAGAACTCCCAGGGATATTATTCAGCAGCTCTGACCAGAGGCACAACATTTCCTATTTCCTCAGCAGAAGTGTAACAAGACAGGACATGAGCAAAAGACAGAACAATTTTCTCTTACTCTGCTTCTAAATACTGATAAACAAACAATATCATATGATCTTGAGCAGTGGATGTGCACATTTTTTCAAAATGTGGAGTCTATTTGTTGCCTTTTTTTTTACCACCAGTGTGCTTTCGACAGATTTTTCAACTCTATCTAGGCAATAATTATTATTTAAAAAGGAGGTGTCAAATTTGGATCTGTGATCCTTGATAATGGTGTTTTAAACCATTTTCAGGGCTTCATACAATAACAGTCTAAGAAATTTGATAATCTATCTAGAGCTGTAGGAAGTGTGATATGAAATTGTTATTCCTCCAAAAAAGGAATATGATCAGTAACATACTATGTGATCAATTGTTTGATGTTTGCCATTTTCACTTAGTGAATTTCTTTAAATTCCTATTTGTGCATGCGCTGCATATATCTGCTGTGTAAGGTCCTAAAAGAATTCACAAACTCCCACTGCTTCCCATGATAAAACAAAACAATATCAGGTGACAGGAAATGCATAATTCTTGCTGCTGGCTCCTTAATTGCTAAAGATAAAAAATAAACTGTTTGTTAGTCTATTGTTAAAACTGTTGCAAGCACGTAACATGGAAGCATGTAACAGTGCATGTTCCTACCATTAAGAGCCAGAAATGAAAAGGTTACACAGATGGTATCTTTAGCAAGCAAAGATACCTTGTCAGTGTCACCATATAGAAATACCTATCTTAAACCTGACTACAGTAGACTGGATGGACCCAAGAGCGAATGCCAGCTAAGAATCTGAAAAGAATATTGCATAGGTAAACAGCATCTACCAAGGTTACTGCTGAAGACAACCACTGAAAGCTAAAGAGGTAACATTTTATTTTAGATGCTATAGATATTGGATTTAATAACTAAAAGGTGTCTATTAAGAGAAGGCATTAGTCCTAGAGTGGAAACTTCCTATTGTAGTATGCATCTTACAGCTGTATGCCAACTGGTTTATTGGAAAGATGTTATTTTAAAATAACTACCTGGCTTCTGAAACATGCATAAAAGTGCAAAATAAGAAGCCTTATGGATATCACATCCCCTGGAAACTGCATAAAAACATTAAACAAACACATACATAGGATAGAGAAGACAATTCTATTTCATTTACAACTTCATTGTTTAACAACAACTTACCATTTTCAGGCTGAGTTTTCTTAAGTGAATCTATAAGTGTACTGATGGCTTTTAAAACAAATATGATTTCTGTTACTTGTTGCCTATAGGGGAAAGAATTATAAACTAAGAAATACATAATTTCAGAAAATGTTTTCCAGAATATAGTTTCCTGTTAATTATAGTATAGCCTCATAAATCCAGAAATCAAATATCTGGAATTCTCAAAAATCCAGCACTTTTTAAAACTACACTGGATTGAGGAGTATCAGCAGCCGGTTCCAGAGTAGCAGAAGGGGAAGCTTGCATGTGGCAGCTACTGCTGACATCCACCATCCTGCACTGCCGCTCCACGTGTGGCCACTGCTCTGGGACTGTCTGCCACTCCTCTCCTGCCCCCCGCTCCTGGGACTGGCCACCACTCCAGTTTAAAAAGTACAGAGTTTTCAAATTTCTGGCAAATGCTTGGTCCTGAGCATGCTGGATTCATGAGGTTATACTATTATATAGCAAACAAAAATAATATTTAACCAATAAAACAATTCAAACAAAATCCAAGGAAAACACCTAAGGTGTTTATATCTGAGGTTCATGCTAATCTTAAGTCATAACTTCCCTACATACCTGCTGCAAGTTAGGATGGTATTATATTTCATTTTTAGAAATATACTTCAATATATTTTTATTTCTAATTTTACGTTTTTTAGAAATAATGTTAATATATAGATCTCAGTCTAGCACATATTTATACATATGATTACTTTTGAATATCCAAGAAGTCCCAGAAAGGCAATTTATTATTGGAACATTTTCCAAAAAGTTTATTGTAGACTTTAAGCACCTATGTTATTTAGATATTCTTGAAAAGAATTACCGTGTCTGTTTATTATTGTTGTTGTTTGGATTTAGATCCTGCCATACCCAAAAAAGCTCAGGGAAGCTTATAACAACAGACAAACACCCACAATATAAGATCCAATGTTTGTTTTTTTTCCTGCAACAAAAAAAACTGGTTCCAATAATACCTCAGGGTACTATTTGTTCTATTTTAGAGGTATTATATTTTTTCCCTCTCCAGCAGTTTAGAAACTCTAAATAGCTACCCTGGAAATAAATGAGGAACTAGCTATAGAAACACTGCACTACTTTTAATTTCAGGGACTGAGAAAAGTTGTAATATCCTCCTCCTAACCTCTGGATAATCAAATACAAAAAATAATTGCTACTTTACAATTCTGCCAATTAATAGGAAATGTGGTCAACACAATCTGAAACCCCTCCTACTTGCCTTATACTTTCTCTTACAATACATTTTTATTGCTTGAATCAATCTTAATTATAATACGCTATTTTCTACCACACAATGCTGGCATATTTGTGTTTTTTGTGTGCACGTACATATGCACAATGTTGTATATTTTGTTTTTTAAACAGATATAGTACATACCGTGGAAGAGGACATTTGCCACTTAATCTTTCATCTTCTATGTAACGATGCAGTACATCTTGTGATCTTTTCAAAAGTACAGAGAGTGCCATTCTAGAGATGTAGCCTTCCTGAGGAGTTGTGACTTTATTACTGAATGAAAACTGAAGCAGAGTTTCAAAGCATATCTTAGAAAATTCCTCTCTCATTCGAATATCTATTTCTGCTTCTGCAAAGCAAAATGTTATATTTAATAGTGCAACAAGCAGGTCTATACATGCTTTACATTTTGTAGTACAATCCATGCTTTAACCATACTTTGCAAGAAAACATCTCTGCACCTCAGTATTCAATAAGGATAATGTTGTTTACAAATACTGTTAAATAGACAAACTGAAAAAAGATGTTTAACAATTTGACAATTCCTAGAACTCAAACATTAGCTGCATATTTTTAAAACACATTTCACTGCCCGAGACAGGATACTCTGTATGCTTTACAGCTGTCTCAAAATTTGGCCAAGACTCAAGTTGGAAAGCAAGTGGAAGGAAAAGGAAGAAAATAAAGGTAAGACTAACAAGTAAAGAAATTCTTTGTAGGATAAAATGCATCACAGCTTTATAATGATGCCATATAAAATCATCTATGTTGGAAACTTTATCATGATATAATAGTGTGATATCTGAAAATAAAATCTTTGGTGGAATAGGCATTCTAATGTGCACATTTTAGTTTACTTTCCTGAGAGTTTTCATACTGCATTTATATTACTGTTCATATAACATACCTGTAAATGAGGATGACTGAGAATGTATTGAGCCTTTATTAAGCATAGTCATTATCTGACCAACAAATTCCTTGGGAATAAAATTAGCATATGGCAGTATCTCTGTACTGATAAGTTGCACAACCTAAAAAAATAAAACATACTTAAATTTGTTTCCTGGGGGGAAGGCAGAAGGGGGAAATCAGTGATTAGAATTCCAATTCTAACACCTATGAGACTTAAATTCCCAAATGTGTGGAACGAGATAAACAATGTTAAAGAAAGGATGTACTGAAGAACGAAAATTTACTGTTCAAGTATAGTATGAATGTAATGAGTGAAATTTTAAGCTAAGAATCATGTATTTGCCATGCTTGCTAGTGTTAATCTGCAAACACATAAATGCTAAGATTTCAAATATAAGTTGGGCTGCTAAAGTAATATCTTAGGTTCCTGACTTATTTTCTAAAGTTCTGATCATTTAGACATTTCCATTAATTTTTGAAAAGTGTTTGGTAAAATCTTTACTTCAAATAGAATTATATAGTTTGGGGAGAAAAGATCTGACCTTCAGAATAACTATCTTCTTGGCCACTACAGCCCACTCAATATCTCAACTAGAAGAGGACAGCAAACGGCATATATGTAAACAAGTAGAAGTAAAATGATATATTTATGAGCTCACATCTATAGGGGCCATTTGGAAAAATTAAAGGGAAAAAAATCAACGAAAGGTATGGAATCAGTGCACATCAGTGAGAAAAGATCAACTCTGTGTGATGCTCTTATTCAAGAATGAAGTCACCTGAAATCACTGAGCTTAATCAATTAGATACAATAACAGTGGCCATTACAGAGGGTCCTGCTTCTGTTTTCATACTGAGAATTGCGTAACTTTGCTGCTGCTCTGAAGAGGTGACAACTCAAGCTCTTTGTTATCACTGCCTTTGAAGTCCCACATTTCCACTGATATAAAAGGTCACTGGTTTCTTTTAAGTCACAGACATCTTCCTTCTCTAAAGGTTTTTCTAGCGTTAACCCAAGCAAGTTAGCACACCCATTAAAAGTGCAGTGCTCCCTCTCTGATAAATCAATCATGGAAAACAATCATCCTCAACTGTGAGAAAAGCAGCAGCAGCTCTCTCTCTGATAACCTGGCTGAGGTTATCATGGACAATGTGTCAGGAAACTTCATCTGTCCAGTTATATTTAACCTTCTTAGAGTATGTACCACATTTTCCTCTGTCTTTGATACAGAGGGAAACACAAAGTCAGTGTTGAAATAATCATCACTACTGGCTAAATCAAGAAAGTTGGTTCACTCTCAAGGAAATGCAACATGTGGAAATCATTTTAGGCCAGACTGTGAATTCCTTACTTTCACTGGTTTGCAACTATCTGTATGAGTAAGTGATCATCAGTGGAAATTAAGACAGACAATGCACTGAAGTCAAAGACATCCTAAATCTTTCCCTCTCCTATTCAGTTGCACTTAGGATGACTATTGGTCCTGTTTAATACTGGACCATCCTGTTTTTAAACCCTTTGTCTCTTTTCTGTTACTAAATGAGCAACAGACTGTAAAGAGTCCTGATTTTCAGTTCACTGATGGAAATGCATGTCAATCATTTGTCCTTGTGATTCTATTAGCTGTGCTTAGAGGTAAGGCAGTGCACAGCCAGGAGGAGCAGGGTTCCGAGTCAGCCAAGGAGGGAGGATGGTGGACTTCTTATGGTCCAGGTGGCAGCCCCACCCCTCACTACTGATTGGCCAATGGTCTCACCCCTCCCCCTGCCACGCGCCAAAGGGGATGTCTTGTATTCTGGAGATACAATGGCCACCCTAGTTGCATCCCAGTTGATATAAAAGGAGCTTCTGTACCAAACATGCTACCCTTTGCATATCTAAAGGTCATGCAGTTACAACCTGGGACCTATTTTTGTTATGTTTTCACTAAATAGAAAAAAAGAAGTTATAGCTAAATCTGCAATGGTTAGTATTAACCGCAGTTCTTTCCATGTATGAATTCACAATAGTACATTACTTACAAGTTTAAACTTTCTAGTTAACTCTACTTATATTAGTGCAAAAACATTCTATATAAACTTTCTCACCTCAACATCAATACTTTCATTTCTCTGGAACTCTTGAATAGAGAGATTATCTGGAGGTATACTAAAAATAAACATGAAAATATTAAATTACATTTTTAAAAGTGCACAGACTATTCTGAAGATGTAAGATTACAAATATGGAGGCATGCACAGTATTCAAAGATTATATGCACAAAGCAGTATGTGCAAGGACCGATTAACATTTTAGAATAAAACAGTAGTTCTCAACCTTTATTTAGACTCAATGCACTCCTCCAAAATTTTTCAAAATTTAGTGGCATCTCAGTAAAAGGTCTTATTTAAACGGACTATGAATAATATCATATACATGATAATTATGTTATTAATTAATATGTTAGGGATTAGATAATCATACAATATTATATTCAGCCTATTGCCACTGCAGTGGCTGCCAGGTGGAACTGTACCACGTATCTCCTGCAGAGTTAAATTGGGAAACAGTTGTGGCTCTTGCCACAAGCCCTACTAGTTCAACCCTACATGGTAATTATAATCGTGGTCACTGCTGCCCAACTTGCCATCCACTTCTACATCCCCCACCAGTCTTTCCCTGTTTCCCACCTCACTAATGGTCCAAATCCAGTAGGTAATTTTTCCTCAATGTTATGTTTACACTGAGCACATTCCATGCCTACACAATTCCTATATGCCAACCAAGCTTCTCCATCCCAGGGCTTTAGGACTATTTTGGTCCTTCTGGTTCCTGCAAGCCTCTCTGGCACATGATGCTATAACTGAAAGCCAGGAGTGAATCTTCCATGTTTTCAGTATTCCTCTTGCTAGTACCCGAGCACTGCGGAAGACTAGACTATATCTGAATGAAGATGGATGGGGAACAAACAGAGGACTGACAGTCTGTAGATGAACAGAAGAAGAAAAGGAGCCAGTGACAAAAGAGTATGAGCTTGAGGGAAAGGAAGTAGCAGAAGGATCTTAATTAACAGATCATAGTGCACTTCAAAATAGGAGTATGCTCAGCATTCCCATGTCCAACATACCTTTATTGTCTAGGGAATAACTATGAAACTATTCACTAAAAATGTTGTGCCCTGGTCCCCCTCCACTGACTGATCCACATGCAGAATAGCAGCCTACTAATGAACTTGGTACTCTTTTAGCTCAAGTGGTAAGGTTTTATGAAACTGATAAAAAGATTCACAATTTGGAGTGTTATTACAATTGTATATAACAAATTATTCACCCACCCAAGCTTGTTTAAAAACAATACAAAACAAAAACACACAGAACCATAAGAAGCTGTATGCATGCGCACACATATACATACATAGCTTCTCCCCTTCAAAAAACCTATGTTAAGTACTTTACATTAAGATACACTTGAATTAAGCTTGCCTGTAGGATTTTACTCATGTCCATTTATTGATGCATTATGATATTATTTTAAATCACATATTTCATAATACTATTTCCATAAGATGCCACCTAATTAAGTGAACAGGAAGGTCAGCACTTGGAAAGAATCAAGATTACACAGTAAATAAGGCTGCTATGTATAAGACCTCTTACTCATTTACTGTAGAAATAGCAGGTGCATAGTAAACAGAAGAGAGGAAAAAATAAAAGGACAAGCTTGTGTTTAAGGCAGCTGAATGCCATTTCCAGGAAACTGGATTAAGTCAGAGCTCCCATGTGATGCTGGGCAAATCACAGCATCATAAGTTTAAAGAGGGAAACTCAAGGGACACCTAGTTCAATCCTTGCACAGATGCACAGCTCCTAAATCATCCCAGGCCTACACATCCTTCATGAAAAATCCTATGAAGGATGTTCTGCAGTTCCCCTAGCCAGCATGTTCCATTACCCTACTGTTCTTACAGTTAAAATGTTTTTCTTCAAATATGCTTTAGTTTAAAACCACCAGTTCACATCCTTCCCTTCTGTGGCAAGGAAGAATGCTACTTCATCTTATTTATAGCATTTTTTAAAAATATTTGAAAACTGCTGTCATGTTACCCCTTCATCTTTCTCCAAGAGGAAACTTGCCTGGTTTTTCACCCTTTCCTCATACTGCTTACTTTTTAAAACCTGTATCATCTCTGGCAATGACCTCTGACCCTCCAGTTTCTCTACATTGTTTAAAAAATGCAATACACTGAACAGCATGTGCTATCAGCATCCAGACCTTGTATTAAATGCTTCTGTTAACACAACCAAAAATGGAGGGGGGGGGGTTGTGTTTTTTTTTTTTGTTTTTTGTTTTTTTATTGTTTCAGCAACATGATGTTGAATAACAGACATCTGTGGAACCCCACTTGAGACCACCTGCCAATCCAACAAGGATCCACCTGATGAAGTAAGCCATGCTTACAAAAGCTGATGCCTCCTTGAATTAATCTATAACAGGGGTGGGAAAGATACGTCCCACCGGGCCATTCTATCCAGCCCATGGTGCCCCTAAAAAATTTAGAAAATTAATACAGGCAGTCCTTGGACTTGCAATTGGTTCCTGAAAACCTCATCTCAAGTCGAAACATTGCAACTCAGAACCAATTTTCTCATAAGAAACAATGTCATAAATGGGCAATTGGTTCCTGAATCAAGGCCTGATGCCCTATTTTCACCAAAAATACCCCAGAATTTTGAACTCGATCAATTATAGATGAGTAATATAGCTACATTAATGTATTTATATCGTAAATAGCAATCATATTGATTTGGAAGGGCTTCTTTGGGGTGACTTTACTTGACTTTTTGAAGGGCTCTTGGCTGGAGTCTTCTCAGGAGTCTTGGCGGCAAGTTTTTCTGGAGTCTTGTCTGCTTTCTTAAAGAAAGTGTCCAAGCAAGTTTGGACAGATGTTCTCCAGGGAGATGAGCAGCACAGCAAACTTGTTTGCTGGCATGGCGTTGCATTGGATCAAGCGTCTTAAGTTGAAATGGACGTCATAAAGTTGAAACGGTGTCAATTTATATAAATGTTGTAAGTGCGAAACGTTGTAACTTGAAACACTAAGTCAAGGACTGCCTGTATTCATTTGCCCCTGGCTGCCTGTCAAAGATGACAAGGTGCCAGCAGCAGCAGGACCCAGTTGCAGCAGCAAGGCCCACCCCACCCCCGGGCACCAACTGGAAGATTCTGCCTAGAGGCTTCCAACCTTGGACCCTGTGGCTGTTCCCCCCCCACTCTCCCTCCACCCAAAAAAGAAACAGAGATAAGAATGGGTGGAGGGAGCAGGGGAGGATCACCAGTACAGCAGAAGCCAGCCTGGCCCAGCCACGTTAGTTCCCTGATGGCTCCTGCTGTGCTGTGTGGTCCTGGCCACGCAGCTGGGAATTGCATGGTGCTGGAGTGGCAGACGGGCACAGGGAGGAGTGGTGGCAGCAGGCAGGAAGCAGAGATGTGTGGCAGAAAATTTTCCAGTGCTTTATTTTTCCATGGGAAATTTTCCATTTCTAAAAATCAACTGTTTCATAACTTTCATTAGTAATAAGGAGGGAATGCCAATATAAGGGTAGGCAAGCTTGGCAGTTTCAAAGTTGTAATTAATATTTTTCAGTTGATTATCCCTAGGAAGTGAGAGTACATATATGTGTTACTGATTTGTAAACAGGAGGGTAAATACACACACGATAATCCAAACCAAAAATCAAGTTATGAATTCACCTAATTGGCTGTGCAGGTCAAATCAAAACCAAAGCACAGCATATCATGCACAGTTCTTTGAGTGTGCTAAAATGAGTGTTAACAGTTTTCAGCGCCATTTTTTTCTTGAATTTCAACAACGTAACGAAAGTACATGCCATTGTGTATTATCTTAATATTTTTACAAGTATTCCAATAAAAATATTTTTTTCATATAAAGCTTTGAATTTGTTTAAATATAACATTTAAATCACATTAAGTGTGCTGTATTTATTTTTTTCCTAATCAAATATTTCAGTTCAAATACTTGTGGCTATTGGGACAAAATTAACATGGGGTATGTTTTTTAGTTTTGTTTACTAAATACAAGTCAAATAAACATGCTAAATCAGATCACACTATTTAGGTCACTGGAAAATTTTCTGGAAAACCCACATCTCTGACACGAAGGAAGGGAAGAGAAGCCACCAGGGAAGGGCAACACCAGCAGGCAAGTGGCAGCAAGCGGGAGCATGGGGCCCATGCTGGCAGGGGCCAAGGGCAGGACAGCAGAAGCATAGAGCTCCTGCCAGCCCAGGCTTCATGGAGCCAGGCTAGCTCCACCACTCACCCTGCCACTGGCCTGGCCACATGCAGTCCTGGCACTTGCCAGGACAACACACCGCAGGGGGCCTCCATCTGCCACAGGCCGTGACTGCCATACACATGCACCTGCATTCCCCATGCACACCCCACATCCCCCTTCACAGACCCCAGCCATCCTGCCCCTCCACACATGCCACAACCCCCCCAACCAGCTTCTTCCCTACAAACAGCATACTGACCCCCACCCCACACATCCACACACACCCACACCCCCCAGACCTATGCACGCCCTCCACAAACCCCACGGTTTCCTGCTCCCTGCTCCTGAGGATGGGGTGTGGTAGTGCAGTGGGAGGGCCAGGGGGCCAAAGCCACACATGCAGCACAGGGGTCAGGTTGTTTGTGCTGGGTGCAGTGAGAGAGGGGTCTAGACTGCTTGCACTGCATGTGACAGAGGATCCAGACTGCCTGCACTGAAGACAGGCAGCACTGCACATGTAGCAGGGGATCTAAGCTACCTATGCTGCAGGGAAGCTTACCTGCATTGGGAAGAGCTGTGTGGCATGTGTGGCCAGGAGGCAGGGGAGAATCTGAGTAGGGAGGAACAGATTACTCATACAGACCCTTGGGACTGTAGCCAGCATCTTGCATTGCCCTCAGGAAAGCAGCCTGCCTCATGTGTGGCCGCCAGCTAAGATTGAACAGCCTTGCTTCAATGGTTATTCTTTGTTTGCGGTTATCTAACTACTTGAATGCCCAGTTGGAAATGCATCAAAAGACTTACTAAAGTCTACATATATCACTGTCCATTGCTTTTCTCTCATCCATCAAACTGGTCACTGTCAAAAAAAGGAACTCAAATTGCTTTTGTATTATTTGTCTACGTTGGATGCTACTGTTCATCCCTTTATCCATCAGACATTAAGAAAATAAATACTATATGATCTGCCTTAGTAACTTTCCAGGTCCTGAAGTTAGGCTAAGAACACTGCAATTCTCTGAGCCCCCTTCCTACCTTTTTCTAGGATGGACACTATGTTAATCCTTTTCCAGTCTTCTAGGATCATAACTGTCATTCATCAGTTTGAAAATATTTCCAGTGGCTTTCAGATTCCTTTAGATGAAGGTTTGTCAAGCTTGCTAACTAAAATTATTTTAAATTTGTCATAAGTTCTCCAATCATCTCTGTATTTATTACATTTCAAATTTCTTCCCTTTTTTTCCCTTCATACTAATTTTGCTAATCATTTGATTGCAGTTTCTGGTTAGTGAAAATAAAGCAACATAGCAGCTCTGCCTTCTTTGCAATTTCTGTTAACAGATCTGTCAAGCCTTGGACCTATAGTTTCCTTGATGTTGCTTTTCCATTTGACATTTGTAGAACTCCTTTTTGTCTTTAACATTTCTTGCCAATTTCAACTCATTCTTCACCTTTTCTTTCTTGAATTTGCCCCTATACATCTGTATTATACTTAGTAGTATGCCCTTCCTTCCATTGCCTGCACACATCTTTTCATTTTCAGATAGCTACAAGGCATATATATATAGCCATATCATGTTTGTAGTTCTTCTTTTCCTTGTGTTGGAATACCATAATGTTGAGCCTCCCAAGGACAGCCAGTCTTTCTGGAGTTTTCCCTTTCAGTTTGCCTATAAAGGCGACCTTACGTACTATATTTGACTTAGTCAAAACCTGACTAAGTCCAGTGTCTTTGTTATGCTATTCTCACGCCTCCCTTTCATCTGGATCACAAATTCCATCATACCATAATCATTCCTCCCAAGTTTGACAACCTTTATCTTTACAACCACTGAACATAATTTACTTTGGATCAAAATCAGATTCAAGATGACCCCCAGTTGCCTACCCCGCTTTCTGAAAAGGAAGTGAAACAGTTGTAAATGACAGGAACTCCCTGGGTATTTTATTTTTCTCTCTCCCTATATCAGGGACTTTAAAATGCCTTATTGCTATTACCTCAAACATTGTATTTTTTTTTATTTTTTTTTTTTTTTAACTAAATGAAGTCTGCCTTCTTCCTCTGCCCTTCCTGATTTGTATAGTATATCATGCCTTTGCTATACTTTCCCCCTTTTTATTTATTTTATCTTTACCACATACCCAATGCCACTTTTCTTTTCTTGAACTTCAGAAGAAACATGCATATTTTCAAAATATACCACAATGCCTTCTCTTCCTTTTTCCCTGCTGTACTCTCCTGGACCAAGGTACTCTTTCAATGTGGATATTCTAATCATGGGAATTAGTCTAAGTTTTTGTTAATGCCAATTAAGTTACAAGTTTACTAAGATGTCCAGCTCATCTCGCTCTTAGAACCGGTATATGGGCAAAGATACTTCATAGATTACTGGCCCCCTTTCCTCCTCCTCTTTTTTAAGTATTATTTCCCAAACTTCTTCCAAAATTAAGCTGCTCCTTTCTTAGTAAATGAAGCTTTTTAAAGGGAGCCTTAATAGTATATTTCTCATTTTCTGGGCATCCCAAAGTGACACACTTGGGCTGATCTGCACAACTACAACTGATACACTTGGATGTGAATCACCTTGGAAAAACCAGAAGGAAATAAAAAACACTATCATTATGTTCAATTTGTTTAGATGGTGTGTAACCCATGTCTGTGAGACCCACATACTGAAAGCAGAGGATTAAAAAAAGATTTTAAACAGCTGCAATAAGTGAGCTTCATTCATAAGCAGCAGGTGGGAAAGGTTTCTGTGCAAGTATGGTGATATAATTAAAGAACATATCATAACGTATGGTAACATATACATACAGGAGAAGCTAAATTAAGTTTCCCTAATTTGAATGTCTGACTGTGTAAACTCATGGTTCTTTGAAAAGTATTTTTAAATATGCTTTTCTAGTTTTGAATATTACTTTTATGCAACTGTTTGCATTGTTTCCATGAAAGCCTCTTAACAGATTTTTGTTCTGAAGTTATATACATACTAGTCTGCTACTCATAAAATAGTTGATAATACATTAAGTTAAAGGAAAAATCTACTGCAACTATTTAAATTTCAGATTTTGGATTATAACTAACAGGAGCAACTCCCTAGGGGTTGCCATGCTCTCCCCTAGTGCCCCTTACCGTGTCCAGTCAGTCTATGATGCACCCTCAATCTCGCCCACCACATCTTTGATGTCAATTATGTAATTAGGGAGGCTGCCTCTTTTGTTCTCCTGGATACAGGTATCCTCCTGTACATTAGCCCAGCTCTGCTAATGGGTGTTCCTGCGCACTCCAGCCTTATGGGCTATGCGTGGCTCCAACCACCCCTTTACCATGCCCCAAGCCTCACAGATGTACCGGACGTTGTTCAGTCAGTCTCGCTCTTGTTGCCCTCTCTGGCACTCAGGCTCCTCGCTGCCCCTTGCTCTGGGGTTACCGCAGCCTTGGGGCTCAGGTGGCCGTAGCCGTGCCTGGCCCCAACTCTCCTCCTTGGGGTCTTGACCCTCCTGCTGGGCTTAGGCGGCCTCAGCCTTACCTGGCCTCCGATTCTCTGCTCCCCTTTTCCTCAGGGCTGGGGTCAAGTGCACCCCTGGATGCTGCACCCTCTCTGGCACCGGGGTCCCCACGCTATCCTGGAGCCCCTATGAGGCCTCCTCCTCCAACCCCTAATACCCTCACCCAGTCTACCGATGTAAACCACAAACACAAAGCATAAGCCCCTGGGCTATAACAAATTCTAGACGCTTAGCTGTAACATCCTTCAAGCAACCCGACAGGTACTCTGTCTCTTCCCCCCCATATCAGCCTGCTCGTGCAGTCCAGCTTCTCCTCTCTACTCACATGCGCAGAGTTCTCTCCCCCTTGGCGGCCAGCAGCCCACACACCCCAGCCTCAGACTTGCGGTTTATATATATAGGCACCAGGCCCTGCCCCTTCTGGTCAGCTGACCAAGCAGGTGTAAGTCCTTACCCCCATTAACTGGTTGGCTCAGCAACCTGCACCTGGGTCCTTATCTCTGCTCTCAAAGTAGCAGGCACCTTAGTGCCCTGCTACAATAACAATAATACATGTAGGTGTCATTCTTTAGACTGTAGTATGTAAAGAAAGTAAAACTTATTGGTTAGAGGCTATTATTTTCTTGTATGCATTTTTCCATGTATTTTGATTTTGGCTCTTTTTGCAACACTCTTAAGTTCTTAGCATACAGAATTGCATATACTGCTCAGTATTTCCTCAATGACTTGTTTTATTCAAATACCAGTAAATATCTATTCCCATTCAGACCTACAGATGGTTTGCAAACCACTCTAATCCAGGAGTCAAAGGTAGAATGATAAAAGGTCAACAAGATTTTAAAGTCAAGAGAAATCCTTACTATTAGGCATCTGACCTCTCGCATAACACAGGTCAGAGAATTTTCTTGAATTAATTTCCATTTGAAGTCCAATGGCTGCAACTGACTCAGAAGATTTTTTTCTGGAAAAGTTCAGAGTATCTTTGCATAGCAGTGTTTTGCACCATGCAGATACACCTTTTATGTTCACTTTAGGTCATATATTAAACAATGGAAAGCCAAAAATTGATTTTTCTGGGACTCTAAAAGAAGCACACCTAGTTTTGATTTTCTATTTACAATTACATTTTGAGACCTATTAGTGAGCTTTTGATCCATTTAAATGCATCACGTGTATTTTAGACTTTTAAAGTTGTTTAATCAAAATGTTCTGTGGTGCCAAGTAAAATGCCATATAGCAGTCTAAATACATTATACTATTTTCTTTACCAACCAAACTTGTAATCTCATAAAAATATCAAGTTAGTACAATGAGATCCATTTTCCATAAACCCATGTAGAATGACATTAATTATATTAGCTTCTTTCATTCTTTGTTAATCAAGTCTTGTATCAGCTGTTTCATTATTTGGCCTGGGATCAATTTCAAGTTGACAGGTCTATAAATAAGTAGCTCATCTCATCTATATTTTTTTTAAATATTGGCATGGAAACAGCTTTATTCCTAGTTTTATGAAAACTTCCCAAGTATTTTACAAACAATTAAAAAGCAATTTTAACTGTACAGAGATCTCATTTAGCTCTTCTACAACTCACAGATGCAAGTCATAAAGATCTCCTGGCTTATAAATGTTTAATGTTAGTAGCAGTTTAACATCCTCCTTTAATTGCTACTAAAAAGAAAAGTATCAATAAACATGGTGGGAATGAATAATTTGGCTTTCATAGAAGAGAAATATTGGATCACAGGAAAATAGGGCTGAAAGGGACCTTACACAGACATCTAGTCCAGCCTCTGACTATACCCTCCCAACCAAGTGCCTGTCTAACCTACACTTGGAAATTTTCAAAGATGGAGATTCCGTAACTTTTTTAGTTCCAAAGCTTGACCACCCTCAGTCAGAAAATTCCTCCTAATCACTAACCTAAATTTTATGTGCTGCAGTTTGAGGCCATAGCTCCTAGTCCAAAATAAGCCCATCTCCATCCTCTCTATAACTGTCCTTCAAGTATTTGAAGACCGTTATCAAATCACCCTCAGTCTTCTCTTCTCCAAACTAAATAACCCTAGCTCCTTCTGCCTTTCCTCACAAGTGTTGCTTCCCAGGCTAATAATCACTTTTACTGCTCGCTCTCTCTCTCTCTCTCATCTTCAGAGCATTATTACTAACAACTAAAATTTCCACCCAGTAATTGATCCCATTGGCAGAGATCACTGATATAATTAGACTCCTCCTCATTATCCTTAACTCAGATTTATCCCCGTATCCTTTTGTTTCTAACTGAGAAATGAACTTCAAGAAGTTTTATGCTAAACAGATCCCAGCTTTAGCTTCCTGGTCCTCTGTCTTCTTGAACCAAACATTTAGAGTTTTCTCATGAATTTCCTTACTTGGCTATACTCCTTCTGTATTTAGTAAACCCCTGGATTGGCAGCTGTGGTTTATTAGAAGTTCATTTCTTAGTTAGAAATAAAAGGATGCAGGGATAAATCTGAGTTAAGGATAATGGGAAGGAGTCTAATTATATCAGAAAGTGCTGCCAATGGGAATGGATCAATTACTGGGTGGAAATTTTAGAGTTCTTAAAGTTCAGTGGACTGCAAATAATATGCAGACCTTCATATCAAGGTCACAAATTTGACGTACTACGGAGCAGCCAAAAATGCTGATCTTCTGCAACTGGAACTGATTGGGTATCTTTGTTCACATCGAAGAGATGACAGCTCTCTGACACAAGCTTAAAATGGGATGAGTTAAAGGACATGAAAAATCAACCCATTTGACTTGTAATTTCTCAAAAGCATAGGAAACGAAAAGGGGTGGAATAATATAGAGAATTTATATTTCCTATAATATGCCAATATCTTTAGTAAAGAGAGACAGAATTATTATCATGGTGGAAGAAAATCATGGAAACAGAAGAGAGAAGGTAATCTGTGTGTCATTTAAAATATGCTTGAAGTAGTCAAAATGCCTAATTTTAACTGGTATTCTTTTTCTGCTGCTTTTATCTACATCTAAATCGTTGTGGTTGTTCATTGTTATTTAGCATTGTATATTTCTCTGAGTCTCATGAAAACCAGAAAAGCTAAAGCAATGCTAGATGAATAACTAAAAGGAAAAATAAAAATAAATATGCTTAACTGCATGTTTAAATATAAAAGAAATGCACTTATTTCCAAAAGTTAGTACTGTAACCTACTAAAAACAATACAAAATATTAACTACCCCCACCCCAAACTTTAATTCACTGAATTGGTAAAATTCAGTACTGGGGGGGGGGGAGGCTAATACAGCTGTCATTTTTTGTTTAGCTCAAAAATATGAAGTTGAAAGCATCATCATGGGGGTTGAGAAAAATATCCATCCCCCTGGCATTTTAAAAGAGACATTAAAAAAATTAAAAATCAACGTAATTGTTTCTGGTAAATGTATTCAGGGAATTAACATACAATTTACATAATGTATTAAATATGTACCTACAAATTATGGAACAAACTGCAAGCAAAACAGGAAACATTCATTTGTACACTGTCCAACACAACAGGAATGCAATTCTTCCCTGGCACGACTAATATAAATAAATAATAGAATCTTTACCATACACAGCTATGAACTGCTTCAAGCAACAAAGTAAAATAAAAAGCTTAAAATGGCAGCTATTATAAGATAGTTTCGAATAAACTACTTGCAACTTGCCCCGTGTCAAAAGAATCACTGATTTTAAAAGGTAATTGTGTTTCCTCCATTTTGCAAAATATACTGCTATTTCTTCTTCAAACTTAGTGAGTTTTTAAAATCTCAAAGCAAAAAAATCAATTTGTTTCATGACAAATTAGATTCATAACTTTTTAAATTGCAAATTCTTCAGGAAAGATCATGTTTTTCAGCATGTATGGAACCTGAAACTGTCATCATAAACCTTCCATTGTTATAGCTACTTTCTGGAATAAAAAAAAAAAACGTTCAATAAATTGCACAGCTGGGTTTATAACATACTTACGTGTACTAGTACTACTGCTGTTGTTTTAAAACAGCCAAAACGTACCCACAGTATATCATACCAGTGAAGGGATGTGTTTAAGGAACAAAGTATTAAGAACGACTAAATGGCAACCCATCAAGGTCAAAGGACAAGGAAAGGTAAGGAAAAAAAATCTTACTAGAAAGCTAGGAATTTTATTGCAAATTATTTTAAAAAATCCTTTCAAATTCTACACATTCCATAAACTTTAACTCCCAATAAAAGTGCAGATTAAGTGCACTACATTCTGAACAAAGATGAGCATTTTCTTACCTGAAGGTAAACTGAGGACAAGTAAAAAAAATGAGAATAACTATTGCTGTTTGCCAGTGCTACAAATGACTTGCCTCTAAAAAAAAATCCTGGTATTCTAGGCACTGGATGAATAACAGCATTGAACAGATCCCATACGAAACATTACAGACGTAAAACAACAACAATATAGTCTCCGATCTGCTGCTTTAACTTTCTAAAATATTCTCATTTAGCATGGCTGTTTCTAAAAGAGATGTGTGAAGATCAGACACCGAGTCTTGCAATACACATCAATCATTTACCAAATAGTGACATGATTTTCTATTACATTTAAGCATATATGTAAAAAATATATACTCTAAACTGCATATAATGTGCCCACTATATGCCCAACTGGCAATCAGGAAGTTCTTATGTGAGGTAGATAGGAAGTTAATCCTGCTAGCTCAGAGGCCAGCAACCTATAGACTACGGGATGAAAAGATTTTACTCAATCCACCAGTCACATTTGGATATGCTGCATCCCTATATTTGAAACATGCAGCATGGGAATGAGTGGGCGAGGCTTGCATTTTGGCAGCAGCCTCAAGAACACCATGGAACCAATGCAGACATACCCAGAGTAACAAATGTAACCAACCAACCTTAATGAGGCGGCAACAACAACTGAAAGCACGCTATTCCTGCCATGTAACATGGCCTCATCTGCCAAATCACACTGGCATGGAGAGTTAAGCTAGCACACAGGATCGCTCCACAGTAAACCTAACATGCAAGGCTAGGTCAGCATGGACTGGCTCTGCACCACTCATCTGACCCACTGGGCTGGACAGGTTGAGCACCACTGATCTAGCATCTAATGCTAGAAACATGAGCAGAAAAGAGAAAAGCCTAGAATGTAAAGAATAAAGCTGGGATACTGGACACTAACTTAATCAGGGAGCAAGGTAAATGACCAAGCATTTAGATAGATGTTACTTTTGTCATACTTCATCTACTGTTTTATCAGCTTTGGTTTTTAGTCCCATTGAAAAGAGACCAATCCAAAAATGGCAGACCCACAACAAAAAGTTGCTGTTTAAAAGAGCAACTTTTATTGTGGAAAACCTGCCTATGACAAATTTGATGCGAGCAGGTATTCTATCAATATCCATATTTTCCCTTTTCCCTCCAACAAGGCTTGCTCTCTGATAGCTTGCCTTGCAGTGAGCTGACAAGGGTGCCCCTCCCTCATCTCACTGATCTGCTGACTGGCAGGACCAGAGATCAAAGGGGTCTGTCAAGGCAGCACAGCTAGAACTCCTCATAGGCCACAAGGAGGAACTGCACCTCCACAGCTTGGGCACTGTAAAAGGCACTGTTTTTGTTGCAGGACTTTAGAACCACTCCAGTTCCTGAAGGCAAAGATACTGATCTGAGCTGTCCCTTGCCCTACAGAAACCACAGGAAGAGCTCATGTTCCTGTAGGACTAAGGACAGGACAAGAGCTGCCCCCGCCCCACACAAGCCCTGCCTGCTTCATGTGCAGCAAGGGGGTATGCGCAGGGAGTAGCAATGGACAGGGGTAGAAATTAGAAGGGGACACAGACAGAGTCCTAGTCCCAGGGCAGCAGCCAGGGCTGTAATCCCAGGGCACCTATGGGGAGTATGAGGGTGCACAGAACTTCTCCACTTGCAGCTACCTCCATCTAATGCCCATGTAGCATCAGACGGATATGGCCCGTCTGCCATGGAGATTGGGGGGGGCGAGGAACAGCTACAAACTTTGTAGGATTAAAAACATGTCTGGCTAAGCCCTATAGCTTTGCTGTCACTCTACAGGGGAAACGGAGCCAGTGTGCACCTTAGAGGTTCAAAATTGTGCCAAGACTTATCTTTTCTAACTGCTGTAGGATGTCAAAAGCAAGTGTCATGACCTGCCAGTCAGCAGAAGGTTGGCAATATCCTCTTGGATTCCCAAAGGTATCTGCAGTCATGGCTCAAAAAGCCAAGTCAAAACTTGTTTCCAAAAATGCCGCTACTTAACTCTGATTGCATCAAATACATATCAGAATTCATGTCCTTGACAAGAACCTGTCAAACACCAGACATTTTGCTAACCGTCACCAAACTAGCTAGCTGGCTCAAAGATGAGAAAGTCCTAAGACAAAATTCTCTCTAAAGAGCATTTTGCACTCCATCCCCTGGAAGCCTCAATATTGACACGTGTAGCCAATTACTGCAAACTCAACAGGCTATTTTTACAAAATATTTGTTTCAGATAAGTGTATTTACATATACATATATACACCCCTCCCCCTCATACATACACACACACACACACACACACACACACACACACGTGTATACATGTGTATGTATATACATACACACACCCCTGTGTGTGTATAATATAATGTATAGTATAATATAATATACACCCCCCCATTTCCTTTGTTGAAATATTTTCAAGGGAAATACAGCAAGTACACAAAACAGTCAAAAGATGAACTTTCTAAAATTAACAATTATTTTTAAAGAGAACAAAAAAGTAGCAAGTTGACCGTACTACAATTAGAATCTATAAAATCTGCAACAATTAAGTAATTCATTAACAATTAAGAGCATTCCAAAACAGAAAAGGAGTTAGATTTTCCAATCTGCAAATCTACTTTGAGTCTCCTCCTAGTTAATGGTACAAGTTAAACATGTTTCTTCAAAGCTCTATCTTGCGCCAGGTCCAATGACAAGCTTGTGAGTACAGTTTTAGCAGAACAGTGAAACCATCCTTTACTGAATATAGCTAAGTAGCTTAAGCTCCTCTATCTGGAGGAGCCTAAAAGAGGCTGACTGGTCAGGATCTTTTACTGATGGTAACATACAGCATGAGCCAACCTGATGACAACGCTGAGGGCAACAAAAACGGTGAGGAACCTTGGCAACATGACTTCATAGATTTCATAGACATTAGGGCTGGAAGGGACCTCAGAAGATCATCAAGTCCAGCCCCCCACCCTAAGGGCAGGAAGTCAGCTAGGGTCATAGGACCCCAGCAAGATAAGCATCCAATTTGCTCTTGAAGGTGTTCAAAGTAGGTGCCTGAATCACCTCCGATGGCAGGCTATTCCAGAACTCGGGGGCTCGGACAGGAAAGAAATTCTTCCTTATGTCCAACCTGAAATGGACTTGCAGTAGTTTATAACCATTCAACCTTGTCATCCCTTGGGGCACTCTGGTGGATAAACGTTCCCCCAGATGCAACGGGAGAATGACGTCCTGGGATTTGCTTAAGAAGCACCTATGGATGCAAGCCAGCATTTTGGTCACTTTACTAGCCACAGCATCGTACTGAAGGCTCATATTCATCTTGTGGTCAATGATGACTTGAGGAAAGACTGGGGGAACTGGGTTTATTTAGTCTAGAGAAGAGGAGACTAGGAGGAGACTTAATGGCAGTCTTCAACTACCTGAAGCCAGGTTAGAGAAAGAGGATGGAGCTAAGCCAGGGGTGGGCAAAATCTGGCCCACAAAGCCATCCTTATCTGGACTTGCAGGGCCCCTAAAAAAATTTAGAAAATAAATATTTATCTGTCTTTGGTTCCTGTAAAAAATGACAGGAACCAGTGGCAGCAGGACCCAAGGGAAGCCCAGCAGGCTCCCACAACAGCAGACTTCAAAGTATGTGCCTGAAAAAATTGTGCCTATAGGCAATTTTCATTTTAGGTGTTATTTGTAAGGGTTTTTTTAAGTTAAAATATATCACTTCTTTCCATTTAGCTTTATTCATTTGCAAATAATCAATTAACCATTGTTTCTCTTTCTGAAAAGGCCCTTAGAAATAAAAAGCAGACACACAGTCATAAAGGAGATTAACTTCCCAGGTAAGTTAGTCACATTTTGAATAGTAGGGCCCCATTATTCATAGATGTGACTGTCACTGAACAAGTGAGGAGTGACAGTATTATATACTTGCTTTAGGCAAGCAAAAGGGACATTACAGAAAACCTGATTATATAAAATAACCTTGGATCATATGAACATGAGCTGATTTAATCTAATTTAAATGGAAAGATAAACAAAAGGAAGTATGTAACAAAGTTTCTATTTCAGTTGGGCAAACTTCTGATAAACACAGGGAAGGAATTAGTCTACTGGACTGAAGAGATCTTGGAAAAGGCCTGACGGTTTAAACCTTTTTAAGTCAAAGACACAATATCTATTGGAGAAGGAACAAATGGAAATAGAAATGTCTACATAAGGTCGAAGCAAAAAATCAAAGAGCTGAACACATTCAAGCTTGGGAGGAGAAATATAAAAGAACCTTATCATTTCCATCCCAAAATTCAGAGTGAATCAATGCATGAAATCACAGGTCTAACAGATTTTTGATAAACTTAAGTTGCATTTGTATCATGCAGAAAAAGGAGCACCTATATGTTGGTATTTCACATAGGAAGAACTTGGTTACCTTGAAGAGTGGAGTAACAGAAATTGAACAATATTCAATAGTACAAAAAACAAGGTCGGGCATTTAGGGATTAATAAGAATTTGAACTATCGAGTGGGAGATCAGCCAAAATGACTGAGGAGTAGAAGGACTTCGTTACATTAGTCTATCACAGTATGACTGCCAATAATACAATGCAGTCATGTAAAAGGCAAGCGTAATTCTAGGATGCATCAGGCAAGTCTTTCAGCAGAGACAAGGAAGTATCAGTGCAACTGCAGAACACTGATGATATCTTTGCTCAAGAAGGATAAATACCAGATGGAACAGGTTAAGAGAAAAGGGCAGTTAGGATGGTTAAAGTAAAGAAGAGTCTATCACATTATGAAAGAAGACTAAAAAACTTAAAGTTTGTTTATCCTAAGAAAACAAAAAGGTGAGAAAGGATACCACTGACATTATAAATACTTCAGAGGGTATTCCACAAAGGAGGAAAAAACCTATTTAAAGGACAATACTGACAAAAGATAAAATGCATAAACTGGCTATAAATATGTTGGCCTGTAAATAAAAAAGTTTGTATGCTTCAGAGCAGTAAAATTCTGGAACAGTCTTTCAACCAGAGTTACAGGGCTGACAACCTACCCAGTTTTAGCATGCAGGAAAATCAGTTTACAAATGGAACTGTTAATCACATCATTGCCTATTATAGCATGAACTAGACTATGATACAAGAATCCTTTCCAGTCATACATACATACTGATCCTTTCAACTACTTCCTGTACTCCTTTTCCAGGCAGCAGGCTGGGAAAGGCCCACATGTGCTGCTGCTGTCCATGGCTTTAAAGGGCTGTGGCCTGTGGCCTTACAGGGCTGTGGCAAGGTTTGATGCTGCCGCCTCTGCTGCCTACAACCAGCCCTGGGCTCTGGGCAGCTGTGCACCAGTGGCAGCAGTGGGCTAGGAAAGCCTCTCGCCCACTGCTGCTGCTGGCATGTGGCTGCCTGGGGGCTGCACCAAGGTCCACAGTTGGCTTGGGATGGCGAGGAACTGAGCCACAAGGGACCCAATCCTTTTTGTAGCATCACAGCCCTGGCCCCTTCCCCACTGTTTGCCCGAAGGCACCCACCACCAGCACTGAGCTGGGCCAGAGCTCCATGGATCCCACCGCAGCTGCTTGCAGCCTCCCTGTCACTGCTGCAAGCAGCCTGAGCTCCATGACAGGGGCCTGCCCAGAGCCTGGGTCAGCTGTGGCAGGCAGCTGGGAGGCTGCAAGCAGCTACACTGGGAGCCACAGAGCCTCTGCCCTGCTCAGTGCAAGAAGCTGGTGCATGGGCAACCTTGGGGCAGATGGCAAGGAAATGGCCA
>NW_017729022.1:20872685-20873862 GCF_001723915.1 Gavialis gangeticus | reverse complement strand
GAAGCTGGTGCATGGGCAACCTTGGGGCAGATGGCAAGGAAATGGCCAGAGCTGTACTGCCCCAAGAAGGATCAGGCCCCTTGCTGTTCCCCTGCTGTACTAGGTTCCCCTCCCCACCTTGTTCCTCCCTCCCTCCTGCCTGCCTGCCCTGTTGCCTTCAGGGACACCATGCCACTTCTCTTTCTCCACCTCACGCTAAATGATAAGCAATAAGGCATTACTGGTTAATTTATCAATATATGAACAGTTAAATATTTAACCATTCACATCCCTACTTAGAACCTTGAGGCTTTTAAATAATGGACAGAAGCTACATAATGATAGGAAAATGAAGATCTTGTAATCAATTTTATTTGAAACATTTATTTTAAAAAGGATATTTACAGTAGGCAAGAAAAAAACCAAGTGAAAAATCGACAGAGGATCACAAACATGTTTATGAATTATGTCTTTCTCTTCTTTTAAACACTGAACATTCTTCCATGCACGCACGGCAGGTCAACCATACTGAAGAAGCTACTGAGAACCAAATATATCACTTGGAAGTAATGCCGGAAGCAATAATCTTTGCCAAGTGTCATGTTAGGATGGTATTTCCGTGTGATAACACTGGGCTCTCATTTCAATAAAGAAAAACATGGATTCACGGACATGTCCTATTCTTCCTTCTAATGAAAATAAGCAGTAAAAATCTAATCCATCAGCTAAAACAATTATTTGCCCAAGAGCCTGGTAGATTAAAGCGAATTATTTCGAGAGAATTTTCAACTGGAGAATGATCTCTCAGATTTATGAATGGGAGCTGCTAAACTGTGACTACAGCTAATCTAGGTCATAAAAGTACCTACAAAACTGTTCTACCTTCCTCTCTTTTGTAGATGTTTAATAATACTGTAATGTTTTGGGTTGGGGGGGGGGGGTTTGCTATCCCCTCAATGAAGTATTCCATATCTGTGCTGATGATCCTTCTATAACTGCATTGGAGTCTGTTTATTAAAAGGATCTTTTTGATAGGCTTACTAGAGACCAAAAGAAAAATGAACGTTAAGGTTGCATTCATCTGCTTTCCCTAGATCAGGGGTGGGCAAAATGCGGCCTGGGGGCCGGATGCAGCCCGCCAAGCCATTCTATCCAGCCTGCAGGGCCCCTAAAAAAAAAAAAAAAAAAAAAAAAAAAA
>NW_017729022.1:20846572-20872569 GCF_001723915.1 Gavialis gangeticus | reverse complement strand
AAAAAAAAAAAAAAAAATCAGAAAATTAATATTTATCTGCCCCTGGCTGCCTGTCATGTGGCCCTCGATGGCTTGCCAAAACTCAGTAAGCGGCCCTCCGCCTGAAGTAATTCCCGCCCCTATCCTCGATACAAGTCCCACTAGAAATAAAAGTAGGAAATCCAAATGATAAAATTATTTCAATGATTTTCTTGTTAAGAGTCAATGCAATGATCTTGCTGTCAAACAAATTAAAATCTGTATGGATAGTTTACGTGACCCCCCCTTCCACCCAGTCCTTATAAACCTTTTAAAAAAAGTTTCAGATCCATCTTATATAACAGCTTCCAAGCAGACAACATACAAGCAGAGGTAGGAAATTTAATGGCAGGACAATCATCTTGTGATCTATTAATTAAGTGAAGTGCCCCCTACTAAGGTAGACGTGTTCACTAAAAACCATGTATGTCAAAAAATGTCTGCCTCTCAGCATCCACTTGAAGCTATGCCTTTTTGAGCTCTCATGAGTGGTCACCTTTTACAGAAAACAATTTTATTCTTTTTACCTATAATTTGGATACTGAAATTAGAAGTATCATGCTTGTTTTGAGTGATTATATCAGAAAGTATATTTATATATCATAACAAGATTCTTAACAACTTTCTAAATTAAATCGTTTCCACATATTTCCACTCACACTGAGTGGAAAGCAAATACAAGTTTTGTAATGGAATTCAGAAGAGTACATACAGGTGAAAAAATGCTTAAATAAAGTAACCAAAAACATTGTTATAAAGTACTTTCTTTTCTTTCTTAACAAGTTTTAGGATAATAACGGTTTTGTGAGAAGACTAAACTGAGGTCATGGAAGGAGCTTAACTAAATAAGTCACTGTAAAGTAAAGGAAAGTAAGAGTTTAGTGTGTTATCTGTTCCATGGTAAATGCCAGGGTGTGTGCACTTTACCTTTCAGCAGAGTAAACTTAACCTGTACTGGCTTAGTCCTCAGTGGAAGAAGGGTACACTGATGTGGATTAGCTTTTGTTTATAACAAGGTAAGCATATGCATTCATGTCCTCACTTGCTTTCCAATTAACTTGTCTTTCAAATTCAGCTTATCTATTGCTTGCTATTATGTCATTACCTGAACAAGGGATGTTGCTTACTTTTATTGGTTACACTCTTAAAAACAGTGAAGATACAAATTATTCCAAACACTTCCAACTATCAAAATCTCTGAAGATAACACTTTTTTCACTAGTTTTCTCATGTTGGATATTCATACCTAACTATAGCAAAAAAACAGCTTAGTTAGAAAAACATCACTACAGTTTAAAAACAACAAACTTGTATTTACCTTTTGGTGAACAGAAAGTCTTCAAAAGTGTTAGCCAGTTCTGGCCACATACTGTCAAATTTTCCAGAAGATGCGTGCTGCCTTGCAACTGGTAGTCCAATAGAAAGAACTTTAAGAAGAGAAGATACTGCTAGCTTCCATGTGCTTTCAGATGGACAGGAATACTTCAGACTTAGAGGTATCCTCAATGTCTGAGAAGAGAAAGTTCAACTAACCGTTATTCTTCCTTGAAGAAAACTAAGAGAGACAGATCTATGATAGCATATCTATCCAATATCTCTACTGGACATTTTACACTGAAGATGGTAATACTTTTCCCTCCACTTATTGCTGAGATTTCAGACGCTCTCTTTTTAATCTAATTACAATGATGATTCATGGTATATAACCTGGTTAAAGTAAAGACCTGATTAACTGAATACATTGTTGAAAGTAAGAATCTATTCTAATTACATTGGAAAATTATGTTTATTTTTCTCCCTATATTACCATTAGGGCCCTGAGAAAAATCGCAATTTCGTGGACACCGTGAAATTAGACCCCACACTGCAATTTTTAAGCGTTGTGAGCCTGTGCCAGAAAATAACACATGAAAGCACAGGTTTCCCTTTGCAGACTGGCAGTGTTCCAGCCTACAATAGGAAACCTGGGCTTTCCCAACATTCCAGCCTGCAAGCAGCTGCTGGCCAGGATGCAGCCACATGAAGGTAAGTGTATGAGGCAGGGGAACAGACAGCGTGTGTGCCTACCTGTCATAGGCAGAGGAAGGCCAGTGCTAACAGGGCTTAGCCCCCCAAAAACTTTTCATGGAGGCCAGCAACAGCAGCAGCACCATCTCTCAGTGCCCAGTGGTGTGCAGCCGCTCCTCTGCTGCCACTTACAGTTGCGGCGCATGCTGGCTCCACAACAGCCCTGTGTGAGGAAGGGGCGGGGTCAGGTGGGGCTCAGCCACCCCCAAATAATATTTTCTCCCCACCCCGTGATGCCTGCTGCACGTGTGCAGGTAAAGTATCGTTTTTCACAATATTCATGGAACTAGTCAAGATCAATAGTTGTCCCATGAATATTCCATGAAAATGATACTTTACTCATGCACGCATCACAAATTTTCTATAAGAAATCCACAATTCTCAGTGTCCTAATCATCATCTACTGGTCACCCCTAATCCTGACAAATGGGTTTCCACAACCTATGCAGATAGATTGAGACAGTTCATCATCATGAGACAGAAGAATTTAGGGCCTTGTTACATCTTACACTAAGCCATTGTTTGGCCAAGTGCTAGCTTGGAATTTGGAGCAGTCACATCTTAAGGCAAAAGATCTTTTTTGATAGTCTCTCGCCTGCACAGCTATGACATACCACTACAGGCCTGGTGAGCTAGGACAGGCTTCTATCCCTGCTCTACGAGCAGGGATGAGAGAGATTGGGAAGTGGGGGGCCATGTAACTATCAGTGTCACCTTCCCATCCTCAGCCCCCTCCCACCACACCCTTCTGCGACTGGGGCTACTAAATGTTCCCACCAGCCACAGCATGGTACCTACTCTGCTGCCTGGCCCAGCAAGGCACTAATGACTCCTTTGCTGCCTGGCCCTGGAGCAATGCAACACACTGCCCCACTGGTTTCCTCCCGGCAATATCACTTACCCACCCCAAGCTGGACATGGGCAGTATGCTAATGGCTCACCATGATGAAGCAGCACCTTCTCATCCATTCCCTCTGCCACTGAAGCTGCTAAATGCTCCCGGCAGCCATGGCATGGTACTGTGGGAGGAAACCAGTGGGGCAGTGTGGCACAATACTCCTAGGCTGGGCAGCGATGGAGTTGTTGGTGCCTTGCTGGGCCGGACAGCAGAACCAATGCCAGAGCCCCCACCCATGCAGTACTTTTCTTTTCCTCTTGTTTTGGGCCATGCAGCAGCATCCTGGTGCACCAGCTATGATTTTCCATGCCTTACTGCGCTCCCTCCCCCAGTCACTTCCTGCCAGCCCCAACCTGCCTCAAGCAGTCACCATCTCCAGCTACACAGAAACACTATCTGGGGGAGGGACAACTGCATCCTGGGATACTGGAGGACTTCAACTCGAGTGGCACAGCCATCAGCAGTGGCAACACCTTAACGGAACAGGAGCATGTTTATGTGGAACAGAGTTTATCTTGTCCTGGAGTGGCATAACTGAGCTACATAATAAGTGTTTTAAGCCATTTACAGGTGTTAATCTCTGGAGTGGCTGCAGGATAAGAGCTCCAGGAGCTGCCTAAAATTACCATTTAATAAACCCGTTAAAGAGAACAGCCCTATTCATAAAGGAAGCTGCCAAAGTGGAATACTTTCAAAGTTGGGAATAAAGACAACTTGATATTTATACTTCTCATAACAAACAGTATAAAAAATAAACCATGTGGACATAATCCTTACAAGGAATCATTACAAGGAACCTACTAAATATAAGAACAAGTGATATTTTAAAGACTAAAACTATTAAGGAAAGGAAGGATTAACCTGCAAAATAAAATAAAAGAGTATTTTTCATCTACTTCCATGCCACATTTGCTAATCCCAATAAGTAGAAAAATAAACAAGTAATGAGATAATAAAGAGAAAGAAGACAGAAAGGTATCAAAAGTGCACAGTGAGAGAAACCCTCCCCAGCTAAGCAGGAAGCCCATTCTGCCGAAGAATATAGTTGAAAAATCCTGAAGACCAAGTCTATAGTAACTTGGAAACATACAGACAGCACAACACTGGGACAAACATACAAAGTCTTTCATGAACTAGTTTCTTATATGCATGCTTGTGCAATCTACCAGATTTATAGTTGGAGGAAGGAAGGGAGATTCATCATCAACGTAAGATATCTTTGAAGTGGCAGCATTTTCTCGCATTGAAATAATTGGTAACATCAGATACAACACAGATATTAGCACAAGTTTCACTCAGATGTCACTAATAGAACAACATTAAAGAAATATTATCCTAATTTGGAGATCTATACATTCCATTTACAACAGATTATAAATAAAATCACCTATTAATTTAAAAAACAGCAGCCACCAATTGGAGAAAAATATGGACAAGTGTAACTTTATTCAGCTAACAACAAAATTTTCTTCATAAGCAAGAAACTGAAATCAGCCAAAATTCATCACCACAAAAGCAAGGTTCCCCAAATTATTTATTTGAAAGAGATGATACATCTTGTTCCTTTAAATTAAAATGCAAGCAATAAAGGTCAAAAAAGGTTATTTAAGAGTTCCCTTCTTTACATCCACATGCATGTAAATAAACATATACATCCCAGTACCATATTACTATATCCATCTCATACATACTTGAGAAACTTACAACCAGCTGAAAATATTATTATCTAGAACTGAAGGTCATATCAAACAAATTGCACAGTTCACAAGTGCAAATGCTAGGGCTAAAATTTTTAAGATCTTCAATTTTTCAGGTAGTATTTAAGAAGCAAAATCAGAGGTCTGATTTTCAGCAAGTAAAGTGACACAGCACTATAGGAAGTCAAATTTCACCCTTTCAGTAGACATATATAGGTTTTGAAGGTTGTTTTCAGTATCACATTTTTTACATTTTAACTTTTGCTCATTTCTGCTGCATGCTTAAGCTCCCACATACTCCAGCTACCATATTCTCAGCCGTTTCAAGTGCTAGTCAGCAGCAAAGGCACCATAATTACCTACTGCGTAAACCTTGGCTAAGGTATTGTCAGCCCCTAAAGTGGGTTGTCAGATTCCAACAAATCTGTGAATTCTGCTAAACACCTTGTCACAAGGACACAAAAAGGAAAGGAAGTCCCTACAACAAGATTTCAAAATACAAGTAGGGCTTGAGGGTAATTATAGAGAAGGTTCAGTGTCTTAGAATAATTAGAGTTTTGTTGTACTGTATTATAGTAAATCAGTTTAAAAGCATTGAAATGTAAATTTAAATAAATGATATTATTTCAGTCCACTTGAGTTAAAGAATCAATTCCTTCCCCATAAGCCCCAGACAAGAATCTTAACATACCATTTGTCTGCAGCTCTGAATAGTGCCATCTATACTGTCCCCTAGTGGTTCCAAATCAAACTAACCAATTTAATATATAAATGAAAGATAACAGTTTTTACCTTAATAATGTTCTGAAGAACTTTCTCATTTACTACAGCTTTGTGGCAAGCAGTCTTTTGGTATAAATCCACCACAACTTCCAAAGACCTCTCAGCAAATGGCACATAATTCAATGCTACCCATTCTGCCTGGAAAAAAAATAGCACACTGTTGAAGCATGAAAATATGCTGGTTATGCTTAAGAAAATTTATGTTGTACACTGAAATATTATTTTAATGCATGCAAGACTTCCTAAAAATACATTCCAGAGGAGCAATTTTGATCCAAGCAAAACATAACCCCTCCCTCCCCATCCCCCAAAAATACCCACAAAACATTCCGACTGCAAAAATGTGATAACATTTTGGAAAAGGCACGTCGCATGTTATGCAAGACTACTACAGTAGGACAATCTTTAAGGAAATTTAACTCACCGGTGCAAATAGTTGTATCTAGTGTGATTCCATTGGGTTGCAGGACAAACAGAATAAGAATAATTAATACATATGTAATAATTACCTCTTAAAGTTATATTGAATATTAGCATGTTGATTACACATTAGTGTTCATATTGTTTTTTTTAAAAACAGTTAACATGCTTCAATTTCCTACTGAATATGGAATTTTAAGAACCACCAATTTACGGAGTTCTCCCTAAAGAAAATTGTATTTCATCAGACTACTCTGATATAAGAAAGACAGCACAAGCTACTTAAGATGTGTGATTCTGTGCCTGAGGTCCATTTTAGACTTTTCCTATCAAATAAGTATTGAGAAAATATGTATCGAGGTAATAGAAAAAAGCAGTAAGAAAAGCCTGGAAAAAAAATGTCAATAGCTTAATTGATGACACAAGCTGACAAAGTTTTGTGGATGGGGTAAGGATGTTTATCACCTCTGTCTGAAATAAAACTGAAGTCATGAGCCATTACATTTAAAATAGAAAAGATGGGATTTTTAGTTAGTTACCTGATTATATTTTGCATTTGCAATGTGTTTCGTTTCCAGCTGCCCATACTGTGGAGGCTTACAGGAGAATTCTACAAATGCTAGTAGCTGGTCAAAGATTGCTGGATACATTATCTGCATATTTTCTGAACCTACACATATGGCCTGTGAAACAAAATTTAGAGTATTATAATATTTACACAAAAGTTCAGCTTTAAGAACTTCTCCTGTATTAAAAAATAAGCAGCAACTACTACTTTCAAAAAAAATTATCGAATCTATGTTACAAAAATATACAGATTTCTCAGCAAACTCTTCACTACCTCCATCATCTACACTGAAACTGGAGATGTCAACAAAATTCTAAATTTCAGATAATATAATTAAATATTGTAACAGTACACTGATGCAAGGTGACTACTTCATGATCAAAAGAAATGGGACTCAGCAAGAGTGATGCTCTATGTTATTTATTAGAAGGATTGCTCTGCATGTTTTTTGTCTCTGTCCCACAATGTTCTAAAGTCCCACTTGCAGGAACATTTAGACAGTGACAATTAGTCACCACAAGTAGTTAAAGTGGTAAGGAAAGAACAAATAAACTGTAAGGAACATCTCTCAAAGCAGCTTATAACAAAAGGTTTATAAGACTGTATTTACGATTCTCAGTTTTGCTGAACAGATTGCTGTCCAGTCAGAAGAAACTTAGAAGATGACAATGGAAGAGAACATGGTTAGAGAAGAGCAATTTCTTGCTAGTATAACTCTCAAGGAACGTCAAGTAGTTTGTACTCAAAAGCAGAGCCAATTTTCTTATACACTTATTCCAGTATTTGTCTTTTATATTAAATAATTAGCACGTTCCTCCCTGGGGTCTCCTTAGCCCCCCTCAGAATTCCAAGTGTCTTTTCATTTTACTGCGCCACGAAAGGGCCCGTGGTGTCATGTGGTCATTCTCTCAGAGAAGAATGAATAACATGCCTTCAGTAATAAAAAACCCCCCTCCATTCCCTTTTAGAGAATGTGTCACCTAATAATGTCTGAACAAGGAGGTAAACTGCAGTACTAGATTCTGATTTGTGCAGCACAAGATCATTATTTTAATCACTAAATTAAAAGATTTGATTTTTCTAGTTTAAAAATTGTGCGAGATGGATGGTGCACTGAGGTTGCAATTGTGCACTGCTTTTGCTAAATCTACAATTTCATATATAAGTATAAACAATAAGCATATAAGATTTTTATAAAATTATAGGCCTAACACACTGATCAGGAGTGAAAAGTACTTCAAGAAGTGCATTATGATGCTCCCTAAGCAGGTTCAAATTCAGTAATATGGTGCTTTAACATTACAGCAATGGGAGTTATCACCAACTAAGACAAGGGTCAGCAATACAGGGCCCATAATTTTAACCTAACCCACAGAGCCAGAGGACTTTCCCTGTGCCTGCACTGCAGCCAGGGAAGGATGGGCGTGTGTACCCATCCCCTAGCAGCAGGGGGCTAGGGAAAGCAGCGGCAGCATGGGTACAACTCCCAGATGCCTTGCCTGAGCCCACACTAGGGCTGAGCCCCCCTCATCACTGAAGACACCCAGCTTGTGTTGAACCAGAGCCAGGTTATTCCAGCTCAGAGCTTGTTAAAAGGTTGCCAGCCACTGCTTTAAGAGTTAAAGCTCACAAGTCTGTCCCTCGGCTCCTTGCTCGCGAAAGACAATGGAACATGAGGATCAATCAGAGAATGAAACTAGGTATCAGAATAGAAATAACATTAAAGAACAGGTTTGTTGAGCTACTGTGCAAGGAGGAAGAAGAGTAAATGCATTGGTAAGGAGAAAATAGAAGGGAAGTCAATCCCAGCAGAGGAGGTAACCAGGAATATAGCCAGGGAGACAGCTGGCCTTCCATTCCCCTATTCCTCCTTTTAATCTTACTCCCTGACTATCTTCTAGCTCTATCCCTGGTTCTCTCTCTTCTGCTGGGACTGACTTCTCTCCTCACCATCACATTTACTCTTTCTTCTCCCTCTCAAACACTAGCTCAACAAGTCTATTCCTCAACTTTACTTCTCCTTTAATATTTGGTTTCATTCTCTGACTGGTCCTCATGAGACCCGCCCTCTTCATCTGGAGTTTTCACTCCAAGTACTGTTTTCAGCAGATTTTTTCAAAATCTTAGGTGACCTCCTCCCCTCCCTTCTCAATGTCACTACAGTGGCTCTCCCTCAACTACAGAAGATAATTAGGAGATAACTCAACTGTAGGAGATAATTAGGGACCTTTTGCAAGGAACAAGTTGAAACAACAACTCTTTAGAGCTTGTTTTAAGATAACAAAACATTTAGAGTACTTTTCCAAATTGCTCAGTTAACTTTTAGGTTACCTTTATTATACGCACATTTGCCCCCACAAACTATGTGCATACACTTTCAGGTTTCTATAGCATTACATACCTGTGACAAAATATTACTTGCTGATGAAGTGTCTTGATCAAATGCGTTAGGAAAAGAATCAAAGGTTCAGTAATTTGTCTTTTAGAAATACTTGTTTTACAAAAAGAGATCTTTACAAATGAAGATCTTTAATCAAAGATTGACAACTGTATTAATTTATAAACTTTTAAACTGAATTATTAAAAATAAATTTGTTTTCCAAAATGTAGATAGAACTTCTAGCAGCTCCTGCCCACCTTTCCTTGAATTAAAAAAACAGTAATATTTTTACAATCATCTTCAACCATATTACATTTGCAGAGTCCTCCAACATCCCTGATCACAAATAAATTCCCCAAAGATTCCTAAAAGACTACTAACGTTGTTCTTTTGGGTTTTTTTTTTTTTTTTAAAGGGGGAGATGCTTGTTTTTAGTAACAACCATAACATACTAATGTTAGTCTGAAATCAAACCCACTAAAAACATCAGAATAAAGTTTTTTCTATTGAATCACCAGTTGTGCCAGGGATCTGACTGCATACAATACCCACACAATTTAGCAACACAACCTGGCACAATTTAAGTGCCAGATGTATTTTGCATGTAATTTTTCAATTACCTTGTGTCATTTATATTCTAAAAAGAGCTCTGGAATGGTATCATTTTAATAGTAAGATTTTTTTAGTTAAAAAGTATTTTAAAAGACATACCCTCAAATGCCACGTTTCATTATAAGAACAAATCAAATGCATTCACAACCTTTTAAACTATTATTTTTGCGCTCCAGCCAGCTTAAAAAAATTAAATTGAATTAAATTTAAATAGATCTCTCATCTAACCAAACAATATTTTCCACAGGAGTGAGAGGAAGATAAAAAGTCTACAAATGCAAATATTATACTGCAATATTTCTACTTATCATAAGCCTTAAGAAACAAAATTCAAAAACTTACCTTAACAAAACCTGAATCTTGCACCTAAATGGACACCACAGTTACTAACCAGCTATGGCTTATGAGGAGTGGACTCAAGAACCCATCTATGGCATTGCTAGGAACGGCTTCTTAGTGGTGCAAGAACATTTGTGCTGAACTAAGGATTGGAAACACTGGAACTGATTCCCTATCTCCCCATTACAGCAAAGAACAGGATTTAGTCTGATCTCATATCAAAAGTTTTTTTATAAGTATTTATTTTCGAAAAGTGAATAAACATTTAAATGCTCTCATTAAACTGCTCCACTAGGAGTAGGTATCAGCCCACTACAGTACAATACATTTTCCCCAATATTGACATGTTCAGCAGAAACACTCCTGATGACCTTTCCACGACTGGCTGGCTGCTGCTGTCAGGTTAATTCTATTGGGTTCCACAAGATATTGCAACTCCACAGACTCTTATAAACTTTTCTTTTATTTTTAAACTTTTTATTTATATTTAAGGAAACAAAAATGTGCCATTCTGTTAGTTACCATTATGGGCATGGCTAGTAGCACCAAATATTAACGTTGTCCAACCCTTCCTAATAACACTTTTTCAATTGATCACAACTGCCAAACTTGTCAAATAGTTAGTGTCTGCCTTGTTTGGGGTTTTGGGAATTTTCAGCCAAAATGGCTTGCCTGTTTCCAAGAACAAGACTATGGAAAATGTGTTGCTTTGTCCATGTTAAAAGTTTTTAGCGACCACTTTACTCATCTCTAATGCCCCATGCTTTGAAGTAGAGTCCTGACATCTGGCAAAGATGATCTTTCTTGTGTCATCTGTATGAAAATCTAGCCAAACTGGACAAGTTATAAGCCTCTGAAAAATCACTTTACATATACTCAGTAGAGACTTCTTAGATATTAGTAGCTAAATTCCCTGAAAAGTCTGTCCATTCTGAACCTGCTCCAGTTAGGGTTAAGCAGACTTACCCTGCAATTGTAGCTCTGGGATACTTATGTGAATCAAGAAGACCTATTCTCTCTTCTCACATGCTGAATGCCATTCCTGGTACAGCCAGACAGCTTCAAGGACAAAGCTGTCTTCCCCTTTGCCTTCAAATAAAACAACCAAATCTGCAGGGAGAAGCATGCTGGGGATAAGGAGCAAGGATCAGGGTAGGGAAGGAACTAAGGCTGAAGGCTGTCAAGAGAGGGAAACCAAACCTAAGAGTTGGGGCTGAGAGACTGAGTTTCAGGGAGCAAATGAAAGTAACTGAAGTCAGAGTGGAAGAACATAGAGAGTAGATAAGGAACCTGAACTCAGGTAGCAAGCATGGTCTGGACACAGAGGGTTCATAGACATGCTCCAGTTGTTGTTGTGGAGGGGGAAGAGAGAGTACACTTTAATTAAAGTGGCTCCAAGAGCTGTTCTAATTAGAGTGACTGAAGCATCACATGTACCAACATCCCCATGCTGAAAAATGATGGCAGTTGAACAAGTTTTAGTTAAAGCGCCCCCATCACCATTTTTCAGCACGGGGATGTTGATACATGTTACCATACTCCAGTAGATTCGATTAACTGAATCTGCTCTGACACGCTCCAATTACAGCATATCAGAGCAGCCTCCATGCACGTGTATAGGTGTCCAAAGACTTGGGAAGTAGTACTGAGGTCCTGAACAGGTAGCTGGCAATGGCTACAACTGGAATGAGCAACCTGAGTAGACCTGAGGCTAAGTACAGACCACCAAAAATCGCGAGGCTGAATCGATTCAATCTTCACAGCTTAGTCTAAGCTATGTAGGTTGAACTAGTAAGCAAGTGAACAGACATTCTCTTTTGTTTCTGAAAATGCAGCCACATGCCTGCAGAAGCCAGGGGGTGCTACAGCATGCCTCCCTGCTTGGCTGGAGCAGGCAGCTTGGGCCAAGGCTAGCCCACCCACCCTGCAAGGTGGGTTGTGGGGGAGGTGCAAAGCATCCTAGGATGCTGGGGGACTGTGGGTTGACTTGAATCTGGAAGGGATCTGAGACAGAAGGTCAATAAACCAATTTAACCTAAATCGCATAAGTCTGACACTATATCCATCCAGGTTTATTTTAAACTGGTTTTGATCATTTTAAAAATGGTTTGTGTGCTGAACTTCTATTGTTACAGATTTGAACCCGTTTCCTATCACTCATACTGGTTTATGTTTAACTTCTGTCCCCAGCCTGAGTGACTGGCCTGAAGAACGGGCCTGAGACTAGGAATTAGCGATGGGGAACAGAAACAAACTGGAACAAATTGGAGGGAATGAAATCGAAAACGTATCAATTTGAGTAGTATGGGCTCCAAAAATTAGCAGATATTCCTGAACATAGTCTTTTTTTCCCCTCAGTCCCTAGTCTGTAAATGAGGATAATACTGCCTCATCTGACAGCTACGTTCTAGAATTAATTTGTTGATGTTTGTTAAAACACACAGACTGCTATGATGAATACTATAGAAAAAAAATCATGAGAAATGAATAGTTCTCTCTTCCTAGCTGTGTTAGGATAGTGTGCAACAAATAAGGCACTGACCACACCTTAAACAAAGAAAAAACAAAATAAACAGCTAGTCATTATATAAGCACCAGCTATTCCATGCACTGCACAAGGCATGGGTCATTTGAAAATAATATGTAATTATGTAATCAAGGACTATAATGCAGAATGGATGAGCACAGGGGGTTGAAACAGGATTATACAGCCAGCCATAATTCTGGTATTTCTTATCTTTGAGTGCTTGATTTCTAATCTTAATAATGTTCCTTTAACAAAAAGGAGATGTGTGAGATGCTTTACATAGATATTTATTCAATACCAACTTTATTTGTATAGGAAAAAAGGATTTTCACCATGACCAGTTACCTTAATCAAGAAGTATTTTTACAATTCCAAAAAACGTAAAAGAAAAAATCTGGTTTGAGCAACATACATGAGGCAGAATTCTGGAGGGCTATATCATTTTTACCTATAACTTCTGCCTTCCAATACAGTACTCATTTTGCAGCATATTAAGAGACTCAAGAGGTTAAGCATCAGTTATAAGGAAAAAGTCCTGATCAGTGGGAGATTTTAAAAGAAAAAGGGTATAGCTAAAATTGTATATAATTTAAAAGGAAGTTGTATGTGGGGCAGCAATATAGGCCACTTCTGCCTGTAACCCTGGATTTTAATTATAAACTTTTCAGGTAAGTAAAGGGTGTTTTTTGGGACGAGTATTTTAGCCAAAATTTCTGCAGCAAAGCAGCAGTGTTTTTAGAACATAGTAGATTCCAGAAAAGGAAGAAAAGAGGGTATACTAAATCCCTTTAAACTTTACAAAAACTTGGAATTCTTAAATTATGATCACAATCCTTCCAGTCTCTGTCTCTAGGAATACTTGATAACAAATATTATCTCCACAGTGAGTGAGCATGATGCCTCCATTCTACTTCCAGCCCCTGTTAACATCAGTACTAATAAGTCAGATGAACATAATTCTTGACAATGCAACTCTGCATATGCAATATGCCTGGAGTGATGGAGAAGTAACCTCATTGAAGGTTATACCATTTCTTTCAACAGAGAGCTGCTAGATCACAAGACCTCCATGGCAGTTATAACAAGGAATATTAGAAACAATTCCAATTGGTCTTAAAAAAGAGGAAAAATTAGCTTCTTTATACAGGCACAGTATATTACACTTCAAAGAAATAAACAATTTACCTGTGTTAATTTAAATCAACACACTGCAAGTGGCAAAGTAAAAAAGAATCAATATATGGCATGGCTTACATTTCACAGATTATTTACAGCTGTATTACCTTCTGTAGGACATCTAAAGCTGTAAGCACTGCTTCCTGTAAACTTGTCAAAACTGCTTCAGTGTAAGACGGAAGGATGAAAGGGGAGGCATCAGAACTGATAGGAACTGAAACAGCACCATGTAAAATGACACCCAGCTTTTGGAGATCATCCATACTGAAACCAGTTTTGATGTGCTGGTATAGAGCTGGGAATATCTGAATTAAAGCTGTGAGAAATGGCTGGCTGGGGATGAAGGTCAATTTATCGCAAGTAATTGGAGGCTTTGTACTTTCTGAGCCAATCCTATACCAAGTGTTCCAAGCAGCCCACCAAAGATTCAAATCCTCTATTTCATCTGTTATTACAGGTGGCTCAGGTGCATTATATCTTCCAATTCTTTCTCCTATGGAGTCAGTTCTCATGAATGATCTGCCCAGACTAGTAGCAGTCATTGCCCCTACGACAACAGGTACAGAAACGTTAATAGCAGGTAGTGTATCAGGTTTCTCCGAGTCTCGAACAGGGGAAACAATCTGTAAAATTTCCTGAAAACTTTTCAGAGCAGCCAAAGAAACTTCATTATTTTTGCTGAGGGCTGCTGACTGGATGTGATCAAGAAGAACATCCCAGGCTTTGGAAAAGTCTCCTATATTAAAAAAAAGAAAAGAGTTTCATCAGCTCGACCTTTCATCAGATCTGTTTTAATATATTTGCACGTCCAGTATAGAGGATTTTGCAAGGGGAGGGGACCCCTGTCTTCAATTTCTTTATAAATATATGATCATAACTGTAGTAAAAATGAACAAAGTAACAGACATACATGTGCGCACCTGTACACAGAGAAATAAAAGAATTATAGCACTGTTTATGCCAAACCTGATGTTTGTATACTATGACTTTAGCAGTTCTTTATTATAAATAATAAAAATTATTCTTGTTGTTCTTACACCTGTCAGTTGCCTGTTAATTTTACCAAGTATTAAATATATTTAATGGCTATGGGGTTCTATTTCTACTCATGCAATGAACCGAAGGATCTCTTAATACACAATTCTAAGATAATCATATATTCATTCAAGTTCTTAAGGTCCCCCCCCCCCATTTAATTTTTATTTGTAACCAAAATTTCATTTATGGAAGTATGTGCTTTTTTCTTGTGTTCTTTTTTTAAAAAATTGGAGATAGTTTTGGTGGGTTTTCAGCAACTTTTGATCTTCTAATACCAACATTCTTATATAAACTTCTACCAAGTTGCACAGATAACTAATGGATGGAGAGTGTTTGTATATGTTAGTAAGAAAAAGCTGTAAGTGAACAAATGATATACAATAAATCATCCCCCTAATTCAGATTCCAGCCTGTGGGCCAGATCTGGATGGTGTTGCTGTTATCAAGCCCATGGAATACCCCATGGATCTGAAAATTTGGCAGGGGGGGTAGTGATAGCACCATTAATTGCTCTCAGAGCTGCGCCAATTAATGTTGCAACTTTTCCTCTGCCACCAAATTTCCAGACCCATGGGGAGTCCTACAGTCTAACAGATATGGCCCCTCACATTAGATCTCAACAGCATATGGAATTATATTGCTGTCTGACTGCATCCACGTACCAACCCTACTTGTGGACACTGCCCAGGATTCAGCTGTCAGACTGATCCTATGTGAGATTTGGCCCATGGACTGGCCCCACACAAGTCATCCTTTTTGTGGGACTAGATAGGTTGTACATCTCTGTCCCTAATTATTACTTTTTATTCAAATTGTCAATTACTATTAAATTAAAGCTTAACTCTGAATTAAATGCATTTCTAATTCTTGTTTTTTTGGGTAATTACAATATCCTTGTCATGTTTTTACTAATAATTTAACTTCTCAGATTTGAATCTAGGAGTAGGGGGGAAAAATGAATGCCTCATCTCTCAGAATGTCCAATCACAACATTTATTCAAATAACAATTTGTGGAATACAGCATATCACATGCAATAATATTAAAAAGAAACCTTAGTAAGTTCTTAATTTTAGTTCACCTTTCTTTTACTTTTTCTTCATAGTAAGTCAGGGACCAAAGTATGACAACAAACTCAGAATTACTGTTTACCAATTACATTTCCTTACATGTGTCTCTTCACATTAAAAATATTTAAGACAGACTACTTCTCATTAATTATAAAATTAAATGACTCCTGCAGTCCATGAAGTCTAATTCTAGGCTACTGGGCGCAAAGTGCCTTTCCTCAGGTCTGGGAAAGAAGATGGTACAACCTAAGCTGGTAGGCCCAATAAAAGACAATCACCAGGAAAAGCCTTAGTTCTTGCATACATTATGGACAACAACTATAGCACCAATCCAATTTTACTGAACTACTACCTACTAATTTACTGCATCATTTTGTCAGTGCTAGACTGGAAGTTCACTTAGGCATGAATACTAAAAATCATACTGGCCAAACATGGCTTCTGCAACTGATAATTTTACAGACTAGTAACTGCAAATATCCAATGAATGAGTTTTTATAAAAAGGAGAAAGCAGAAGAAACAGGAGTATCAAGGAGATGAGAGGATAATGAGAATAAACCAAAAATGAAAACAAAGAAGATGAGAAAAAACAGAATAGAAGAAAAGAAAGTACAAAATTGGAGAATACCAAGGCCGTTAAAAGAGAACAGAGGAGAAAGAAAAGGAAAGGAAAGGAAAGGAAAGGAAAGGAAAGGTTCTGAGGGAGGAGAGAATGGGTGGATTCGCTCCTATTAATTTCAGGTAGTGCAGGTATGGTAATAACAAATTAAACCAAACTAACATGGAGGAAGAACTGCTTGAAAGAGGGAAATCTTAAACTGCTTCCCAATTCATAATAAGTCAAGTATTTTTCCTTAAACATTTTCCCTTTTTTAAACCATACTCAGCAAGCAGATTTCCTCAATATCAGCATTGTTCATAAGACTTGAAGAGTCCCTGCCTGATAAATGTTCTGTAGTATCACACTGTTGTCTGAGTGTTAAATATTTTTATTCAACAAATGAAGAGGGAAAAAATCCCTTTGTTTTTCTGTCAGAGTCAAGAATGCTTACAGCATTTTTACTAAAGTCATTTGGTATCTGAGGTAGGAATAATAACATTTAATATCATGTCCATACTTTTTATTTAAGAATTCTTATTCTAAGCACCTGAAAACAAACTCCACAAATCACAAAGAATAGAGAACACACATTTATAAGAGTAATTTAAATACTTTCCTATAATCTTACTGAAAAGAATATAATAATATACTGAAAAGCATTTAATATTAAAAAGATATTACCTAAAGGCTGCAATATGTATCTCCTCGTGTTAAATATTCTTGCAACACCAGCCAAAGTTAATACCCATGTCTCCGCCCATTGTTTTTCTGCTGTATCCCTGGAATGATGAATGAGGATATTGCCCCCTCCTGATTCAATTTTCTCTTTGTCAGCTGTGGTGGAAGACTCTCGAACACGATCCAACAAATGAAACAGAACCTAAAATATTCAGAAAAAAAATCCATTGACTACTGCATGCATTTGAACTCATGCTAAAAACCAAGAAAAAAGCAAACTGTATATTTTCTTCCTCCCCTTTGGTCCCTTGAAAGGGACCAGGAGAATTCTTTTATTCTGCTCAGACTTACTCTCATTTCTGGGACTGTGTATACCTGAATTAGCCACCTGACATTAAAATCACACATAGCTCTTTAGCTTTTGCGGGGCCATACCCACCACCATCTGAACCTTTGAGAATACTCTTGGTGCTAATTAAAACATTGTAGAACAGACACACTGTCTATGCTCCATTTCCAGAGCAAACCAGAGGAACCTGTGATGTGTTTCTTTAGTAAACATGTGCAATTATGCTTATTTTAAATCAGGAGCTCTGTGGGTATGAGGTGCCAAAGTGATGACATAAGTCAGGTCAAGCCCTGTCCTTACTTTTTCAATGAGAACGAACAGTCTGCCTGCATTCCAGGGGAAAAGGGCCTTTAGGTATCGCAACTGAGAGGAAAGAGAAAAGGTAAATCTCTTATTGCAGGGCTATCCAACTGGTGCTCCAGGGGCTGCATAGAGCCCTCAAGAGGTTAACATGTGGGCTGTGGACCTCAGTGGCTACCATTCTCGCTGCTGGGAGAAAAAAGATCAAGATATAAAAACAGAGTTACACTAAGTCACTGGAAATTCCATAACAAGTTGGTATAAGGGCAAGACAGAATGAGAAAACAATGTTTTGAAGGCACCTGCAAGATAAAACAGGCCCCAGCTACTTTGTGTTTATAAATTATGTTAAAAAAAAAGGTTAGAAAAATTAAAATTGCCATGACAATAAACATGCTTATAGACTCAATACCTTCCATATAACTGTGTGCCACGTTGAATGTTGGAGTAAAGTTCCATGAGCACCAATTGTAGAAAATAACGTCTGTCCAGCACTCTTTCTAACTGCTGGTCGTGGATCTACACAGAGTTCCCCCAACTTGGCATACAGGCATAACCAAAGGCAGTCAAAGGGTGGTGCAGGGTGGAAAGGACGATTTAACATCACTCCCTTCTCTTCTGCCTGCTTTTGCAATACCGCTTCCTCTTTGTTCAGTTCCTTTTCAATGATTTCACCTCGTTGGAAAAAATAGTCTGAAATATTCCACTACAAACAAAAAAGTAGATATAATCATTATGTAAACACATATCCAAACTAAATATCCAAACAAACATTTGTTCATTGATCATGGATAAAAGTGTTTCTAATTTGAACATTTTTTATAATACATTGCCAAATGTATACATAACTAAAGCTCCCCTACAGTGATTTTACCTGAATAGCATTTAATTGCACCACAGAGTAGACTATGAAAGTACACTATTTCTGGACTTTGGCTTTAGGTTCTCAAATGACTTTGCCAATTGCTAAGTATAAGAAAAGGGATCTTAAAATCAATATGATATCTACTTAAAAAGCCCATTATTATAATATCTCTGTAACTATCTTGCATATTATGGAGTCACAGAAATAAATTTAAAATCTGCTCACTCTGTATATACAGGCAACTTACTGACTTCAGTGGGAGTTTTGTGAATACCTGGCAAACAAGCGTTGGCATGTATCTGGTTAGCAGACTACAAACCAGCTAGCATTAACATTAGTCAAGTAAAGCTCTGAAGTATCATCATTATGGCTTAATGAAACTCACCAACAAACCAATTGAAGTTAAGCTAATGTTTAGCTCTTGATTGTGAAGTCCAAAGCTTCCTGCAACTTCAACAACTATCTGTAGGCAAGTGCACGGCATTGTTGGTAGAAAATCTGTCACAACCAACTGAAGACACTGGAATGCAGTCCGTATTAAGGACTCTCTTAAAAAAACCAACATACACCTCATTTCAAATTTTCTTAAGAACACGCAAATTGCATATTATACAACAGGAGGAATACTACAACAAAAGGAAAACGGTATTTATGTTAAGACTAAAGATTCCAAGCAGAAGCTGAAACATATTGAAGGTTTGTCTCAACTAAGATAAGAGATTTTTTAAGAAACTTAATTGGTACATTTTAAAGTCACTTGCAGAAAAAGCAAATTGTACTTAAATGCATGTTAGCTAATTGAGTTGAAACTTCAACACAACGCAGTAGTTATGAAGAGAAACAAATCTGCATATGCAAGACTAAAAAATACATATAATATTTCCTTTATTTCTGTTAGAGAAAAAAAAACCACTTGCAACCAGTAAGTAGCCATCAAAAGTTTTTACTAGCTTTGATACTCATGACGTTATTCCAAATCTTAGGATAATCATTAAATTATTAATTCATAATTCTGTGCATAGGTTTCTCTTTCAACAAACATCTCTCCATGATATCTAAAACAAATAGACTTAGCATTAAAAAACTGCAAACAATCTATTGGTGAATTCATTAATTCAGTAGACAATGTATGCAAAGCTGACAATGTATGCATTTAAAAAGGAGTAGGAACATTACCAGACTGCATTAAGTTGACTGAAGTAAATTTAGAGACCTATATCAACCTTTTAACATCTACCTAAAAATGAAAAACAGTAAATATTGAATACTCTGCTCTTTTTATCTATATCAATTTTTAAAACATTTATTTCAACCACTTACCCTTGATCACTTCTGATTGCTCCCATGACTCCAAGCACTAATGGCCAGCCCGGTCCTAGACTGTCACCCTGGCTTTGCAAAATCTGTAATACACACTCCAGCTGCTTGATCCTAATATCAGGATGGTTAATATTTGACAGTTCCTTCAGTGGATTTAACAAAAGCAACTGTAGCCTCTAAAAATAAACAGCAAGACATACCAAGGGGAGTAAACAGATAACATAGATCATAATTCATCCTGACAAAATAGGTGAAACAACACAGCATCAACCCTATGGCACAGGCAGATGTAAGCTTAGTTATTTAAACAGTTTTTAAGTGCTATAAAAATTGACTGGAGAGGATGCTATAGGACTATAAATTGGCCCAAATTACATAAAAATGACCCTGGATGAAACTTAAAAATCTGAAGCACTGCACCAGAAGTGTCCCCAGGCAATTCTTGATCTCTCTCTACACCAGGGGCAGGGCTGGGGGACCCTGCCAGAGGCAGGAAGCCCATTCTGAGGCTGTGGGATCTGGCCAGCCCTGCTCTGGAGGGACTACTCTCCCAACACCATTGGGCATGGAGCCAAGCCCTACAGGCCCATACTGAGGGGGGTGACTCCCTTCTCTGTACCAGAGCAGGGCTCATGGGACCCTTCCAAGGGCAGGGGCCTCTCTCTCTGAGGTTAGGAGATCTGGCCATTCTGGACAGGAAGGACTGTTTTCCTCTGGGAAGAGATAGCAAAGGGGTTGTGGGGTGTGTGCTGGGCAGCTGATCAAGGATGAGCATTTAATTCCCTTAAAATTCATATAAAATATATATTGAGTGTATATACATAGTCTCCTCTTAAGAGCTGGTACTTGTTATAGCAATATTCTCAATTTTGTATGAACAGAAAAGGGTGGAAGGAAACCTCTCTCAAACTAGTAGAATCTGATAAAATGGAAAATACGTTTTTAAGTCTGCTCCCCCACAACTGTCAAATGATCTGCAGAAAAGAGTAGGGTTATTGAAGAGCTGGTTATAGCTCTTATTTTGAACCATCAAAAATCAGAGACGTATATATTTAGACTTTGATATAACATGACTTCCTGAACCTTTGGCCTTCACTTTTGAAGTCTGTTTTCCCTGCTTATTAAATTTGAAGTTGATATGGTAGTCAGTATTAGCCTCTGCTAATATATATATATTTAATATATATTTATAGATGCCTTTTCTCTGAACCATCAAAATCAGAGATGTCTATGTCTATGATTTTGATGGTTCAAAAGAAAAGGAGATGATTTAGAGAAATAAATAAATAAAAAGGGTAGAGAAAGATATGCCACAAAACAACTGAACTTTTTCTAACAAAAAAACTGTAGTAAAAAATAAATCTGCTGTACATTACGGGACAAACATGAAAGGAAACTCAAGAAAAAAGCCAAAGTGTCTATAGCAAAAATATCATTAACTGCCAATATTTTTTTAAGCTAATACAAGGACAGGCAGGAAAAAGATGCCATTTTATGCACCAAAGAATCTATTCTATGCCCTCAGTTATCCTACATAGTCTTGCAAATATTTTGGAAATGTTTTGTACTTGCAAGGGTGATCTACCTTTTGTTCTAACGCATGAACATGGTAAGTTAACACCATCATTCTTTGCTCTGCATTGAAGCAAGGTTATGGCTGATTAAAATGCATGAAGTGATCCTCAATATCTAAACCATACAGTTACAACTATAGACTTTAGAAACTCAACGGTAAATGCCACTGATTTGCCGAAGTGTAGAAAACTGCCTCTGTGGAATATTACAATTTAATGTCCATTATCAGCTCCAGAAAAGGAAAGAATACATTCACAAACTTTACCTGATTTTGTGATAATGGAGGGTCATGGTTAAATGTCAGCCCTGCTTTAATGAGAGAAGTTAATGCTTCTGCTCCCCATTCTCTCATCCTGGAGTTTGGATGTTGACAGACCTGAAGACACAGCATAGCCATGTTTAAGCTGTTTTTGTTTAACCAAAAATGTTTGTAAGCATTCAGCAGTGAAACTAGATAAATAATCTATGTAACATTTTTTTGAAAAGGTAATCAAAAACTCATTTTACAATAGGAAGGCAACCCTCTTTGTATTTTGTTATTTTTCCCCGTACTTCTCAATGCAACCTACTGCTATTATTTAAGTTATTGTCACAAAAGTTAAGACTAAATATGACAGTAAGATTGGAAAAATGTATTTGGGACAAGCTTACCTTCTGAATAAGAAAACAAAGGAAGCCAAAGGGAAAGAGGCAGAAGGAAACAACATGAAAACCAAGGCAATTCAACTCAACAAAATATGCTGTTTTTTTAATTGAGAAAAAGCAATAGGATCTTTGCAAATGTAGACATTGCTAACTTAAAAAGACATAAAATCTTCTCTTTGACACAACAACTCATTTCCTGTTAATTTGCCCGTGAGCAGCTACAAAATAAATCCCCTGTCTCACTAGTCATGTTTCAGAACAGCTAAATTCCTTAATGGAACCAAATGAGAATAGGCAACAAAATTATTTGTCTGTCTTTGGTTTCAAAAACAAAAAATAAATGCATTTAAGTAACTACAAAATTACTGTACTAAAAGCAGCAAATAAAGTGAGCAGATGCCACATTCTTCTTTCAAACACTTGAGAAAATGGCAGGTATGATAGCAACCCCTGCAAGTTAGAGACCCACTGGAACATATGCATCTCTCTCATAATTGACTTGCCTTTGTTCCCTGTTCAATCCATATACAGATTATAAATCCATTTTTTTTTTTGGTTAACTGTTACTTCTTATGGAAAGAAATTAAGCCTAATTCTATAAATACACTGCACAAAGTGCTACCATAATATGAGCAGTTCTGCATGTTGTCATATTTGAGACACCAGTTACGGAAGCAGTTGAGGGAGTTAAGCAACATTTTTTTTTTTTAAACAACAACAACAACAACAACAACAACAACAAAAAATCAATGCTCCCATAAACCATTTTCAATTGGAGCAGGGATATGTGATCACACTCCCAAGAGAGAGGCAACCCCTAAGTCTAGGAAAGAGGAGACGAAAAGGAACAGGTTTATAGGCCCTGGGTATAGTGGACTGGGTATGACCAACTTCCAGGGCATTCATCAGTGACCTGGAAGATGGGACAGACTGCGCCCTCAGCAAGTTTGCAGATGACACCAAATTGGGAAGAGCAGTAGATAACGCTGGAGGGTAGAGCTAGGATTCAGAGAGACCTCAACAAATTGGAAGACTGGATCAAAAGAAAACTTACGAGGTTCAATATGGAAAAGTCCAGAGTTCTGCACTTAGGACGGAACAAATCCCATGCACTGCTACAGGCTGCAGACCAAATGGCTAAGAAGCAGCTCTGTATAAAAGGACCTGGAGGTTACAGTGAAAAATAAACTGAATGGAGCCAAGTGTTCCCCAGCTGCCAAGAAGGCTAATGGCATACTGGGCTGCATTACTAGAAGGGCAGATCAAGGGAAGTGATTATTCCTTTCTATTACACACTGCTAAGGCCACATCTGGAGTAGTGTCCTGTTTTGGACCCCCCATGACAGAAAAGATGTGGACAAACTGGCGAGTTCAGCAGGGGGCAATGAAAATAGTTTGGGGGCTAAGGAACATGACTTTTGAGGAGAGGCTGAGGGAACTGAGCATATTTGGTCTGGAAAAGAGAAAACAGAGGGGTTTAATAGCAGATTTCAGCTACCGGGCAAGTGGCTCCTTGGAGATTAAAACCTGGCTAGACAAAACTTTGGCTGGGATAACATAGCTAGGGTTGGTCCTGTTTTGAGAAGGTGTTTGACTAGATTAGATGACCTCTCAAGGGGCCTTCCAACCCTAATTTTCTATGATTTGTATGGTTTTTATGACTGGAGAGGGGAAAAGTTTCTCCATCATTTTCATATTAACTCTTAACAAAACTAGAAATAAAAGGGAGAAAGAAAGAAGAGTTGGCTTTCTTGCACCCTACCCCAGCTACATGTCAAATCCTTAGGTCAATAAGCAGTAAGGCAACATTTTAAATGAATGGATGTTACAAGGGCAGGCCCAGGCAATATCATGCTGAGGCATTCCCTGCATATTCTCAGTAGTGCAACTATGACAAGACAAACAGGGCATCCACTGCAGTTGCCAACTTAGGGGGAGCATCAGAACTGTCCCCCCACCTTGGGAACCTTTGCTATGACAGGTGCAGCCTGAGCAACCCCGCTATAAAAGCCAGGCAGGCGTGCAGTGGGACTGCAGCAGCTAAGAGAAAGGTTTGCTTCATACCAGCTGCACCAGCTTGGTAGCATGGGTTCCCCAGGGGCTACCTCTGGTGACCTGCTCATCACCCCTCATCCTCTCCCAGAGACTCTACTGGGCATTCAGAATGACACCTCCAAGGCAGGTTCATCATTCAGTTCAGCCCCTCGCTCCCCCCAGACGCTATGAGATGCAGGGCTGCCTGGCTTCTACGACTGGGCAGTGTGAGGCTGTGCCTATCATAGTAAAAATTCATGGGGGAGGGAAGGCAGAAAGACTGGGATTCTGATGCCTCTTGCTGAACCTGCTCCTCAGCTGCGGCACTTTGAGCATATCTATGATAGCTGCAAGAACTGTCACCAGTGTGGAGGGACTGGGTCTGGTAAGACAATTTGTTATTGCCCCCCAGAGGTGGGCATTCTGCCCAGGATGCTGCAGTAGGTCACTACACCTCTGGCTATTCCACCCAAAGGCCAATAAGCTCAGTAGAGTGTAACAGTGAAGTAATACAGCTATACTACTCCTAGTCTGGGATGAGCATATGCAGAGCTGGTACAGCATCTCAGCACAGCACTGTATTACAACTTGGAGACAGATCCTGAGTCCAAAGATCTGACTGGTGAACTGTTAGCCCACATGGGGAAGGACCTTGTATGTTAAGATTTTGTATGTTAAGACCTTGTATGTTAATCTGTACATATACCCTCATTCCTACTCAAAAGAGCAAGTTGCAAGAACGTGGAAGTAGGTAAATCCTAGGGCTTAGCCTAAAGGGGTCACACTCTTAATATTGTTCATATGAAGCCATTTAACAGCAAATAAATTCTTAAGTATAGGTGTGATATCTTCTAAGGACCCAGAGGATGGAAAGCCTCCTCCAGCTCCCCTTAGAAAAAAAGAGTGTATATACAGAATGAACTCTAAATCTATCCCTGTGTATTTCATGCTCCTGTATATTCTGACCAAGGTAAGTTTTAAATTTGAATTTTTCCTGAATTATTTTTTGTAGATAGTTTGTCAGAGGTATTCAAACGAAGTTTTTATTTTATTATGACAAAACATTTTGTACATGATTCAAAATGTTGTTTACACAAGAACAACAGTTATTCCTATTTACTACTATAAATAGAGGCATTTTCCTTTAAGGCACTTACAAATGCATTTAACTTGCTAATAGTTAAGTAAATAATTTCTCAAGTCTAAATGCTCCAGTCTGTCAGGTACATACATACACTCTTTCTGAAGACATGGTTTAATAATCAGAATATATTCATTCAAAATTTAAATTTGCTTGAGTTATACTAAGCCAAATAGTAAAATAATGATCAGCTTTATTTCAGATGTTTGAAGGCAGATATTTAGCACTCTGAAAAAAATAACAATACCAATAAAGTATCATCTTAAATTTAAAATATGATAACTAAGTTCCAAAAACAGAACATTGTTACTCTGTTAATTAAGTTCATACTGAGAAAGCTTTAACTAAAATACAAATTAATACCACTGAGAGAAATCAGTTACCTCCAGGAGGTGACCAGTCAGAGGTCTCCACAGAATCTCAATCCTGTGCATGTTAACTAATCCCGTTTCCAACAATTTAGCAACAGCAAAAAGGGATGGTTCCTAGATAAAATGGAATTTGAAAGAGAAAATGGTATTTGAATAAATGATTGGAGAGGTCATGTTTAATTTTAGAACTTTTCCCTCTCTTATTTATAACTCAATTTTTTCCAGTCATACTACTGTATTTTGCAACTTGCAACCACAGCATATACTCTATAGCAGGGGTGGGCAATTTTTCAGCTGCAAGGCCACTTAAGTTTTGGTGAGCCGCAGATATTAAAATTTTAGAAGATATCATTTTAACAAATTATAGATCAAACACAAATCGTACACTAGAAATCAAACATCTATTATAACATTTTAATTTTATTTTTAAAAATATTTTGTCCTGATTTACTGTTTTTCTTGAGCAGTGTTTAGAGAGGAAATTGCATAATAGCTCAACATAAGTCTTACCCTTGTATAGTGTGT
>NW_017729022.1:20841804-20846435 GCF_001723915.1 Gavialis gangeticus | reverse complement strand
GGGGGGGCGCTACATGCAAGCCATGTCCTGGAAGCTGGCTGGGGGGAAGAAAGAGGAAGTGGCAAGGTGGTGGGGGGGGGGGGTGGCAGGAGGCACATGAAGAGCTCACTTGGGCAGTGCAGGTGTATGTGCAATCTACCCCTCCTCTCCTTGATCTGGCCAGCGCCTGCCCCTGTGGCACACTGCATGGGGCTGTGCTCCCACCCATCCCCAACTCTGGCCCAGTCAGTGTGCACAGTGCTGGGTGCAGGCAGGGCTCAGTCCCATGTGGAGTGATGTAGCAGCAGCCACAGGCCAGATTCAATCATTTGCCAAGCCAGACCTGGTCCACAGGCGATATTTTTCCTACCCCTGCTCTACAGCTCTTAGGACTGGGAGGTATACATTGAAGCATCTGAAGTATTTTAAGATCAGACACATGAGATAGAAGCAGTATGTCATGAAGATTAGCTTGATAAGTTCTTTCTACATTCTTCATTTGCATGGAGTTACAAGAGTATTAAAATCTCTCCCTAAAGTCTCTGATGTGAAAAGAACAATTTTAAGCCATCTATACCCCTACAAATTTTAAACACATTTTCTTAAAAAAGTAGTAAGGCTCTTATTCTACCACCAGACTTCTGAATTATTATATTAAATATAAAGCAACAGCAAGATCATTTTACCAAGACTCATATCACAACAGTATATATGAAATCAAAATTTAAAGATGCCTGCAGAGATGGGATGCAGCTCCCATTCATATGATCTGTATGCAAAATACTTGTATTTTTAATGCCAAAAAAAAGTACATATCTACCAAATAGCTAAAAGGAGCACCATAAATTAATTATTCAGCACTCAAGTATTTTCACTTACGTGGGTTTCTTCCCATTTTTATTTGATTTTAAATCCATATTTTATTTAACTTAATTTTCTTTATTATACTTCATTTTTTTTCTGAATTTTGTAAATTTTATAGATTATATACTGAAACTACTTATTCAATTTTCTTTTTTTCCCCCTATTGCTACAGTCAACATAAAAGATTAAGCAACAGAACATTTGACAACATTTCTCAAGAGGATGAAATCATTGTAGATCCTCTCTCATCTCCCTAGATGATAGGGGACTAGAGTGTCATTCTGTGGGTAAGGAAACACATCTGGAGCAGCAGCTGTTACATTCTAATTGTTATGTATAGACAAGTTGAGAAGGATACAAACATAGCAAAAATACTGCAACTTTAATACTAGATAAAGCAGTTAAAGTTGGAGTGGTGCTTTGCTGGTGCCCTTCTGAAACATTCACCTTTTGAAACTGTTCCAAATGTATGCCTGTCCATACCCTTTGAGACTGCTAGGGGCTCTACCACTCTCCCCAGAATTTAGACCAAAACTGGCAAGCGTGCTTTTCAAAGCGTTTTACAAAAGATACTGAAATTGAAATCTCCTATACAACTAAGAACAGCATGCATCATTCACAATGTCCAGCTAAGTAAGTCCGTAAGACTTACTAAACATTATCCATGCACAACAATTTATTAGTGGAAAAACATGACAGCAATTAATTAATAGTATGAAGTGGAACATAATATAAGTACTAAAAGAAGTCAGAAAATTTATGAAATATAAACAAGGAATATCATTGTTCTTGATTTATTTTATGCTCACATGCACTATTCGTTTATTTTAATATTCAAGTGTGACCTAGCTTTAAGAAGTAAACAAACAAGTCTAATACCTATCCCACTGAAATATCTTAAAAATATATAACAAAGTATTTTATACCTTATTATTTCCATACGCCATATCCATGGCTTCCAGAGACAAGGAGCAAAGGGCATTTATTAAATGATGTAAAGACACATCATCAAGGTACCTGAAAAATATCAGCTATCAACATACTGTCAGGGTTTACACAAACAAATATTATGATTATAAGATGATGTTTCTTACTGTGAACTTTCAAATAGTCTTGAAAGTATGTTGGATATAACTGGCAGATCAGTCATAACTGCAGTAGTTAGAACCTACGAACAAACACAAGTTTGTTTCATAAACTACAAGAGAAATACGGCACAAACATTAAATTATATAATGAACAATTAAACTTACTGTGCTGGGTCCTTCTACAGCTCTTCCTGGTTTTAAGGCACCCCCAACACCAGGTTTTAATCCCAGAATCCAAACAAGATGCTAAAACACAAAAATAAATTTCTAATAGTGGTATACCAACTCATGAATATTAAGTACTCTGCTTATATTCAAGAGATCAGATCTCCAAATACTTATTTGAACACAGTAAGAAAAATCTCATCAGATTCCAAGATTCTGCTTTACCTGCTTTGGAGAGCAGTAAGCTTGTATATGTTTTCTCAAGGTATGTTTGTAGAGCACAAGGCAGAAATATGATGAAACAGGATCAATTGGAGGTAACCCCGAACACAGCTTATTGGTAAAGTGTAGCTCTAAAGCAGCCACCCTACTTCTGATTCAGAAGATGGCTCACAGGGCTGCTTCACCTTACGTAGATATTCTTTGAAAACATATTTAACTGAGTTCAGAGGACAGGTGTCACAGCACTCCTTTGAGAGAGTCTGAACATACACTGAAGACATAATTTAAGTTTTTCTGCTGCTGTGGCAGATGGATGATGCTCACATGAGACATCAAACACCAGTTATCACCAAAAAGCAAAGTAATCAGAATTACATATACCATACCTGAAGAGTAGCCAGGACTAGTTGCCATGATGTACCAAGAACAGCTCCATGGCAGTGAGCCAAGTTAAGCAACGTCCTCATGCACTGGATATTTTTTGAAGTCAGCTAAATAGAACATTTAAAATGGTTTTATTTTTATTATAGCAAATCAACTGCATTCCTAGTAAAACAACAGTAATCCTAAAAATATTTAATGGTAAATTAAACTGAAAACATGAACTTGTGTGGCATATGTAATTTTAGGGAAGTACCTCAATAGCTTTAAGAACTGCCCCCATATTCCAACTAAATAGATTAAATATAGTTTGACAGCAAAGAAAGAAAAATTACTCTCAATATCTACTACAGAAATATGTATACTACGAGCTATCTGAAACATTTTTTACATGGTTGTCCAATTCACTTCTAAAATAACAATTCCTAAACCTCAGTGGAGGGCAATAACAAGTATGGATGTTAATAATGAGTGCCAATGACAGATTACTCAAGTATAGAAGGAAATACCTTCAACACCTGTTTGAGTATGCCTATACTGCAGACCACAGCAAAGTCTGGGCTCCTAAGTACATCCATATTGAACTTGCCATGCCACCTGAAAGCTTCTCTAGTGCAGAGCCAAATACAAATCATACCCGTGTAGCCACATCCACACTGGATCTCCTGTAAATCAGGTTAGGTACTAGAATTCCTGGGAATGCGATGCAAGGTTCTTAGTCTGCCACCAACTACCAACAGGTGCTCTAGGACAGTGGTCTCCAAAGTGGGGTGTGCGCAAGACAATCCACTGGGGTGCAGGAAGAAAATATTAGAGCTTCTATTTATATGTATATTTATATAAATATACATATATTGGGGGTGCATGCTCAAAAACTTTTTACCGATGGGGTGCGCAAATATAAATATACATATATTGGGGGTGAGTGCTCAAAAATTTTTTACTGACAGGGGTGCGCAATCAAAAGAGTCTGGAGACCACTGCTCTAGGAAATGCTTTAGTCTTCTGTGGAACAATTTTTCTGTCTTTCCCAAATTCCTGTATAGAAATGTTCTTAGGCTACCAAAACATTTAATGGAGGCACTTCTGACAACACATTTTTCACTTCCATCTGTTCTAGCTGCTACTAGCTAAGCCATGTACCCAGCATATGCATCCAGCATAGCTGGATGAACTATTCTGGCTTGTGGCTACACTTGTTTTGCAGCTGGACCCAGACAGAGGACTGCAGTTAGACCCAGATGGAAGACTGCAGTTCAGCAGCAGCTTATGACGCTTGTTAGACAGCAACAGGTCACAGAAGGCAGTTCATTCATGTTGCATGGTGACATGGCAGATTGGAGACAAACTACAGGCAGTCCTCAGACTTATGACAACTGGTTCCTGAAAACTGTGTCTTAGGTCAAAACACTGTAACTTGGAACCAATTTTCCCATAGGCAACGTTATAAATGGGGGATTGGTTCCTGATCCAAGGCCCAATACCCTATTTACATAAAAAATAACCCATAATTTTGTACTCAGTCTATTACGTATGAGTAATATAGCTACATTAATGTATTTATATTGTAAATAGCAATCATATTGATTTGTAAGGCCTTCTTTGAGGTGACTTTGCTGGATTTTTGCAGGGTTCTTGGCTGGAATTTTCTCAGGAGTCTTGGCTGCAGGTTTTTCTGGAATCTTGGCTGCTTTCTTAAAGAAAGTGTCCAAGGAAGTTTGGACAGATGCTCTCCAGGGAGATGCGCGACACAGAAAATTCATTCGCTGGCGTCACATCAGATCAAGCATTGTAAAGTTGAAACTGACGTCAGAAAGTTTCATAGTTTCTAGGGTCGGAAGGGACCTGAGCAGATCATCTAGTCCGAACCCCTGCCATGGCAGGAAAGAGTACTGGGGTCAAACGACCCCAGTAAGGTAGTCATCCAACCTC
>NW_017729022.1:20831541-20836804 GCF_001723915.1 Gavialis gangeticus | reverse complement strand
GGGGGAACAGGGACTCCCCCAGCGCCTGCTGATCCCCCCTAACCAGTTTATAACAGGCCACAAGATCCCCCCTCAGCCTTCTCTTTTGGAGGCTGAACAGGTTCAGGTCCTGCAACCTTTCCTCATAGGACCTACCCTGCTGTCCCTTGACCATACGAGTGGCCCTCCTCTGGACCCTCTCGATGCTGTCCACATCCCTCTTAAAGCGCGGCGCCCAGAACTGGACGCAGTACTCCAGCTGCGGCCTGACCAGTGCCGCACAGAGGGGGAGGAAAGTTGGAACAGGCTGTCAATTTATAAATGCTGTAAGTGCGAAATGTTGCAACTCGAAACGTTGTAAGTTGCGGACTGCCTGTATATGCTCCAAGCATTAGACTTCCCAATGGACCAGCAATTCTGATGAAGAACTAATACAGAGTGATGGGCTTATTTTCATGGGACCTACCAGAAGAAACTGGCAGTAGCCTCAGAACTTCCACATGACAAAGTAGACCCGCATGGGTCTGAGAGTGGACTTCCAGTACCAAGATGTATAAATAAGGGAAGCCATGACAGCTGAGAAGCCATGGCGAAGCTGCCTGCCTTAGACTTGCACAGACCTGTGACTAAGAAGTTTGGTCTTAGCAAGTCACTTGTCAGTGCTATGGTAGTGAAGATCTGTAAAACTACTCTGTGCTTTACCAGTGGATACAGGACATAACTATCTGCCTGAACTAACAGCTGAACCCCCCCAGTATGAAAGGTACAGAGAGCAGTACGCACAGAAATATGTATTCGATGTTCACTATACCTGCAATCTCAGCTTTGATTCTTTTTAAATGATTACAAACTTCATAAATATGAAGCACCAATTGAATATTTAAATATTTTCCTTCAGAACGAGGCTATCTTCTACAGCTTGTTCCACAGCCTGTTCAAGCACTGTGGCCTGTTTCTCTGACTTACCTCCTCCAGTCCTATCCCTATCCCAGTCCCTTTTTCCTATACCATCCCTGCTCTCCCAGATAAAAAGCCTGTCATTCAGGAGCACTTAGTTAAACTCCTTAAGTAAGTTAGGGTAGATAGGCCAAGAGTCACCAGTCTAAGCTGCCATCCTCTGCCTTTAAGATGGTGTCCGTCAGATTTCAAATGCACTTCCTTCCAATCCTCTGCTTTTCCAGCCCCTTCCACGTGCTATATCACTGAAGATTTTGGATGCTTCTCCTGAAATCGAGGTCCTTGCTGTACTTGCACCAAACTAAGTAGAATCCCATTGTTCTCTTTTCATCAGCTAATGGAAACGCTGTAATAACACCTCATGAGGCTAGCTTAGCTGAACTGAGCTGACCTGAACAGAGCAGGCAAAACATGGGGTGGGCCACATGGAACAAAGGACTAAAGGACAACCACATATACAGAAACCAAAAGGAAAAGTCTTATGTAGAGGTCGTGAGTAGGAAGTAGAGACAGGACTGAGGAATTTTGAGATGGCACTGGGTATGTAAAATATTAACTATTTCCCAAGCTTAAATCAATTGTAAAGTGCTTGGTAAAAATCTATTTTAAAGCAAAACCTATGCTTTTACCCATATGCTTAAGTATGCAAACAAGTCCAGGTTTCAAAGTCCACAAACATGGACACAGGGGGCTCACGTCAGAATGAATAAAGTGGCTAAAACACAAGTAAGACCCTGGGTACTGCAGTGTAGACGTACCCTTTTCATGATTAGACATTTACTGTTCACTGAATAGTTCTTTCCAAAACAAAAATGGGATCTCTAAGTAAATGGTACTGTTATTTCAAATTCTTTTATATAACAAAAACAGTGTCTGTATCTTTGTCTTTGTGTACTTTGGCGTTTGTCAACTGGGGAGCTCTTGGCCGTCAGAGACGTTACACCAGGGATTACTACATGGAAGTGGTTCATTATTTCAAATAACTGTCTATTGCAAGACAGTTTAAAAAAATTCATATATGAAAATGACTGGTGCAGAGAATGAGAATGAGCATACGGATGCAATTAATTACAGAGATGTAAAAGGGGAGGGAGGAACGGACTAACCTAGAATCAACTGATCCAAGAGAACCATTTTGTGTCGCCCTCACCCACAGTAATTGAAAAATAAACTACGTAGTTAACCCGTGAAGGAAACAACTGTTCATTAACATGGTTTAGATTCTACTTGTTGCAGAATGAAGTAGATACAAAAGGCTACTGTGAATCAGATGGCATGCCGTAAGTTCCCCTTTCAACATGCTTACCTGTTCATACACCCATATGCAAAGAATGGAAAATAATTAAGCATAAACAATCTATTTAAAAAGTTTGATTTACCATTACTGTTCCCTGTGGCTGCAAAGCAAGTGGTTGTCCAACTGCTACAACTTGCTGGTGAGACTCACTTGATGGACTGATCATCTGAACATTCTGCCCCTGAATGGAATATGCTAGGGAGCAGAGAAAAATCCTCATTTAAAATGCAATAAACACCATAATAACAATCTTCAATTTCTGCAACATATAAGCATATGTGATGTTACTGAAACACCTATATCTAGTGTTATTAACAGGATTGAGAACATGGACTTTTATTTGTATGTATGCCAACTTGTCACCGTTTTATAGAATAAAGATTAGTCCTTTACTATATACTACCTGCAGCACAAATGAGAAACCAGTTTAAAAGACCGCATAGCTTCTAACTGAAAAATATGCACCTACTAGGGGTGTGCAAAACAAGCAGTATTAGATTCTGATTCGGCCCGAATCAGGGACAATGATTTGATTAGTTGATTCTGATCACTGTCCCCGATTTGATTTGGCTAAATCCAAATCTGAAGATTCAGTGCTGATTTCAGCCAGACAGCTTTAAATGTTTTTTCCAAATACCTCAAGGTACCAGGCGCAGCTCGTGAATGGTGCAATGGTGCGGCAGATGGAGTGTCCCACAGCAGTGAGGGGGAGGGGGGGGGGCCCTGTATGCTCGGTGGCAAACCCAGAAGTACTTCCAGACCTGGTCCACTTCTGGGTCAGCTGCCAAGCACGCTGGGGACCCCCCCACACCCTCCCAGCTCAGCGATCAGCTGCAGGGAGATCCTGGGTGCACCCCAGACCCAGGAGGCACCAGCTGCTGAGCCACGGAGGGTGCAGGGGGCCCCCCCAGCACGTTCCCCAGAAGACCTGGAAAATGGACCGAAAGTGTTTCTGGTCTATTTCTGGGTCTACTGCCAGGTGCACTCCATCTACCCAACTATGACAGCATTTATGAACCACCTGGTACTTTCAGGTATGTAAAAAAAACATTTAAAGCTGTGACTGAATCGTCGAACCTTTCCAATTTGATTCGGAGGGTTCCAATTCGATTTGGAGAGATTAAGGCATCTCCTGATTCGGAGATTCAGCCACCGAATCAGGCCGAGTTGAATCAGTGACTGAAGCTTTGCACAGCCCTAGTACCTACCCAGAATTTAAAGCAACGATTCTCAACTGAGGTGTCACAGCACCCCTAGTGTGTCATGAGATCCTTTTAAAGATGACACCTACACAGGATTCATAAAATAAACCTAGAGATTTCAAACAGAAATTCATAGCATCAAAAAAAATCTGACCTACTGCACTCTTTCAAAGTTCTCCGCGACAGATCTCCTCTATTATTTGTCCATAGTCAAAAAGAGTACAAACTAAGAGCTGGAATTTTCTGAATAATGCCTTGAATCTAACGAGGTTGAGAACTACTGGTTTAGAGTGAATAAAGGTTATTCACCTGTAGCTGGAGCTTGTACACTCCAATCACTGGGGTGTACAAACAGTACAACCTGGACCACCCAGGCTGCCTACCTTGGGCTAGGAATATGCAGGGGCCTCTTAGAAAACATTATCCAGCATAATGTAAAACAAGACAAAGGAAAGTGATTTTGTTACTTTTTTTGTGTTCGTTTACTTTTGTGCATTGGCACCACTTCAGAAACAGTGTAATATAGTCTGCTGTTCTATTTTTTTCTGTATAGTTACCAGTCAGTCATGCTCCCTTGTTAATATAGGCTTTTTTCCCCCCCCAACATAAGAATTTGTTTTAGAAAATGAACAAAAGGTGATGATAATAGTAAAATCTCAAAAGATAATCTTAAAATCTCAAAGAAGGACTTTAGAGGTTAGCACCAAAAACAAATTTTTAAACCTGACTGGAATTCAAATCAATAGCATCATGAGTGAATAAAGCAAATTTCATGAGTATTAAGTATATTTTACATAATGGCATATATAACTTTTTAGACTGGTCTGCACTGGAGCATTTTGAAACTTCAAAAAGCATAACATGGAATTTGCCAAGCTTGCAATATACTACCTGTCCACACTCAAATGTTTGGCACAACTATTGCCAACACTGTCATAAATGCATTTGCTCTGGATATGGTTCTTCACAGTCCTCTCTCACTGAGTCACTCACTATGTACTGCTGCAGTTCTAGTGTACAGATAAAATTAGGGTGTCAGAGCTTCCTTGTTGCAAGCAGTCTTTCTACACTTCTTCCTGCTACCCCTCAATCCAAACTCTACTGTATACTTTTTTGTTTTAAAGGTTTTTGAAATGTTATTCATAACTTTTTTTTAAAAGAGAAAACGACCTCTTTAAAGAAACTTGAGCATAACATGAAGCCTGTCAATGACCCTAAATGAAACAAAAACTCAATTCAATATTTGAAAAAACAAGTTTCATGCACTGAGAAATGCCGAACTGATACCATTCATGTTCCTTTGAAGGTTAATGGCACAGCTATAACTACAGACTGCTACTCCTACAAGATCCCTCTGAGATCCATGCTGGGAAATGTGGGATGGGTACCTAGCATGCATTAGCATTAAACTGAACGAATGCTTCATCTGCAAGCTGCAGTGATGCATATCCAACCCACTATAAGTTATACAGATGTGATGCACCATTAAAAGTTATGATTCAATCAAACCATCGTAAGCTCCAATTGTACAAAAATGTCATAATTAGATGAGCCTTCTTTGCAGCAGTGCACCAATAAAGAATTTTGGCTGATACCGATGGTTGATTATTAACCAGCCATATCAGCCAATACTGATCTGATTGCCGGTATGCAGCCTGGTAGCCTGGAGAGCAGCATCTAGCAGGTATGTCTGTGGGGGTGGGGGAAGAGCAATGGGGGATGGAAGAGGCATGGGGGCACAGAACGAGCACCTCCCCTCCTCCCCCACAGTGAGGGAGGAAGTGAGGCTGGGGCTGTCCAGCCAGGGTGGAGCAGGATGCAGGACATG
>NW_017729022.1:20824606-20831450 GCF_001723915.1 Gavialis gangeticus | reverse complement strand
GGATTTGAAAAGTCAAAAAGAAAGGGCTTGTCTGAGGGGGGGGGGGCAGGGCAGCTCCTGCTGCTGCATACACCCCTGGGGAAGGCGTGTGGGGCCATGTGCCCCCTAGATTTGTGCTAAAGGTGAGGGCGGGCCGCACCAGACTCTTCCCGGTGTGGGGTGAGCCGGGCCTATGCTCGGAGTGGGCAGAGGTGGGGCAGGCAGCAGCAGCTCTGGGAAAAGGGCTACAGGGTGAGCTACCAGCCACCCCACAATTCATAGCCATCCCTTTTCCCTCGAAATAGTCAATCTCTTCCCTTGAAATTATAGATTTGAAGGGATCCACCACAGTAACAATACCATCAAAGCATGAGTACCCTGCATTGGCTCTGGAGTCTTTTACTTTTACCACTTTCTTAATAGCTATATCAAAGGTATGCTATAAAGGAATGCAATACCTGAAAACATGCCCAGAAGCCTCATCCTAGCAGGGGATCTGTAGAGCAAAATAAGGGAATCTGTACGGTAGCCTAATAGCTTCAGCCTTTCTTAATTTATAAGATTTTTTTTTTTTTAAACACTGTGGGTGGAAGGACTAAAGGGGTCCCTCTACCACCTTATGCATGCTCTAGCCTCTAATCTATCCACTGGATCATGCAAGGACTTTCAACCTTGAGTAGTCCTCTTGCAAAATCAAAGGACAGCAGGGAGAAGCAAAAAAGAAAGAGATGGCTGTGATGGCACCTGAACCACTTTCCTACAGACAGGGAAAGGTCCTTGAGTTTGCATCATGGTAAGAATGATGCAAACACAGTGTCATAAGATAGCTGAGTAATACAATGCAAGGTATCTAGAATATTCTTTTCTAGGTAAAATGCCCTAGAGCATAGAGAAGTTTTGTTTGAAAATATAAATACTGAATCATAACTTTTTTTTTTTTTTTTTTTTAAACAAAGAGCAATCAAGATTTTTAAAATGTTAAAAAAATGTATATTTTCAGGAAATGCTGGAGAAAAGCACATGTGCTATGATATATAGAAAGCCTCAAAGTAATGTGGAACAGCACATTTCTTGCATCGAAAAAAAGCCTAACTTACCAAGCTTTTTTTTTTTCCTCCCAAGGTTTAATGTGGATGAATAAAACAAGGATCATGCAAGGCATTAGTACCAGATATGCTTGCACAGAGATCACTGCAACTACAATCACAACTGTTGTCCTGAAGCATCAGGACCTACATAGGATACTTTTAGTCATTGCATAGGCACATATTTTAGATCAGTAAATATTATGTCTCCATATGCTAGCACCCATGTCTTGGAAAAAGGTTCAAGTTTGTTAGTATGATTCAGAATTATTTAGAACATGAAATACTGATTTGAGAGAGAGAGAGAGAGAGAGAGAGAGAGAGAGAGAGAGAGAGAGAGAGAGAGAGAGGATTAGGTTAACAGATGAAAGTATATAAATTGAAAATAAATTATGCTCTTACTTTTATTGGAAAGAGCTGCAGTTGTGCTGTTCAGTACAGTCAGAGCATAATGAGGCGGCAAGGAGCCTTTGCAAATGGCAGTGATAAAGGCATCTCTTGAAGTTACAAGACCCAGTCTTCCGCAAAGTGCAGCCATGGTCAGTTCTGCTTTTAAAATATTTTCTGTGGCAGCTTCATCCGTGCTGAAAGAGTATAGAACATTTAGTAGGGATTAGTCATCAAAAGATGATACAGAAGCTAAGTAGAAGTTGGATAAAGCCAGTAAGAATTCAGAGACAAAATTATCAACACTGAAAACATTAAACATCAAATGTACTCAATCAATAAAACATTTCTGAATTCTAATTCACACTATATAACACTGCAGTTCTGAAGGATTTAGCATAAGGAATAAAGAGTAGATGCATCAACTTCTGCTGTCAGAAAAGTATTTCTAAAACAATGATTAAAGCAACAAGTGTGAACTTTCTGAAAGAAAAAGTTTGGGTAAAATCATAGCTTTTAGTAATGGCACCAACGAACATTTACCATTTCTTCCCCAACAGCTCTTCACAGCAAGCTTAAAGTAAAGGATTTTCTAGAGCTTAGAGATGCTGGAAAATTATTTACTCCATTAATTACATCAACCAAGACTTTTGCCCTTCAAGAAGCATCACTTCATTGCACTAAAAAATTCCAATGGCCGGTATAAAAAGAGATTAAAAAAACTAAATATAAAATTTTGAAAAAGTAATTGTTATAAAATAAGTACTTTTGCCTCCAGCTAGTACTAGAACACTAGTACTAATACTCCAATTCTGAAGAGTGCCACAAGATCCTTTTAACGATGCCACAGGGTGTTATGCAATATTAGCACTGTTAGGTGTGTGAACACTTGCACAGGATTCACCAGATAATCCCAGAGATACCAAATAGGAATCCAGTGTCAAGAACATTCTGACCTGCTGTGATCTTTCCAAGTTCTTTGCAACAGAAAAATTGCTCTATTATTTTTCTGTAGTCAAGAACAAGTGAAAGCGAAGGGCTGGCATTTTTCAACAGATGCCTTGAGTCTAAAAAGGCTGTGGACTACCATACTAGATGCTGTGTTAGATTTTTGGTGACCACCAGGTAGATTATTCTTAATTCAAACACTTCTTCACAATCTCTTCCTAATTCTTGTGAAGAGTTTCATCCCACACAGCAGCCAACTTGACATGCTGCAAAAAAATCTGTTCTGGATAGAATTGGTAATATAAGCTATGAAGAATAAGCAAAAATTAAGAGAATGAATACCTGGCATCAAGAAGCAGCGACAGTGCAGCTAGAAGGCCACACCAACATGCATTCACCATTTCTTCCCAGACAGCTCTGCTAACTTAAAAGAAAAATATTTTATAGTAGTGATAGATATGGAACATTCTTTAATGACTACTAGAACAAACAGAAAAGTGGTGATTGCTGGGTATTTTCTTCTTTGCTTTTATATTGTCCTAAACAAATATTCAGTCATATTTGCTAATGTGAAAACACCACCCCTGCAAATCACAAAAAAAATATGGAAAATGCCAATAAAGGCCTTTTTTATTTCATATACTTTAATGCACTCCAAGTCATATCTAGTCAAAAAAAGCAAACCACTTGCACTTTCAAAATAAGACTATAGCACACACACACACACATCTTGCATCAACTTGTATTCAAAACACACAGTGTAAACACAAGACTACAACTTCACCTGTACAAGCATTTATACACTAGAAAAGTGCATGTAGCAGAGATATGGGTAAAAAGATATACCTGCTAAAGAGAGGAAAAAACCCACCTCACCTATTGACCTGGTCTGCAAAGATTCCATATTGTTCTTCCTCCAAATCCTCTTCCCCCAACACAGATCTTTCAGTTTTCCCTTATTCCTAGAGACTCTTTAGTAAACTCATGAACTCTGCAACCCCAATATTTCTACTGGCCAGGCTGTGCTCTTGGCCTTCCACAGTCTCTGTGATAAGTAAGGTTAAGGACTTGAGGGCCATATCCAGGTGATCACAGCTGTGCAGTATGCCGGACTGCAAACATCTGTACATACCGTACATTCAGATGTTCTCTATGCTGCAAGGGAGTGCTGCCCCTGCATGTGCTGCTCCACTTTTTTCCCCCGTGGGTTTTTTGACCCCTGGATATCCAGGGGTCATAAAACCCGTCGGGAAAAAAAAGAAGTGGAGCAGCACATACACAGGCAACACACGCCACTCAAAAGTGGAGCTGGGCTGCCTGGAACTGCACTGCAGCTGCTGGCCAGGCTCCACACGACAGAACAGCCATTGCTGCAGCCCCGGGAGGTCCCCATGTGTGACTGCTGGGGCCAAAAGTACTGGACCCAGGTTCTCCTACCCCACCCAGGGTAAACTGTCACACACCAAAGCGTGCATGGCACGGGCATTCCCTGGGGACAAGTAGTGGCAGTGCAAGGTGCACTGCTGCAGCTCGTCTCTGGGAAGCCAAATGCCCATGTTTGTGTGGCCGTGGCTAAGACAAGACAAGACAAGACAAGACAACTAGAGAACTCAGATAGCCAACAGAAATCCTGTTGCCCTCTTTCTGTGCGCGCATGCACGCGCACACACGTTACAAACAAAGGGTATTAAACTTTCAAAGGGACTTATGTTTGAGATGTTATAGAAAAGGGAATGTATGAAGTCAAAAACTTTGTGGTGGTTCAACAACAATTAAAACGAATTCTGAGAGAATTTCGAATGACTGCTGTGTTGAAGTTACTAAAAATGTTACCAACTTTCTGGAAAAATCATTTACAGCATGACAAAGTATAAACGTAAAATCATTTACACCACGTACCCCTAGTGGTACACAACATTTAGTGGTACATAACTACAACACTCCACCCCTAGTGGTACATAACAAAGTGGTACATAGCATTCAGAAACTATAAATTAAAATACTGAAATGAAAAGATGGATAAAACTAAAAGCAAATATTAACTATGGAGATACTAGGGTGCATTGCGTAAAGCTCCATAAATGCTCTTAAAGTAAGATCTAGTACTTAAAATTCAGACTTTTACTCCTAAGATTTTATGTCCTTGAACTGTAGTTCATATAGTATTAATATTTTTGTATACCTAGCTCCTTGTCAGTTTGGCCAGATACTGACTGCTGGTCTGAAGACTGTGCTGGTGATGAAGTTGTTTCAGTCATAGTCTGACCATCTGTTTCAGCCTGTCCCAACTCCCCTTCAATCATGGTAGTGATACCTCGAACAAGATCCAGCAAACAGTGGAATGCCACAGACATAGCATAACCTTCAGGAATAGTAGGTGGTTCGACCTTGTCCAGCATTTCTAGGCTAAAAGGATGAAGATATTGAAAAGGATTGTGAGAGCAACAAAGAAAATTTGATGAAGTGAAATAACACTCCAATCACCCATTATTACATTACCAAGATGTTACAAAATAACCTTTCAACTTTACAGTAAAAAGCCACAAGAAAATGTTAATATACAAATAAATCAAGAACAAAACATTACTAAATACAATAATGGCAAGATCTGTATTTATTGACAGTTACATAATACCTAAATGTTATTAGAAATGATATACTTAAGCACATTTCACTGAAAAACTACTTCATTTTCATTCTTATTGTATTAACTCAAATATTGCATTATGGAAGTGTCACAGACATGAGGAATTCGAATAAAGGAAAATAATAATTAAGATACTCACCATAAACTAAATGCCAAGTTACAAAATGGTCTTTAGAGAGTTATCATGGTGGACCACAAGAACATAGAGAGATGCAAGAATATGACCAAACATCTATCACTGCCATATTTGATTCTGACAACTTGGGGGGCAAGGGGTGGTGTTGGAAGGGAGGGGAGTTGGGAGAGGAACAGAGAGGCTAGGGATTAAAGTTGCATGTAAATTGGTTTAAGTCATCAGAAACTGGTTTAAACCTGCAACAGAGCAGAAGTTCAGTGCACATAAACCAGTTTCAAAGTGACTGAAGCTGGCGTAAGATAAATTTGGTTTAAGATAAACCCAGCTGAATGTAGCATCAGACTTAACTGATTTGGGTCAAACCGGTTTATGAAACTTCTGTCCCAGACCCCTTCCTGGTTCAAGTTAATTCACAATCCCTCAGCATGCTTTCCAGCCCTGGGCTGTGATGTGCTGCCTGCTCCAACAGAGAAGGATTGGGGGAGGGGGAAGAGAGGCAGAGACTGCCCTGGCTGGGGTCTGGGGCCAGGGAGTGGGGTTAAAACCCCCCCATCTCCTGGTTAAACCCCACTTCCCATGAGCATACAGCTGTCCTGCCTTGCCCTACTAAACTTACTGAAAGTTGCTGCTCGATGCGACTGTAGACTAGAAATCCCAGAGACACCTGGAGGCAGGAAGAAGTAGTGATGAGCAACCTTGTAGAGTCCTGCTGCTGTGATACTGGACCACAAAACCAGAGACCTCAGGGGCAGCAGGAAGAGGAAGTGCCAGAGAACTGTGCTCTAGCACCACCCCCCATCTTCTGGCCTAAACCACTGCGGACATGTGGAGGCATTTCCTGAATCAAAGGTAAAAGTGTGTCCAGTTGTTTCTCAGTTTAATCTTTGCAGCTTAGACTAATCTGCAAAGACTGACTTGATTCAGCCTTGGGCTTTTTGACCATCTGTATTTAGCTACAGAGCCAATGCGTACTCTCCTGTATACTCAGCCTCTAGTCTCCTAGCCTCAAAAGCCACATAAGGAAGCATTCTTTGCATGTGCACACACAACTGGAAAAAGCTCCAAAATGAAGCCCACTAAAGAAGTTGCTATTATACTCAGGATAATTTTTGCAGCATTTTGGCCAGTTTTAGAGCACTTCATAGGGTATGTATGCCTGCCTGCTCACCATCTGAAGCATCTTAGATGTTACATCTGTCTAGGGCCTGAATGTCTCACCCTCAATTTATGAGAGGGGAACTTAGGAACAAGGAAAACTGAGTGACTTCCTCAAGCTTACAAAGATAACCCATGGCTATGCCAAGTCTTGAACTCAAGCATCCTCTTATTTCCAGCCTGTTACTTAACATACTTCCAGTCTCATGGCTGTAAATAATACCTTGACAATACAAAGCAAATATAAACGATTCCTCCCGGAACCAAAAATATCATTAATTCACATTAATGAGGTCTTAACTTAAACCCACTGCTCTGGAGAGTTCTTCCCCAACTCAGCAAAGGACTATGCTCAGAGTGGTGTCTCTATCTCTCCTGGTTTCATAGTTTCATAGTTGATAGGGTTGGAAGGGACCTGAGTAGATCAAGTGCAACCCCCTGCCATGGGCAGGAAAGAATGCTCAGGTCAAATAACCCCAGCAAGGAGTCTATCTAGCCTCCTTTAAA
>NW_017729022.1:20813631-20819606 GCF_001723915.1 Gavialis gangeticus | reverse complement strand
ACTATCTCTACTGTGACACCTGCGTCCAAGGATTTTGTGACCTGGTCATAGAAGGCCACCAGGTTGGTCTGACAGGACCTGCCTCAAATGAACCTATGTTGGTTGCCCCTCGCAGATGTGCACCTGGATAATTTTCTCAAAGAGCTTCCCTAGGACTGAGGTAAGACTAACGGGCCTATAATTTCCTGGGTCCTCCTTCCTCCCCTTTTTGAAAATGGGGACCATGTTGGCCCTTTTCCAGTCATCTGGCACCTCGCCAGAGCACCATGAGTGCTCATAAAGCTGTGCCAATGACCTCTGTTAATTCCCTCAGCATTCTGGGCTGGAGATCGTCAGGACCTGCTGAACACATGCAGTCCCACCAGAAGTTTCCCAGCTAGGTCCTCTCTGACCCTGGGCCTGGCTGTGCCTCCCCTGGGACCACCAGGGATCCCAGTGGGGTGGGGGGATGACTTGGTCCCTGCTCAGAAAAATGGAGACAAAGAAATTATTAAATAGGTTAGCTTTGTCGGCTGGTGAGACGACCAAATTTCCAAGCGTCTCCTGCAGAGGCCCCATGTTACTTTCTTTTTACCCCCCATGCAGAGGCAGTTCCAGGAAAAAAAAACCATAAAAAACTTCCATACTCTGCTGAACACATGTGCTTGAACACACACACACACACGAATGGTGTCTCAGCTTGAGCTACACATTCAGATTGTGGGCTGTCACAAATCCACTTGCCCTTAAAGGCAAGGTACAGTAATTTGGGAAGAGGAAATCCCAGTAGGTCAAGAGATCCACCATTCCAGCCCATGATTCCTATGCCTGGCTTTTACCACAATACAAAAGGGACCTCACTAGGTTATGTATATAGTCATAATACAGGAGACCCTTAGAATCCTGCACCTCTGGCTCTAATAGAAAATCTACAACAGCAGGAGGGGATGGGATGAGACAGAAGATGACTATAGACAGGGGACAACTTAAGAGTCTCTTCTGGTAAAAGAAATTAAAATGATTTAGGAAAAAAACAGATTCATTTAAGGAACAAAAGCTGGAAAGTGCTTGGGGAAGCATGATGATTTTAGCTAAAAAGTCAGAGACAGGGAAAAGGAAAAAATAAGAAGAGGGAGAAAAAGGCTCAAGTAGTTTTCAGAAAGGATCCACTTATAGTTGAAACAAGTAGCCCCCAAGAACAGTGCAAATAAGAGAGAACTTTGCATTCCTTTTTGGTTTCCTTGTTTCAGTAAACATTGTTTCTTTTACATACATGCGTACACTATTGCTAAACCTTCAAAACTAAAGTTTAGAATTTATTTTTCTAAGACTAAGTCTACAATTGCAGTTAGGAATCAGCCTCTTTACATTCATGTATGAATCTTCAGATTATTGACTTGAGGTGCCTGACATCTTTTAAGCAGTGTAGTAACACTTTGTAGGTTCTGAAAATAAATGACTTTTTTAAAGAGATGACATCGTTGAAATAATGTCAGTCATTCATGTCAATAATGCTTCAACAGACATTATAACACCCTGAAACTGACTATAAGCCTTGGCTCAGGTTCTGAGTACAAGAACTTCTGATTTATAATCTTGAGAAAGATTGAGATGCCAACCATGTGGACTGCTTATAATTCATTCTCAGCATAGGGACTCACAACATACTTAGAGTAGCAAAAGGACCAGTATTTCACTAATACTGTCAGTATTTTAAACTTCAAAAAACTGCCAGTAAAGTTGGAAAAGTGTTTTCTACTCCCATGAACGCTTCTTACTACATAGATGCAGTATGCACAAAATTAACACAGAAAGGGTACGGTAAAGAACACGGTTGACTGTTGATAAAGTAATGAGTAATATTTGAATGGAAATCTCAAATATAGAAAGAATAAAAAAAAAAAATATATCAGCCTGAAGAGAATCTACATTGTTTGACATTAGCAATGCAATGCATGGCTTGCCATACAACAGAAATATTGTATAATCACCAAGAAATATATATATATTTTTTTAACTAAAACATTTTAAAATAGGCATTATTACTTACTAAGTAGCTTTAGCACTGCCCTGGACTGTTACATTAAGAATCGGTATCCAGGTACCTCTATATTCAAATGCAGGTAATACAGTTGCACCTCCACCCATTCCCAGTATTCCTGGGTTGGTCTGTGCTGAGGCAGTCCCACCAGGTGTATTGCCTCCTATACAATATATAAAAAACAAACACACAAAGATTAACCATAATCTTTATTTTTATTTTAATTAACAGAGAGTATCCCCTTCTATATTCTTTTATGTGCAGAGAGATAAACGTATTAAACCAGATGCTTGGTAAAAGTTTTTTTAAATCTATTTTTGAGTGCCCTCTCCTGGCTAAAACAAGGCTCTGTATCTGACAGAATTACATCAATTATAGTTATAATAGTAAAATAAATACATTCACTTTTACAATTTAAAATATTTTGTACTTCCTAGTAACTTCAAACAGATGCATTCAAAACATTTTATAGCCATTAAATCTAAATAGCACCATGATATATACTGGACCAAAAGAAAGAAAAAGAAAACAAACAGAGATCACCATGTACCACTACATTAGACAAATACTGTAAACAAAAAGTTAAAATAGTTGCTTCATTATCAGTTCACAGAAATATCAAATATAACCCTTCAGTAAGATACAAATAAGACTTAGAGAAATAACAGCAAACTAGACAATTTACCACTAAGACATTCTAGAGCAGGGGTTGGCAACCCCTGGCACGCGTGCCACAGCATGGCACATGAAGCCATTTTGCTCAGCATGCCAAAGGTGGCTCAAATTCTGGGTAGCCACTGCAGGTCACAGAGCCTAGGCTGCTCACAGCATGTGGCAGGGAAGCTGCAAGCCCTGCTGCGGGCAACCCGGGCTCTGTGATAGGCAGCAGAAGCCTGCCCAGAGAGCCCAGGCTGGCTATGCCAGGCAGCCGGGAAGCCGCAACTAGTGCACCAGGGTCTGGAGCCCCAGCCCTTTCCCCACCATGCTCCCCAAGGCGCATGTGCAACCACTGCTGGAAACAAGCCGGGCTGGGGCTCTGGACCCTGGTGCAAGTGGCTTGCAGGGTCGCAGCTGCCTGCCGTGAGCAGCCCAGGTTCTGGGCAGGCTCCTGCCGCCCACCACAGAGCCCGGGGTGCTTGTAGCAGGCAGCTGCAAGGCTTCAAGCAGTTGCACTGAGGTCCAGAACCCTGGCCCAGCTCATTGCTGGCAGCAGATACACGTGCCTTGGGGAGCACAGTGAGAAAGGGGCCGGGGCTGTACTGCCACAAGGATTGGCACCCTTGTAGCCCACCTGCCATCTACCACTGGCATGCCAGTATCTTCCAAATAGAGGCTGCGAGGTTTTTTGGGACTTGGCCAAAGCTCCAACATTCCACCCCTAGTGCCAAAAATGCTGATGGGAACCTACCACAAGGACAGGTTAACGCAGCCCATCTGAATAAAATACAGTCCCCCTCAGCGCTAACTTTTTCAAGCCACGATGAAGCATTACATCAAACACATTTAAAACTTCCTCTTCACTCCCACCACTAAGCAGTGCCTCTCTTTCCCTTTTCGAATGATTTCCATTTCTTCACAAGCCTTAAATGTCTGGCAAACATCACCAAAGTTCCACGTAGCCAAAAGGTTCTGTCACCCCCTCTCTCAGCTTGGCGAATGAGATTAGCGTGGCCCCACTCTCTATGAGGTGGACCAGGACCAGGCTGCCCTGCACCTCATCTGCATATAAATTTTTGGAGGGTCCCAGGACTTGTATCAAGAACACCCAGTTTCAGTTACAAGTGTGGGGCCAGTTAAACACATGGATCTTTTGTGGGGATATCTGGAATATGCATACATACTGAGCAGTGCTGGACTGTGAGGTCACCATGGCTTGAAACACTGTAGACTCTGCTGGGGCCAGTCCAATGAACCATGTGATAAGTCATGAGGCTTTTGGCTATGGACTAACATCATGCACAGCTGGGGAGACACCATAACCAGACAGGTGGCTGTTGGGATGCACTAACCTATTCTTGTGGTAGGCTCCCAATCATATGTTCTCCATAGGAGGTCTATATTGAGTAGATTTTTGGTGTTGGAGGTGGAACTGGAGCTTGCTCCATCCACTCCATGCACTGGCCTGGAATTACAGTGCTTCCAAGAGCGGTGCAATAAACAAAACAAACAAACAAAAGCTTACATTATGTATAAGTAGGCACAAAAGTGGTACTCCACATGTTTACGGAATACTTGTGCAAAAATGTGAAGCAGTTTACAAAAGGTTAATGTGCATTAATTCTGGATGAACTAAGTCAATATGTACCCATAGTAATTTGCACATCTGTTTATTTCAAAGTCTGTGTTTTTGTTCCTCTGAGTATCAAATTAATAAGGGTGGGGGGAGGGAAGGAGCAGCAGGTGGTTCTGCCCCTGGCCCAAGGTCCCAAGACTGAAGTCTGGGTCAGAGCCAAAGTCAGACCCACAGCAGTCTCCTTCCCCACTCTGTATCTTCTGCCCTCCCTCCCTTCTGCCTGGCCCCACTCTGCAGCTTCTGGTCTTGCCTCTGTCCCTCCCCCAACTTCTTATCACATGCAGCTCACTTGCGCTCAGGGATGGAACAGAACCCGAGCAGGTCTGACAGTAAAGGGGGGGCAAGAAGGCTACAGAGGGAAGGGGGTGGTGGGGAAAGAGGATGGGAAGACATCAAGGAGGCCACCTCTGCCTCCCTCTTCCCCCAGCCACTATATTCCCTACTGCAGAACTGGGAAGAGGGCAAAATCAAGAGAATCCACTGATAATTAAGATTCTATACCTGGAAAATTGTAATAAAATGTATACATTTTCCATAATAGATCTAATTATTGGGGGGATCATCTTATATTCAGGGTTGTCTTATATTCAAGTAAATACACTAATATGTGCTCAAACACATTCTATCATTCTAGTTTGTTACATCAAATGAGAGTTAAGAATAAAATTATATCATATCATATCATAAGAAGGGTCAACAGTCCAACAGGAAAATAAAACTGGATTTTTAAACATTACTATTTATTCAAGGACCCAAATGGTTTTGAGAATAACTGTCTGCACATACATTGCAGTCACAGAATTGGTTTTGTTCTGAGATCACAGAACTCAAAATGTCAAAAACGTCTATCTTGCTAAAGATTGTCATCAATATACATACATACAAGTTACCTTCTGCATGGTCATCAAATATTTTAACAATAACAGATGGTGAAAATCCCCCAGACCAAGAAAAGGCTTTAAGAATAACTACCCTAAATCATTTCATGTAGGTCACGACAATAAGCAGTTTCAATTAATGCTACCTACACTTAGTGAGTTATTGTAATAAATTAAAACATAATAATTGCTGTTCCATTAAAGGCCATTGGACATGGCAGAAAAGAGGGGGAGATATTTCCTGTAACTGGGAGGAAACAGGTGTTTGTAGTTCCAGATTAGTAGGAATACAGAAATAACCACATGGGGTTTGGCAATCTTTGGCCTATGGAGGGATTTTATTCAGGCCATAAAGCCAAGATATCAGCTGCAAGGGGTTTCGGCAGCAATTCTGCACTGGGGGGCTTCTGCAGTGACAGGGAGAGATTTGCACATGCAGCAGCACCAAATCAGAAGCACTGGCCCACCGCAAAGCAAGCAGCATTATATTACTCCTAAAGATTGCCATCCCCTGACCTTCGTATGGTTTTAACACAGTTTATGCACAAACTTGAGGTGGTGGGGGTTTTTTGGGTTTTTTTCCCAACTACAAATACAAATCATTGCAGAAACACAATCCCCAATATGGACTCAGGTTATACTACTTAGCTTACCTCCCTCTCCATAAAAGTATAAGGTATATGATTAGGATGATTTATACAACAAAAGGGTTGTACTAGTTTAATTATAACAATACAATAACTGGGGAGGAGGCTCTTCTCTGCCAGACTGGCTGACCTGCTCC
>NW_017729022.1:20807833-20811481 GCF_001723915.1 Gavialis gangeticus | reverse complement strand
GATCTTCCGAGGTCTCTTCCAGCCCTAATGTCTATGAAAGCTATGAAATATAAAATGGTGTAGACAAGGCCTTCATCTCTTGCTTTGCATAAATGGCCCTGCAGCATTATTCATTTCAAATCTATAATGTCAGTGCCTAAGCTGGACCGTAAAAAGGTAGCATGGTACTACTGAGCAATCATTGCTATCAGTAGATTGAAATAGTAATGCAAGCTGAACAAGTTGCTTTATCTGTACTTCTGACATTGGCCTGAACGAGGACAAGAAGAAAAATGAGAAACAAAAGATATATATCATAAAAAAAAAGAAAGAAAGAAAGAAAGAAAAGATGAAATACTGAAACCAAGACAGCAAGATAGATCAGAAAATAACGCTGGGCATACAGGTTTATTTATAGTGTAATTTTATACTAGATTAAGTAAAGGTAAAGGTAAATTGAAAGTACTAGAGCTAGTCCCGACTAGTTTCCTGTACAAAAATTCCAAATAAAAAGTGTGGTCTTTTCCCATTTAGCTTATGCAACTTTTAACATGATTAAAGTTAAACTAGAAAAAGACACACTATTCCCAAATCACACGGAGATATTGTGGAATAGCTAATCTTGTTAATTTTCCTAGATACACAACTGTCTGGGAATGCCTCAACAAGCAGGGAGGTGTAGGGACTCTCCATTTTGGAGAGGTATGCCCCAAATGTTGTCCCATCAGGTCTGGCCCATCACTCGTGAGAGGGCAGGGCCCCACCCTGCAGGACAAGAGGCGATGTCTGTTTTACCCAATGAAGTGGATCAATTGTGTCACTATTTATATCCTTTGACAAGCTTTCAAAATAATAAGTTTTGCCCGATCAGGAACAGGGGGCGGGGCCTATCTGTGCCTACTTCAAAATTTCCATTCAGTAATACGTCCCTCTTTTACAATGGGTACCTTGAGCTACTTTTATATCCTGGGAGCAGAACCAAACCTGCAAGTCACTAGCAGTGGAGTAATTCCCCACCAACTAAGTTTCCCTCATTTTACAACAAATGTAATACTTAAGGTTATATTTCCTAAATTGCAAATTCTTAACTATACAGCTCTATCCTGGATGATCTCCCTAAATGGGCTAAACCTGTAACCCTTATCACTTCAAGAAAGGAATTTTTCAGGTAAGCACAGTTAAATTTACTACTTACTCCTCACTGAGCTAAGGTTCATAGATTTGTTGCAATGGGGTTTTCACAGTGTCTCATTACAGCAGAAATGATTTCTCTGCCTTGACTTTTGTCAGAGGCTTCTACAAACTAGACTTTGTTGCTTGACAGAATAATAGAAAAGTAGGGCTGGAAGGGACCTGCTCAAGGCAGTGTCATCCCTGACTAAACCATCCCAGCCAAGTATCCATCTCACCTGCTCTTGAAAGCTTCCAGGACTGGAAATTCCACAACTTCTCTAGGTAGCCTGTTCTAACACTTGACCACGCTCATAGTAAGAAAGTTCTTCCTAATCTACAACCTAAGTTTACCCTGGTGCAACTTGAGTCCATTGCTCCCAGTCCTATTTCCTACAACCACACAGAAAAGCTCATCTCCAGTCTCTCCATAATTATCCTTCGGGTATTTGAAGATTTATCAAATCCCCCCTCAGTTTTCTCTTTTCCAGACTAAATGACCCTAATTCTTTCAGCTTCTCCTCATCATTTTTGTTCCTCTTTCCAAACTGTCCACATTCTTCTGGAAATGTGGGGCCCAAAACTGGACATAGTACTCAAGGTAAGGCCTCACTAGTGCTGAATCGAGCAGAAGAATCACTTCCCTTGATTGCAAGTGAGGCTCTTGTTAATACAACCCAGTATGCTCTTGGCTCCCCATTGCCCCCTCCAACAAGAGCACACTCTTAGCTCATATTCAGCCTGAGGTCCAGCACAACTCCCAGGTCCCTCTCTGCAATATTGCAGCCTAGCCAGTATTCTCCAGTCTGTATTTACGCATGCAATTTTTCAACCCTAAGTGGAAGACTGCACTTGTTCTTGCTGAATCTCATCTGACTGATTACAGACCATTACTCTAGTCCAGGGGTTACTAAAGCTTTTATGCTGCGGCACAGTAAACCACAGCTTGGAAGTGGCCGTGGCCTGGCAAACCACAGCCCAGCAGTCACAGCCAACCGCGGGCAGAATTGCTGGCTGGAAGACAGGTAAACATACCCCCACCTCCTGGTGGGGGAGGCGCCAAACCCTGCACTGCTGCAGGCCCTGCAGAAGGAGCTGTGGCCTCTCCGCCTGGTTCTGGGGGGCTGCAGTTTGCCAGTCCATGGCCACTTCTGGTCCAGTAGCCAACTGTGTTGTGAACCGGCATCAGGCCGTGGCCTGGGGATTGAGAACCCCTGCTCTAATCTATCCAGGTCATTCTGGATCCTAGCCCTACACTGGCATATCTACAGCACCACGCAACTTGGTGTCATCCACAAATTTCCTAACTATGCACTCAATCCCATCACACAAATCACTAATGAAAAATATTAAACAATATTTTTTGCCCCCACTTTCACCAGTGCTAAATTTATTTTAAGAACAGCACCAAGTATAGAAATCTGAGACTTCTTTAAATAATTATCAACTATTATGAGAAAATATGAGGAAATTACTTTGAGTAAGAATGCAAAGAAACATTTACCTGTCTGATTTGTTGTAGCTGATGTGTTCCCCGTATTTGGTACAAGGAATAGCGACTGAATGAATGATCCCAGTGCATTCACAATATCACGGAAAACCTTGGTAGAATGTTGCTTCATATCATAGAACTGACAAAATGATCTGTAAGTTTTAAAATAAATAAGCAAGGGTCAGTGACATAACTAATACCAGTACTTCCTTCTGGTTGAAAATTTTATGATTAAGGCAATTAGGTCTTTAAATTTTGGGGCAAATATTCATGTTCAAAGTGGCAAACCAAATAAGACTGGTAACTTTGGCCCAGTGCTCAGTGGACTATAACACTGCCTTGCACTACAACAAGAAGCCTGTCCTGCTGATTTTATTTTTCAAGTCTCAAAACACTTAGAACATATACCATATTTACTTGAACACAAGAAGAGATTTTTTTCCCCTCCAAATCAGCATGGGGAAAAAAAGCCTATCATCTTACACTCACATACAAGGACACCTCAGATTCACTGTCTATCAATGAACTGCTGACAAAAATCAGCATGTGTTCAGTAATGGAAGCCAACTATGACACTGATTAAATATAACCAACACTGAGCAAACTATAAAACACATGGCCCCTATTGGACAAACATGGTGACAGGCCTTTTTTTTTTCTGGCCCTCCACGGAAAACTGGTACTGGGCCTAGAGGTACTACAATACCAGGCTGGCACCAGGAAGGCTAAAGCCAGCACTGACACCTTTGTGCCAAAAAAATGCTTGATTTTAGCCAAAAGGCTGAGATGCTGATGGGGACCTACCAAAAGGACAGGCCAGTGCAGTCCATTTGAAGAAGATACATGACAGTGCCCGTTGCACTCAGTGCCCCTCAGTGCCAACTCTTTTTCATGGTGAGCTATTACACTGCAAACATTTCAGCTTGCTCTTCACTTCCACAACTGAGCTGCTTTTCTTTCCCACTTCCAATGATTCAGTTCCAGTCATGGGGGGGGGGGGGGGGGGG
>NW_017729022.1:20804758-20807680 GCF_001723915.1 Gavialis gangeticus | reverse complement strand
CCCCCAGGGCTCGGTCCTGGGGCCTGCGCTGTTCAATTTCTTCATCAGCGATCTGGATGATGGGGTGGAAAGTAACCTGTTTAAATTCGCTGATGACACCAAAATTTGGGGGGAGGTGAGCACGCTAGCAGGGAGGGGAAGGGACCAATGTAATCTGGAATCTCACACACGCACACACGCACACGCCAAGCCCGTGGCTTGAAATCTTGTCAACTCTGGTGGGCCCAGCCCAGTGAACTATATGGTAAATCAGCAGCCTATTGGGTTTAGACTAATATCATGCATAGTCTGTACTATTTATAAGCAGGTGCCAAAGTGCTGCCTAAAAGTGTGTTTTGGCATAGGTCAACCATAAACTTTCAGCAGTTTCAAAAAAGGTAACATGCAAAAATTCTGGATGAACTAAATCTGTGGGTATTATATGCAAATAACAACAGCTATGTTTAATTTCAAGATCAGCATTTCCAAATTTGCTCCTCTCTTCCATGTGCTGAGGGAAAGCAGGGCCTGAAAGTAAAGAGGGGGGTGGGAAGCAGGCTACCTAACTCCCCAGATTTATTTTCCCTGCTATGACAATGAGGAAGACAAAAATCAAGGCCAGCCTCCGATAAATTAGATTCTATACTCAGAAAATTATAACCAATTTATAAAGTTTTCCGTATATAAAATCTAATTAGAAGTAGTCTTATATCCAGGGCTGTCTTCTATTCAAGTAGATACAGTATATATTTCTTCCCCCACACCTTACAAGTGACATGCAGTAAGGCTAATCACACCTTGTCAGGCATCTACAGATGCATCACAAGCAGGTCCAGGGAGATGATCCTTTCCCTCTATGCGGTGCTGGTCAGGCCGCAGTTGGAGTACTAAGTCCAATTCTGGGTACCACACTTCAAGAGAGGTGGCTAACCTTGAGAGGGTCCAGAGGAGGGCCACTTGCATAGTCAGGGGGCAGCAGACTAGGCCCTATGAAGACAGACTAAAGGGCCTGAATCTATTCAGCCTCCACAAGAGAAGTCTGAGAGGGGATCTGGTGGCCATCTATAAACTCACCGGGGAGAACTAGTGGAAAATAGGTGAGGCTCTGTTCCCCCAGGCATCACCTGGGATAACAAGGAATAACGGCCACAAATAATTACGAGTAGGCTCAGGCTTGATATCAGGGGGCATTACTTTACCGTTAGGGCTGCCAGGCTCTAGAATGGGCTCCCAAGGGAGGTGGTGCTCTCCCCTGCCTTGGGGGGGTCTTCAAGAGGACGTTGGATAGATATCTGGCTGGAGTATTATGATCCCAGCACTCATTCCTGCCCAGGGTAGGGGGTCAGACTTAATCTGTTCAGGTCCCTTCAGACCCTAGAAACTATATACAAGCTGTTACTTTATAATATAAAGTGAAATATGGCAATATCTGTTACCTTAAAAGCTGAGGCTGCACACAGAGCCTGTGGATAGATTCTACTGCAACAGCTCTTAGCCACTGTGGTTTGTCTGCATCCAGAAACTTTACTAACAGTGACAGAAAGATCTCACATTCTGTTACCTACAAGAAATAGGTTACAGTCATATAAAGCAAAAACTTGATGCAATATATTCTCTCCTCCGAAGCTTGTCAAATCCTTAGCAAATATTGGTTCATTCTGCTTTTGCACTAGGTTGAATTTCTGTCAGCCAATCACTAAAAATAACACAGAATACATCCAGCAATCGCAAAGTTTTGCCAAGCATATGCCATACACTCGGCTGCATTCAGGAGTTACATTCCCTTACTGACGTTTCTAAGAACAGTATTAAAGAATGGGATAACAAGCCTATAGAAGTAAATATTTAAGAGTTGGAGAGTTCATCATCAGTTGAAAGTTAAGCACTGTAGTAAAAGAACAGGGTGTCATAGTACAAGTCCCTTGTTCTCAAAACAGTTTGCAATACAAGTCAAAAAACCCTCTCACTGAGCAACAATAAAAGCAGACAACTGAGTGCTCAAGACAAATCAAAAAGTTACAAGGATATAAATACTTTTTAGAGAGCTTTAACTGAATTAGGAGTTAAAATACAATAGCCATCCACAATCTTTACTGCAAGGAAAAACCATGCACAAAAAAGATATTCACTAATCTCAACTGAGCTTTCAACTCAACCCATGCTTGAAGTATGTGGGTGGAGAAGAGATAGCTATGCTTATCTCCCATATCACAACTACTGCTTAAAAATAAAAAGAAAGGAATTGAGAATAAGTTATATCACATAATTGTCTTTTTCTACTTAATCTGAGCCCTAGTGTTATGCAGAGGTGAAAAGTAAGTTACTGCTGTCTCAGAGCTATCAATTATCAATGTTACAGGAAAATATTCAAACAAATAGGTTAGTGAAATCTAAAAAAATAAGACACACATATAACGAACAAGCAATAAACAGCTGCTGCCACTGTCAGGAGTCCCAAAAGGCAGGAAGAGATGACATGATTCATGTTTAGAGACTTATCTTTTTACAAACCAGGAGCCTGTCAACATATAGTCCCATTAGCCTCCCCTCTTTGAAAGAGAATGCTAATTAGAGTCCTCATGCAACTTGCCAGGAGACTAGACCTATCAGAAGAATCTACCCTCCTCTAGAAAGATTGTCAGTAGCAGCAGCCAAGGTTAACAGCAGCAGTAGCAGGAACAGGACCTCTGCCATGCCAGGACTCCTTATCACATTAGAAGTCACAGACTTCTAGCTGATTTATGCCTTGATCCCAATTAGGACCTGTGTGTGACAGTAATAAAATAAGTAACTGACAACATGCCTCACACTTCAGGGAATAAGGTAACCAAAAGCCTGGGGTCATCACAAAATATTTACTGCTTTCCCATGTTTGAATAAATAGCAAGGAAGCACTAATACATAGGCGGAGTTTGACCTTCCTCTGAAGCCTCAAGTAAGGGA
>NW_017729022.1:20797587-20799758 GCF_001723915.1 Gavialis gangeticus | reverse complement strand
CTCTGACACCTGAGGTTGCCAAAAGGAGAAAAGGCAGTTTCTCGAGCTGCAGTAAAGTATTTAAGTGATACACCCAGTGCTTGCCTCCAGTAACAGTATTTTGCAGACCAGAAAAGTTGTCTGCATTGGTGCCAGCCATTAAACCTGGCTTCTGTTATCAGTAGAAGTCAAGGAGAGTGCTAAATAAAAGATTTTACTCAGAAGTGGATCTATCGTTCCCAATCCATCACAGAGATAGCAAACTGAATCTTTTTCTCCTTCATTTAAAAGAACTTAATTCTCAAGACAAGATTAACACATTAATTAACTCAAGCAATGGCAGTATACCATCAACAGCTTTCTTTTATACCTCATCAGTCCACTTAAATACCTGACCAAGACAGACTTTAGATATCAAAATAACTCCATACCCATACAAATTAAATCCCCAGCTTTTCTAATTGTCAATAAAGACTTCAAATGTGTATGCATTCTTTTTGTACAATAGGAATACCTGTAATTAATCATCATAGTCTGGTTACTAATATATATGCCATTTGAATTAGAAGGGAGTGAGGAATCTCATTCAACTACCTGAATTCCCATTTGGAGCTCCAAAACAGTTTCCAAGCTCACGCGTGATACTGAATTTTTACTCTTAACCACGAACTGCAGACTTTATATTGCAAACAAAAGCAGACTTATGTAGCTGTACATACTAGATTTGTGTCCAATCTTCATGCACTTTTTAAATATACTGTATATAGTAAGTAGCTATTTTCTCTCGCTTCCTACATTAGTGAAAGCTTTTTTTTAACTACAAAAATACTTCAATTATTACTGCATTCCAAATCTTTTTCAACCCTTGAACTCTCTCACATTCATTTCATTTTCTATTAAACTAAATGATAACAAAAAATACCATAAAACCATCAAGTACTGGATAAAAACAAACAAACCCCTCTCAGGCAACTTGGATCTCAAGTATTATTAATTTTCAAAAATTCCTTTATACCTAAAGCAAACCATTCTGTTTTAATGGTTCTAATTTTAAAAGTTACCTTATACCAGTCTCTCAAGCTTTTGCAAGATTGGGCCACAGGGTATAGAGGTAGTCTGTATATTTAAGATGATGTAGAGATTATTAGAACTTAAGCTATTGTTTTTTTTCCTTTCAAAAGTTAAATGGAAAAATATTAAAGTAGTCAAGTTCTTCAATGTTTACCTAGTTGCGTATCTTTCTAATAGTGGGTCTCACACTACTGTTTTCTAGGATTTCTGTTTTACAATGAAGTACCATATATTTAATAAGGGACTTTGTACTTTTATCCTGATCTTGCAAATCCTTTATCTTATTTAGTTGTCTATAAATCTTCAACAAAAGCTCATATTTATTTCTAAAGAAATATTAGCTCTTATTAAATCAAAAAGACTAAGTGAAGCATGACTTACAAGTAAGAACTGCATAAAAACATCAACTGTGGCATTTCATAAGAAAAAGATTTTTCTGCTGAACAAACAGTTTCATTAGCAGCCAAGGCTAATGGGGAACTGTGGGAAGGTGAAAGGGGAAGGAAGGGGATAACCAGAGATCCCCTCATAGTACCATTTCCTTTAGAAATCTTTACAATACTAGAAGGAACATACTAGTACCATTCTTTCTTTTCTTTAAAAAAAAAAAAAAGAAAAGTAAGATCTTACAAGGATGTTTAAAAAGGAAACCCTGGCATCTCAAAAATACATACACCACCCCGCCACTACTCTGTTCACCACTGTTTTTCTGGATGTCACTGGTAGATACTGCGAACACTTACAACGTTGTATAATGCAAGCTAGTCCTCACGTTTTCTAAGGAAACAAGATTCTGAACTGTTGATCAATATGTCTCTGTATAGTTGACAACTAAAGTGTAGAGGGGTTTTTTTTGTTTTGGAGACATCCTGCAGTTTAAGAGTACCTTGGCTTTATGTTATAATCCTCTCCAGAAAAACATTAACCATAAACTCTAGCCCATGGCAGCGTAATAGCTGTAGACAAAACAAGAAAAGTTTCTGATGTATTTCCACAAATATGGAATTTAAATGTCTATGTCCTTCAACATCCTCTAGCCTCTCAATATTTCTTGGTGTCCATTGCTTTTGGTAAAAATAATAAAAAAGCAGTTATCTTTTTTTTTTGGGGGGGGGGGGGGG
>NW_017729022.1:20795368-20797537 GCF_001723915.1 Gavialis gangeticus | reverse complement strand
TTTTTTTTTTTTGGGGGGGGGGGGGGGGAACAAACAAAAAAAACCAATTCCTTAAGGCAAAGATAGGATCCAGGAGCTCCAGGATCTGATCTGTGGGTCTCAGACTGACCTTGCATACCACCTGCAGCACACACCAGTCCAAGTCTGTGGAGTCGGTCTGGTGCATATTGCATGTGACATCTGCGTTGGACCAGCACAGCATGTTAGTTTGAAAGCTGGATTATGCCTACAGATGATAAATGCACGCTGAAGCCAGTGTACTAAACCCATCTGGCATGGCTGCCACATGCAGTGCACACCTTCTTCTGGCCCTGCGTGTTGCACAAGCCCCAGACTGGGGCCAGTGCATGCTGGATGCGGTGCATGGGGCTGGACCTGCACAAGCACAGCACACAGCTTAGAGACCTGATTGGGACGTGCACTGCATGCAGTACCCCACCAGGCCAGCCTTGTGCACTGGCTCCAAATTGGACCCACAGACTGGCCCTGAAGCACGCACACAGGTCCAGTCCTGTGTGGGCACCTCATGCAAAACACAACTTGTGCTGGCTCTGTCTGCAAGCCCTGGACTGGAGCCAGCGCACGCAGCAAAGCAGGGCTGGTAAAGGGCATGTGCGGTATTAGATGCCTACTCCAGACTGGCCCTGCATGCTGGCTCCAATGCATGGGGCTTAGTTAGGCCACAGACTATCCTTATGCCCCTCATCCATGCCACAGGGTCAAATGAGTTTGACACACCTTAAAAAAGGTTAAGGAAACACCTATTAGTTTAAATGCAAAAAAGTAGTTTGAGGAGTCACTGTAGGATGAAAGAGATACAGTTTAAACGAGAACTTAACATTGCAAAACTTGCGATAAAAATGTAAATTGACCATTCTGAACACTGCAACACTGATTCTTCTTTCTTTAGGCTTATACATTACAAAAAGAGGAAAACTGATCATTCATTCCCTATGGGAATATCTTATTTTCTTGTTCTAAACTTACACTTCTTGAGAAGCCAGCAGTACTTGCCAGAAGACAGCATATGCTGCAATACCCAGCTAACATATTCTGATTATGTAAGCAGAATTGGAATGCTCATGTTTTACAGCCTCATACAATCTTACATGGTGGCAGGAGTGAAACACTAGTTCCTCACTGAGATAAACAAGGACACTATCAAAAAACATGAGTGTTTTAATTTTCATTTATTAAAATCCCTGTTTATCTGAATACCATCTCTCCCACAGTCTTTGAAGAAGTACACAAAAATACAGTATGTGAACAATACTATAAACACAGCGTGTATAGTTACCATCATTAACAAATCAATATTTAGTAGCAACTAGCACTCTAGGATGCAGAACATATGCACACACACCTAAGAGGACAGAATTATAAAAACTATACTTGAAACCTATATTCTTACCAGCAAACTGTAAAACTGCTTGATCAAAACAGAAACTACTCTCAGCAGGCGCATGCAGATAGGAAAATATGGTTTCTCCACAGGAGCTGGGGAAGATGATGAGCTGGAACCCTGTCTAAATTTGATATTTGGGGAGAAGAGCTTTATCACAAGAGGACAAACTCTCTCTTTAAGGAGGAAACTAAATTCTTGATGCTGTAAAGAAAAAAAAAAGTATAATGTTAACAAGGAGTTACATAAATAACGTTTAAAATAAATTTTATGATTTAAAATAGACTTTTTCAGCTGCTATTAGTAAGCCCAAGATATTTAATACACAAACACACCCTGTTTTCATATTTACAATACAGCTTAGCATTATGAACATACAGAACAGAAAGGTCACGTATGTTGGCATACACTGTGCGCTGAGGGAATGGAAAGAATCATATAGCAGGAAAAGTTATAGCCAGGTATAGAAAAGTTTAAGAGATCACGTCCTTTTCATGCTAAACACTCATCTGCCTTTCATTTTACATGTTAAATTGGTTTTCTGATACATGACTTGTATACTTTGCTTCTGAATTTGGGCTCCATCATTATTAAATTAACCTCTACCATTATTAAATTATGGTAGAATACTGATACGTACCTAAAGGCATATAATTCAAAATTACAGTTGTTCAAGTTTTTGTGGAACGCTGTGCAAGAGGGATGAAGTTAGAACTCCTGTAGGAACATGATATCACAAATTTTTTCCCCAAAATACCTATGTTATA
>NW_017729022.1:20785189-20790368 GCF_001723915.1 Gavialis gangeticus | reverse complement strand
CCCACTTCCCACGTCCTTCCAGGTCGAGAAGGACCCATCCACTACCACCCTCTGGGTGCGACTCTCTAACCAGCTGGCGACCCATTGGACTGTATGGGTGTCTACGCCACAGTCCCCCAGCTTCCTAATGAGAATGGGGTGAGAGACAGTATCAAAAGCCTTCCTGAAGTCTAGGAAAACTATATCCACTGCCACCCCTGCATCCAATGATTTATGAAACAACAGCTTGAACAGAATCATGACCAGGGATCCATGTTTTCCATTTTTCGTGGAAAAACATGGTAAAACCCAGATTCTCTCATTTTAAAGAGAAAAACTCATCCCGGTGAGTGGCAGGGAGAGCTCTGATTTTCCATGATAAAAGCCCCAAAATCAAGCATTAAAAAATTTAGAATTTATTCTATTATAGTGATTGACACCAGTAGGCTTCCAAATTGCTTTAAAATTGTAAATATATCAATAAAATATTGTGTTCAACTAATATCTATATATTTGTGTCTCTATAATGGAATTTCATTTTAAACATGGAAAAATGCAGATTTGGGGTTTTTTAAAATCAGAGAATTTGCTATTTTAAACAGAGAAAACCAAGAACCCTGATCATGACCTATAATACATAAAAGGTATAAAAATGTGTAAAACCTGAATATGAGGAATAAAGAGAAAAAAAAACCTTCCTACATAGATTTATATGCTGATTATACGTAAAACACAAACGTGTGCGCACAAACTAAAAAACTGAATGTGTGTTCTGTATAGGCAAAGAAAGCGGGTAAAAATCTTTACTGAGGAGGTTAAACCATGAAGAAGCATGAAATAAAAATTGTAACTACTTTTGAAAAGGAATATAATATAGTAAAACCCCTCTTATCAGAGATTTTACTAACCAGCACACTAACTGGATTTTCCAGCTGGCCAGCTGGACACACAGGGCCGGGGTGGGGGGGACGAGACACGCAAAACTTGCATGTGGCAGCCACCGCCACCCACCACTCTGCGCTGCTACCGCCCCGCTCCCCCCCGCTACACATCTGGCCAGAAACCCTGTGCCTCATTTGTAGATTACTGGCACCCCCCATTGCCCACTCATGCCAGATAACAGGGATTTTACTATATATTGAAATAACCTTATTAAAAACTTCAAAATCCATCCTACAAAATCTCTGATTTAAAAAAAAAAAAAATTCTCTTAACTTTCTTCAGAAGCTATATTTAGCAGAAGAGAAGTGTCTGGTGGAAAAATCCAATGAAAGCAAAAGGCTCTCTTATTTTTCAAGACAACTTACTTGTAAAAATACTTGTGGGAAATCATTGAGTACAGACTCAAGAAGTTCAAGGCCAAATGTCCGGGTCATTTCCGTCATACCCACTAACCAGTAGGGAGCATCAGCATTAACCAGCTGGCAAAGATCCTGAAAAACAAATACACTTTGCATCTTCTGTCCATTCACTTACTAGGATACATTTCCAGATTTTTACTATCTAAAAGCAAAAAAAAAAAAAAAAACCCCTAAAGCTCCCTCATGCTTTAGTAATGACAACTTCTTTTCCAATTCGAAGCTAATTTCTACTTTAAACATACCACATTTGGCTGTATACCATGTACACTTTGTTTTTATGTTTTAAGGGAAAATCCATCCAGAACTGGGGCAAGTGTTTTAAGCACAGAATGTGTTTTCATGCCGGAATGGAGGATGGGAATACTGGAATGGCTCCTACAGACCTACCAGCCACAAGGTTTTACCCACTCACAGCTGCTGCTGAGCAGTCAAAAGCTGCTGCCAAGCTATGACAGGGGCCTTGACAGGGTGAAACCTCTAGCTTTTGGCTGAGCAGCAAAGGAAAGGACAAGTGATCTGAGGAACAGACTCCCCTTGTACAAGTCAGAATTCAGTCACAACTGGCTTATTCCCCACCACTACTCTGCCTTCCCAAAGCCAAAATTGCATCTTTTTGGTGGCATGTGGTATGCATGAAAATGCAGTACAAATAAACTGATAAATCTTTTTATGAATAAAAACTTAACAAGATTGCTATGACACAAGGAACAAAAATACTGCATATAATCAAAGGCTAGCTTTTGAAAGCAGGAGTAAAAAACATTTTTGGATCAATAGGTATGATAAATCAGCAAGTCTTACTGACATTATAAATTCTACTAAGTTTTATCATGTGCTTTATAGTGCTAGTTCATTCATTCAGTTCAGGTCCAGCATACCTACATAATATTGGTGTCAACAGTGCTAGAGAAACTGCAGATTACACGTTATCTGGTGGAATCCTTGACACACATGCTGCCCACCCTGGGTCCCAGAAGTAAACAGAATGACCTGTTTAGTTAAGGTTACACTGGATGTCAGTGGCAAACAAGGAAACTGAACAGGGGTCTTCCAAGTCCAGGCCAGCACCTCTACCACTAAACCATCCTTCCTCCCAAGATTCTCAATATTCTGATAAGGGGGGAACCCAAACACAAAAATACAAGCCACCTCTGAAATAAACATAGTTTTGCAGTCAGTCATTAGTTTAAGCAGATCAAAATGTTTGTTTTAAAGATTCTCCCATTCCACCTTGTTTTCAGTTTCTCTCTCTCTTTTTTTTGATGGGACAAATACATCACCATCAATGGTTATGAGTCATTCACAAGAAAATCCAAAGAAATGTAATAAAGAGCATGGTATCCCTTTATTACTGTTATCATTAAGAACTAGTCCAGTAACAAACAGAATCTAGATAGATATGTTAGAAAACACAGATATTGATTAGCATAACAATATTACAGTGGTCTATTAACAGATTTTCAAACTGACAATAAGGGTCTGATACTCTAGTGGTCTGTAAAATCATTTTATTTATGAAAATATTTCACTGCTACATCAACTCATTTTTGCTAATATAAATATTAATGTAACAATGTGTTTTGATATCCATCAAGCAACAGGTGCCACATTATTAAACAGAAAGACATTTAAAGTTATGAAATTTCATCTGTTTTCAGAAAAACGAAACCGATCATAACTGTATCCGCACAAACAGTAGAAAGAGCTACCAATATAGTATATTATGTATTATTCTGTTTATGTGCATAGCCTCCAGACTGAAAAGGCTATATTCTTGACCAGAATACACACAATTATAAACTAAATGTGAACAGTGCCCAGTGCTGTGGTATTAAAAGCCTCAAAACTGACAATCTCCACTCGTTTTCAAGGATTCTAATAAGCAGGCCTAAAACAATTAGAAGTAGGGTGAGTATATGTCCCAGTTTGCCCAGGACAGTCCCATATTTCAAAGGCCAGTCCCAGTCAGCTGGCAGAAATTAAAACAGGAGTCCCAGGATCACAGGGGCATGGGGTGTAATATGGCAGGAGCGGCATGGTGCGCCAGGCATCTCTGCCTCCCCACCGGACTATGCCCACATCCATGCCCACCAGCCTCCACCACTGCCTACCAACAGTGCTGCTGACTGGGAGGTTGGGGGGTGGGCAGGAGGAGGATGGCATTGTCCCAGATGTTCTAGATTTCCTTATGGTGACCCTAATTAGAAGCCCTAAACATGGCAGCCTTATGCATTTAAGATGCACTGTTTATAGCACTGTTAGTGCTGTAGTTTTAGGATCCCAAAAAACTTATTAAGCTCCTCAGTTTCCAGAGACTTCTAGGCTAGGGACAGAAGTTACACATAAACCGGTTTAAAAGTGATCAGAAACCAATATAAACCTGTAAAAAGAACAGGAGTTCAGTGCACTTAAATCACTTTCAAATGGCCAAAACTGGTTTAAGATAAGCCTGACTGGATATAGTATCGTGCTTAACCAATTTAGGTCAAACTGGTTTATGGAACTTCTGTCCCAAACCCCCTCCCAGTTCAAGTTAACTTACAGTCCCGCAGCATCCCAGGATGCTTTGCAGCCCTGGGCTGCGCTGTCTGCATTCTAGTGCCTTCAGCAGTGATGACCAGGCTGGGAGGTATGCTCTATCACTCCCCAGTTACTGGTATGGGCCACTGCAGGGGTCTGGCTGCCTTTCTGGTTTCAAACGTGAATGTCTGTTTACTTGCTGACTTTTTTAATGTCTGTACTTAACCCTAATAGTCAGTTCTGACATTTCTAATAATAGCCTTGATGAGAGACAGCAACCACAAAACTGACTAGCTCCCTCACTGAAGAGCAACCTTTGACAGCAGCTTCCCTTTAGTTCTCTATAAAACAGTTAAAGGGAGTAAAATTAGTTACAAAAACATTACTTTCCAGTAGTTCTGAGTATAATTAAGTTACAAAGTATATATTGTGGCTAAAAGATGTTATGCCTTTAAGCAGTTATTTATTTAACTGGTATGTCCATAACCAGAGTCTGTTACAGCATAAGCAATAGACAATAATTTGGGAGTGACATTCAGTTGTGCAATTAAGCAAATGATGCACTTAACCAGTATTCATAGAAGATGGGTACAATGTACCTGAAAAAGCATATAAGCATCTTTAGCACATGGTTTCAGGGTACTGACAGATCTTCTGTTACTGTTTCCTTGAACTGTCACTGGCTGTTCAATAACATCTGTATTAAAGAAAAAGTAATGCAGTATGAGAGCAAAAAAAAAATCAATAGGCAAATTTGCATTGCCTATGAAGACAAATTCCGGCACAAACTTGAGGGAACTATCCCACTGACAGAAGAACCTCAAATTACAACAATAAAAGTCAGATTTAATATCAATAATCTCTAGTAAAGATTATTCTTAAAATACATATTCTTTTCACATAATATTAGTCCAACTTCACTCAAACAACAGACATTACCAAAATAAAGTCATAAGGAAAAGTTTTAAAAGATTATATGCTGCATATCTAAAAAACATAGCACAGAACCTACAGCATGAATAACTGTGGCAGCTTTCAGTCAGTTTTAATCTGATTCAATTCTGGGCTGCTATGCAGCACTGAACATAAATGGACATATCTGCATATATCATTTATGACAGCTTGTCCCCAACTGCCTACAGGTCACAGTGCTCAGGTTCTCCACAGCAATGCAGGCTATGTTCAGGCTCTAACATGGTTGTCCCATTCTTAAACTTACCCCAAAACCTCTCTGCAAAGCCTACCTTCAAGGCTAATCTTCCACAGCTCTACACTGGGAGGAATGGGCTTGCGGGGCAAAAAAAAAAAAAAAAAAAAAA
>NW_017729022.1:20757851-20785023 GCF_001723915.1 Gavialis gangeticus | reverse complement strand
GGGGAAAAAAAAAAAAAAAAAAAAAAATCAATGCCACCTTTTGAAACTACTTCATACCATACTAGCCTGTTTATTCTGTATAAAAAGGGACTAGGAGCAGGGGATGAGGAGTTCATCATCCAATCGCAATCAGCAATTTATTATACTATATTCTTTACAAATGTAAGGACAAAAAGGTAATCCTTTCCAACAATAAATAACTACTGTGATTTTTGTAGCATTTATAAGGTCTGTGCTTTTTGGTAATTTTACATAGTTAAGACAGACACTTTAAAAATATATACATATAAATCTAACAGAAACAGATCTAATGTACACAACACAAAAAAGGAACATATATCCACCTTTGTATCGTTCATCTTCAGCAACCACTCTCTCAAAAACAACAGTAACTACTTGTCGCACTGTAGCTGCAGCTGTGTTATTTGTGATATTATCTTTTGTGAAGTGCAGTCGAAAACAAAGGACAATTGCCTGCAATAAAGTTTCCAGTTAATAACAATGTATATATCATTTAGCTAACAATAATAAAAATGAATGTAAAAGTTACTAATGTTTTATCAAAAGTTACCTAAAGATGATGTTTTTGTTTAATCTTTTTAAGTTTGAGAAGCTAGATAAAGTGTGATGAAAAAGATGTCTGGATTGTTCAGTGGAAAACGTCCCCCCCCCAGCTATATGCATAGCTCCTATGACCCTATGTGAATTGGAAAGAGCACAAATTTAACTGAGACTAAGATGTGTCCATGACAACTATAATAATCTTACAAGCAACTTGTACACAATAACTACATGAAACAATGTATATTGTAACAGTATAAACATTCAGGTTAGGAAGACATTACAGTTGTATGATTAAAATCAGAAAGGTTGGGAAATTCAAATTTTGGTAACCTGTGCAATGGTTAAATACGTGACTACATGATGGAAGTTATTTTTAGGGTTTTTTTTTCCAACTCTAGATGCTGCATTTAAAAAAAATAATCTATATTCAGACACCTTAAAATTGCAATGTTGCACAGTCAAAAATAAGAAAGTCAAAATGAGGGTCTATCCCCACAAATTTAATTTGTCTCCTATGTGTATACTGCATTATGCTAGTCATATGTTATTTTTTTGTACAGGCCCAAAATTTATGCTGTCTGTGGAATAACGGATGGTCAAAAATGGTGGCTATTCAGGATTTCTTTTAACACACAGCATTTAATATATGATTTTATGGGACACTTACTGCATGCCACAAACTGTGCTAACAGGAAATAAGAATTCTTTACTTCTAAAAGGACTTTTCTTTGACATTAGATACAGTAGGATCTGACCGCTTCACAAACATACAAAGAAAACCAAAGATGGAAATGGAGGTATTATTCTTATCATACAAATCATGTAAAAGGACTTACACATACTAGACATTAATGCTAAAACTGTCAAACACTAATTTTCAGTGCCCATCTTGAGACACTGAGGCAGTATCTATAGTCTCCCTTCCAGAGAAAGCCAGAGAGTACTGCTAACAAATAAGCTCCAACTACTTGCACCCCAAGGTCCTGTGGAAGAGAATGTGTAATCATATAATTAAAGATTATAGAATAATACACATGGCACAAAGGGGACACATTAAAATTGCAGGGATCACTTAGTTTCTGACATTTCATAACATAAGTTTTCAGCATTTCAAGCATAACGTTTTTACATTTATTTACATATAATTTTACGCAAGTAACGTAATTCTGTACTTTAAGTTTGTCCTATAATCCAATAGTTCTACTTTAATATAGTTTTGACAAATTTCTGGGAAAAAACACTACTTTTTTTTTTTTAAAGAACTAATTTGTGACTCAACAATCCAAGCAAAGCTATCCGAATCTCAATAATAGAAAATTAAAGGAGGATTTGCATGAATCAAATAAGAATGCTGTGTACCAGGGGCGGGCAACAGAGGTACTCCGATATATCGGACCATATGATATCAGCACTGATAAAAGGAAAATTGACATTAATCAGCAATCAGCTTTTTTGGCCAATGTAGCTGATGACGTCACTGATAAATGCCATGTGCATTCACACAGATGAAGTATGCATGCGGCCAGGAATGCAGCCTGGCAGCTTGGAGAGCAGTGCCTAGCCAGCAAGTCTTTGTGGGGTGGGGGAGGAGACAAGGGGCAGATCAAGGTCCCTACAATGAGGGAGGGAGTAGGGCAAGGACAGACATTGCCCAGAGGGCAGGGCAGGACACAAGACAGAGCTATGGAGGGGGTGGACTACTCCCCACTGCTGCGTGCACCCCCAGGGTTTGTGCATGCAGCGAGGGAAGGCTGCACTAGTCTCTTCCTAGCAGGGGGGCTGGGAAAGAGAAATGCTCAGGGCAAGGCAGGCAGCAGCAGTGCTGGGAGGGGTGGCTACAGGGTAGGCTACAGCCACCCCAGAATTCACCGCAGCCACCTCTGCCAGCGCCACTGTCACCTACCCCACTGCCCCTTCCTGCCCTGAGCACAGCCCTGGCCCAGCACCGCTGCTGGTAAGTGGCTGGCACAGCTCCTGGCCCCCAACCTGTAGCCCACTATCACCATGTTCAGAAATCTGTGGGGCACATGCCCCCCCATACCTCCCTTTGGGGTGTGCGCAGCAGCACAGAGCTGCCCCCCTTCTGTCCCCCCACAAACGATTCTGCCTCCCCCCACGGATGAGCTACCTGTGGCTTTGTCCTGCACCGCACCCCAGCTGGGCTGGGCAGTGCCTGGCTCTGTCCCAGCTCCACTCCCTCCCTCACCATAGAGACTTCAATCTGCACACCCCCCTTCCCCCCCCCCCACAGAATTACCAGCTGAACACTGCTCTCCAAGCTGCCGTACTGCATACTGGCTATCAGATCAATACCAGCTAATATGGTTGGTTAGTAAATCAGCCATCGGTATCGGCCAAAAAAAAAGGTTTATTGGTGCACCCCTAGTGGGTAAAATATGGTTTGCAGGCCACATCCGGCCCACCAAGGATTTCATCTGTCCCCCAGTGGGTCCATCAGACCCACCCAGCCCAGGGGCAAAGCCACTCAGGGAGTTGTGGTGAGCTGTTGTGGGACGGTGGGGAGTGCTAACCCAGCCTGCAACAGCTCACCAAAGCTCCTTAGGTGGCCCTCAGGCCCAAATAATTGCACACCCTGATCTATACAAACTACATCAGCTACTGTAGTAGCTAACCTTATTCAACTTTGATACTTATACATATCAAATATTTATAGTGTAAACATTAGGCATCACAACCCCATTTTATTTCTTTTTTTAAAGTGTGCATCTATGAAAGCCAAAAGACATCAAAATCAGCTACTGGTGCATCATTACACATGATATTCAAAAACTCTCAATGAGGTACCCTCATAAAACCCTCTCATATTTCTTCACAAAAAAGCCATCAAAATTTTATTGCAACTACTGCTACACCAAACTACAGCATTCGTATTTCAGCTATAGCCCTATTAATGTTGTATTCAAAATAATGTAAAAACAGTGAAATCATAAAGAGCCAAGCATACAGAAAAATAGAACTTTGGCTCTCTTCATTCCCAGCCCTGTAGGCATGAGGCAAGGCTCATAGGACATTTATGAGTAAGAAAAACGGGTGAAAAATAAGGTAACAGACTTTGGGTCTCATATCATACGTGAAATAAGCACTCTTGAGAAGTGCACATGGAGATGAGTGCACAGATGCAAATCGACCTAACTGTGGGTATGCACGTGCCTGGTATGCAGTTTTCAGAGGCTTATAAAACTTAGTCAAATCAATACCAGCTTCCTCTATAGCAGGCCTTCTATAACTCTTCAGTGAGGAATATTTCTAACCTAAATTGCACCTTTCAAATCTCAATCACCTGAACAGTAGGTTTATTTTCTTTTTTCCTAACTGTAACAATAAAACATTTAGAGTCATACTGAGCTGGATGCCAATAGAAAAGTGCCTACATCTCCCCACATTTTCTTTTGCTTCAGAATGGCTGCACCATGTCTGTTCAGAGATTTTTAAAAAGCACTTTCAAGCAAGAACCAAAAATGAAATCTCAGCCAGACATATTAGTCTGAAAAAGCTGAAAGACTGGAAAGTATGTTACAATAAAAAAATAAATGGAGTAATTACCGAATACATATTTTTCCAGTTAAAAATTACACATGGCAAATTAAAGAAAGAATAGATTCTAATACTGGAGTCAGGACTTAGGAACAAAGCATCTCTCCTAATATTTTCATTTTTCCTTCTAATAATGCTTCCATGCAGAAGACTACCTTTACCACATAGGAGGGTTTTTTAATCTATAGAGATTAGTGTTTATATTGCAACTCTAAGCCTGATTCGCACTTTTCAAGAAACAAAGTGACAGGGATATGGCAAGAGAAGAGAATGCAAACTACCACCAAAGCAATAGAAAAGAATAAAATAATGATATAATTTAATGCTGATGGTATGTGTGGCAAACACAAGACATCTTACAAAAAGACTTATTTTGTAAACTTCCCAAGAGGCTGGCTCTGAAACTCTTTGTTACAATTAGAAGAGTCACTGAATTCAATGTATTCTCCACAGGAACTACCATGCTGTTGCATTCAATATCAAGCAAAACTATCATGTTCATCTACTTTAAAAATGCTACGGGCATATTTTAGCTCAAGCAGCAGTGACCCTCTCATAGTATAACTACTGCTGAGCTGCAATACATTTGATTGGCACAGGGGCAATATAGATTCATGCCAAAATTTCAGCATCCTTATACTGAAAACAACAAATGATTATTTTATTCTGTTAATAAAAAAAGAAAAAGTCCACTAACTTAATGTGGAAATGGATACAACTTGTGAAGCTCTAGATTTGCTTAAAGCCTACCAGATTTGCTTTTCTGTAAAGGATAGATTACAGTGTGAAGTACCAGGAATAAAACTCTACCTGAAGAGTAGAATGAATCTATTGTCCCTTTCAGCACTGGTTCCTTTACCTCTCAACACAGCATCTCACTTTTTAAATATCTCTCTGGAAAAAAATAAAGTAGTAAAAGAGTGCTGAAGAGGTCTCTGAAATACTGTAACTCTGATGATATTATATACCTAAAGGATGGAAGATAATATTTTTCATTTTTCTGTACATAAATAGTTGAATATTTGAACTATTCTGATGACTCACGTAGCTAGTATCCGGCAATGGTTTCTAGATAAATGAAAGCATGAAAGATTTTATATTTTAAATAACCTCCTAATACTAGCAAAACATTTGTTCATGCTCACTACCTGGGGCAAGCTAGCCAACACCTTCTGCACCATCATGGGGTTCCTTTAAATCTTCATAAAAGAAGTTAACTTGATAGAAGCAGCCAAGTACTATTTTCTGTAGGAAACTAAATAACTGATACAAGTATCTTAGAAGAATTGTTTAATTTATTAGTAGAGATGAAACAATGCATACTGCTACATCTATTCACATAACTAACTATCTGTTGGAAGTCCTCTAGATTAAAATTTTAGCTATATGCAAACTTTGGGAGTTTTTTTTTCCCCCATCTAAAAGTAGTACAGCTAGAAATTTACTGGATTCCTTCAGAATGAGAAAATACCTAAAATGTATATGCATTATATTAAAGCTACCCCCAGTACAAGAAGTTACACACAGCCTAACTAGAACCAACAGAAATAAAGTTAAATATAACCTCTTAAACTGTGAAATTAAAAGAACAAGCAATTCAAAAGATGAGTAAAGAAAAATCTTCAAAAAAAGGAATTAGCAATAAAAAAAATTATAGCATAGAATGAAACAGATACTGTCCACATCATATGTAATCAATTTGAAGAGCTGAAAGTAGTTTCAGACCCTACATTTGCCCGTCACCATGCCAGTTTTTGAGGAATTACAATGACTTTTTCCTATTTGCAAAATGTCTTTTCCCACTTTTGCTGTGTGAAAGATCCATAGAAACAGAAAGGGGAACTGAAACTAAAGGACACAAACAAGTCTGTTTAAAAATACTGCTCCTCTAGCTAGTTAGGTAATGACTACAGTTCCTGTCTGTTCTTTCCCAACTTGGAGAAAGGGCCAAAATAATAGTAAATCAACTTTAAAAAAAAAAAAACACAGCTCAGAATGTGTCATCAATATTAAGAATCTGAATAGCCAAGCCCAAGCAATAGGGACCTACTGAATTTACAGCAGAAGTAGAGTGCACAGCAGCTCCTTTAATTCTGCACACACCTCACCCCTTGCTGCCCCCTCCCCCCACACTGCTGATTAACAGAGGGCCCCACCACTCCCTCCTGATCAGCAGGGAAACTAAAACCGCAGTTTTAAATATGGTGGCGTTTTTGCCTCCCTGCCAGTCAGCAGCAAACAGCAGGGCCATCCAGAGCCCCTCAGCCAATCAGTGGTGGGAGGCAAAAACATCACCATATTTAAAATCACAGTTTTCACCTCCCCACTGATGAGGAGCAAGCCACAAGCAGGGCCTCTCCACCAATCAGCCACGGGGAAAGAAGGGAGTGCAGAGGATCCTGCAAGGTTAAGTGAGTCACAGTGCACCCCACTCCCATCGTGAATTTGGTAGGTCCCTACCAATAAAGTACACACTATGTAGGCCCTCAATCTCCTTACTAGCTCTGTGTAAAAAAGCATAAAGAGCAGAACAATTTCCTATTGCCTTACGATATTAAACTTCCACATGCAACAGCCATTAGTGGTCCTGGATAAAACTGTCTTGTTTCTAGTTGAGTGCATCTGGGTGATAGTAATAAAAACTATCAACTAAATTTCCAAGGAAGAAGAGAAGAAAGCGATCCAGAAAAAAGAACCCAATGCCTTAACCTGTCTGACAATTGTAGTTAAGTGCGTAAGTGCAACATCTACCAACTAAAGCTTAGGTATTCTACATAAAAATAATGGATACATATATTACAAAGAAACGTGATTGTTAGATAATCCATATCTCTTTAATGACCACCTTTCAAGCAATTCAGGGTGTATGAGAAGAGAGAGAAGTCTATTTATCTGGATCAACATCTGAGAAGGATTTCCAAGTTGTTCCCTAAACCAAACCTAGTATTTTTTAACCTATGCTTTAACTTTAGAGCTCAAGACTATGACAACCATTTCAGAACACATTTCAAAGCCTTGTTTAAAATGAGAAGGAAAAAAAAACCCTATAAAATCTAAGCTCTAAAGGGAAATTCTGATGCACAGAATTCTTCAATTAAACTGAACTAAACTGCTCTGGCAAAAAGTACCATAGAATTTGAGATATATCTGGGTCAGAACTTTCACTATCCTGCTTCAAATGAAAGATGGCATCTAACATGGTCTACCTTTAAATTTTGCTAGACTGTTATTACAGGCCTGACTCAAAAGGCAGTCCTGCCAACAACACAAGAACTATTTAGGAAATAGGTATCAGGAGGGTGCCTAGTAGCACAACTAATAAAGCCTCATTGGCATATGGGCCACAATTTCAGAGCAGAAGTGCACCATAGGTTCCACATTTCTTACTGTATTTTGCCAAGAAAGGATATACAGATACATGAGTGTAGTTTAATACATTTAGAATGCTAAGTTACTGACCATGGAAACATGTTTGTTTTTAAACTACTCTATTAAAAAGTCTTATATAGTGAGGGATTTCCTTTTTGTAGAAGAGAAGGAAAAAACAGAAGAACAAGTAAGAACCCTAAAAGAAAACAATTACTTAAGTCCAGCTGCAGAGAAAGAATTAAAAACAGCAGAGTACTTCATCAATTTCAAGTTTCCAAATCATTCAAGAAATGAAACAAAACAAAAAACAAAGCAAAAAGAAACTTTAAAAAACTTCACCTCAGTTATTTTCTAGGTAAACACTTTTAACTGAACTCACTTGTTGCAACAAATTTGGTGATCAGCATTTTATTAGAAAAACATTCTATAAATAAACTTTAAGTAAATAATCTTATTATTTAGTCCCATAAAAAAATATTTAGATAAAAGTTAGTTATTTCATGAACTTTTCCAGAGAGAAAGCAAAGACAATTTTATCATCAGGCAGTAATTTTATATGGTCAAATATTAACTTTCCTTTAAGGTTTAGAAGTTTTTTTTTTTTAAGTACCATTGCCTAAGAAATCATTAGTATTTGTCAATACTACGGGTGAATAAAATATTTTTGCAGGGAAGCCAAGTCTCTTCAGTAGTTTCTTTATAAACTAGCTTTTCTGACTGGGGCTATAAATGACAAGCTCTTAGAAAAAGGAGTGTAAAGGCCACTAAAATTAATTTCAACAACCATCTCATATACACATACCAACATTTTGGTATATGACATTCAGACCCCAAAGGCAAAATATTACCAATAAAGCAGGAACTTCTGGTTTTGCAAGTTCCATACTCTGAGGCTTTGAATGCGACCACATGCTATGGATGTGTGTGATGTTAAATGTTGTGGCAAAGATGTCTAGAATGCCTGGGATAGGCACTATTTATTTGAATGAAGACCAAAATAAAGCATATTTCTTCTAAGACATGGCCTGTGAAAGAGAAAAGTTCTTAAGCATCAGGCCTTAAGAAGAACTACTAGATCTATTTAACATTTTAAATTTAAAAAAGAAACTACCATCATTTCAATTGATAAGATCTTATAGTGAAGATAAAAAATATCAACAAAAGATGCATTTAATGCCCTTGTCTGTCATTTTCTATTACAATCAAAGTGATTCAAATGAAAAGGCTTAACTCAGATCTTTGCTATACAAGGTCATGTTTTGGTTAACACATTACTACACATGCAACTGTAATCTGCAGATATTTTCTTTAGAAAGGATGTGTACGAAATTGGTCAAAATAGCATATTGGAGTATTTCATTAGCACACATTCTGTATTCAAATCCCACAAATCCAATGTGTACTACCAATATTTTGCCAGCTTCACTGAGACACCTTAAAATGACTACCAATAAAGACAAATTAATAATAGGTCATATCTTCAGGTACAAAGAAAAATCCTCTTTCAACTGTTTAAAATACTGTATTGTAACAATCTTTTTTCTTATCTTGTAGCTTATAGGTTATCAGATATTAACAAGATTGTTTAAAGTTCTTGATATTTCCTTATTATAGAATTTATTTTAATGGGCAACACTGGGAAAAGTGAGACTTATTTAACGCCTATAAACAGATTTCATTTTTTAATATTTCTCAATAATGGATGTGACCTTAAGAGTGTGGAAACATCACAACAAGAGGCAGCTGGGAACTGATTATTCCTTCAAGTTATATCAGATGGACAACGGCCAAATATTTAATCACAAACAACTCAATTTTTCCCATTAATTAAAAGGGGATACAATTACATTCTTCCTTAATAAAGTACTTCAAGTTATTTAAATGAAAAATGGTTTCTGATGACAAAGCACCCATTTTTACACTCTACTTATCTGAAAAAGTCAGGACTTAAAAGTTGCAACTTCTGAATGAAAAAATAAAATAATCTTTATTATTTTCTTTGAATATTTAAATGAAAAAGTGCTTTCTATATATCAATGTTACAGATGTCTAAAACGTTCCCACTTTATAAATATTAAAATGAATCTGTGCACAAGTCTGAACTGATATTTTATAAATATATATGGCCAAACACTAGGGGTGCACTGATAGAGATTTTCGGGGCCGATACCGATAGCCAATTTTAAAGGAGGTATATCAGCCGATACTGATCCAATTTCTGATGCACAGCCCGGTGGCTTGAAAACCAGTGTCCAGCTGGTCAGTCTGTTGTGGTGGAGGGGAAAGGGGAAGACAGACTGAAGCCACCATGGTGAGAGAGGGAGTGGTGCTGGGACTGCCCAGCTGGGGCAGAGCAGGGTGCAGGACGGAGCCATGAATGGCTCATCCGGGGGCGTGGGGAAGGGCTGGCGGCTCCAGCTGCTGCACACACCCTGGGAGGGAATGGGGGAGGGAGGGCGGTGTGCCCCTGAATCTGGGCAAGGCAGGATGGGCTGCAGCTGCAGCCAGGGCTGTGGCAGGCTCTTCCCAGTAGGGACTGGGCCGGGCTGCACTCAGGCCAGGCAGCAGCGCTGGGAAGGGGCTATAGGGAGGGCTGCACCCATCCCAAAATTTGCCATACCCCGCCACCCCCCAACCCCGAGCGCAGCCTGGTCCAGCCCCCACCAGGATGAGCATGGCACAGCGCCAGCCTGCCCCGTGCATATCTAGGGGATACCCTCCTGGGGTGTGTGCAGTGACAGGAGCCGCCACCCTCCCACCTCACCCTAGACAAGCCATGCCTATATGCCGGGCTGCAGCTGCATGAATGCACAAGGCATTTATTAGCCACATCAGGCCAATTTCCAATACAGGCAGTTATCTTTATATTGATGCCAATCTGGTATCAGACTGATGTATTGGTGCACCTCTATCAAACATTTATGCCTATCCACTGTACCTTATGCTTCCAAGTGTAACTTTACACATATATGAGCACTTACAGATTGGTGCCTAAACTGCAACTTTTAAATAAGTATATTCCTTCAGCGGATTTACTTTAAAATTAATAATTATATCCTAATTATTGTATTTTACATCAAATTCCTACCTTGGACAGTGCTTCATCATGTACAACGGTATTTGTTGTTAGAAGCACAAGAACTGTCTGAAGTAATTTGAGTTCTTCGAGACTATTTTCCATCAGCTGCCAAAGCATATTAATAATATTCCCAGCTGCAGCCTATAAAGATAGAAGTGTATACGTTCAATTAAAGTACATAAAAACTTGACACCCAGTACCATGCTTCCATATCCATATAAAAAACACTCACACATATATTGAACTGAATTCAGTTTTTCCTACAATCTTAAAAGGACAAATAAAATATGAAACACTAATTTCAATGTCCTAGATACTGTTTGGAGACTTTTATGTATGTAGGTTTTTTTAAAAACACATTTTTTAAACATCTTATCAACATACAGTTATTTTACAACTGGAAGCGCAAGTTTTCATAGAACAGGAGTGGCCAATCTGCAGCACAAGTGCCACAGGCAGGCAGCCTCCATGTGTGGCATGAGATGCATCAGAGAGGGCGCAGAAGGCAGAACTGGAAATGAGGCAGGGAGCACAGAGCAGAGAACAAAAAGCAGAGCAGCAGATCAGGCAGAGTAAAAAAAAATCAGAGTAGCACCCAGACAAAGAGCAGGGATAATTTGTAGCATACCTGCCAAAAAGGTTGGCTCCCACTATCACAGGAGATGAGGCAATTAACTACAAAATACTTTACTTAAAACACTTAAGTTAAAAACTATAAAAATTGCTGAAAAAATACACTATAATTCTGTTGAATAAATACAGCTTAATAAATATTTTTAAACATACCGGAGTGCTACTTTCAAAAACTATGACACACACAAGATTAAGCAGTACCACAAAACATTATATTCACAGTTATTGGCTGTAGAAATAGTTGTATGTTATAATGTATGAGAAATAGTATGCAATTTTATCTTTATTATAATATAAAATGCATAGATATCGGCAGGCATAATCCAGACTGCGCATGAAACTTAACGCATGACACTTGCTGATAACTGAGTATTTACCCTGACCTTTCCAGCATCAGAACTACACTAGACAAACTTGTTAAACTACTATTTTTGTTATGTATAAGGAATCTCCCTGGGTACGCAGTGATCAGAGACTAAGACAACAGAAGGTTGGGAACAGTGTTTTTTAGATAATTCTTAGTAAACCAGCTAAGGATTCCAACTATTTGAATACAGTCTATAAACAGATACCGATCATATTTTTTATTTCATTCATTTTTCCTTTGGCTCTCAAGTGGTAGATTTAACTTCAGAAATTATTTGCAATTAGAAACATCATCCACAAGATTATGTTCATTCTAAAGTACAAAAATGTGTTCACTCTTGAATAGCATTTTGAGTTTTTAAAAAAAGTATCTTTTGTTAAAACACTTAATCCTTCAAATATATTAATGCCAGATAATATTTTCCCACAGTTTCACCTTACCTCTGAAACAACTTCATGTGACATGAGTCTCTGTATGGCTGCTAGACACAGCTGTGTGATCTTTGGTTCCTTTGTTCCACAACCCATTAGAAAGGGCTGAACTACCTCTGAGCTGTTCTCTTTCAATGCTTTTGAATAGAGATAAAAGAAGCCTGGTCAATTCTTAACAATTTACAACTTTGAACAGTGTAAAGGCAAAAGCATACAAATTGTAAATACTACTAGTTATATACATCCTAATCAGAAACAAAAGGAATCTACAATCTTAGAAATAATGGAAGAAAAGCAACTAGGTGCAGAAAGAGAGCTGTCACTACTCTCATTAATACCTAGCTTACCAGAGCACTTTGTCCTGTTTTCCCTTAGCTATCCTCCCTCACATCCCACTGCCACCATTCTCTTATGCCTTGGGTATCTGTCTTACTCAGCCTGATGCTTCTATTACCTTTCCCCAACCCTAAATGTTCTTTAGGTTATTATGGCTTATAATAAGCCACTTGTAAGCCACTTCCTATCCTTAAGAAATCCAGGTTCTTCACAGTCTTCACAGTCTCACATTAACACACTCCTTACTCCTCATACTACTGGATATTCATGTGCAAATAGTTGCCCCACTGAGGTATTACATGCATAGTATGAAGAGACACAGAAATGCAGACCAGAGTGGGCAGGGAAAAATCAAAACATAATTTATCAACAGACATGTTGCCTTGAATGATGGGAGGTATAAAAGATCATTCAGAGTTATGGATATGCCAATTATTTTTATTTATTTATATCTCTATATTTCTTTGGTTAGAAAATTATTTTTTAATTAATTCAGTTGTGGAAGAATCAGTTTCAATCTCTCTCTCCTTTAAAAACAAACCAACCAACCAAATACAAATCAACCTATTTCAACATTTTTCAGAATGGAAAATTCTCCCCCCCCCCCCCATTTGAAATTATTTTTCATTCAGAGTTAATATCAGTAACATTAAAGTTAAAAATAAAAGGGGCACAAAGAAAAAAAAAAAGTTAGAAATACTGATTAACCTAAACCACTTTTTGATTTGCTAGTTCACTGGTGTTTTTTTTGATGCAAGTTTTTTGTCCCGATTCCAGATAAGAAAAAAAAATTCTACGGATGTTAGAAGTGATATCAAGAAGTTAAAAGCTACAAAAACATGTTATAAGGGTTTTTGAAATTATAATATTAGCCCACAGTATGACACTTTCTTCACAGCCACTACTGGGACGTATAAACAGTTTTTCAGATGCCTAGATTTGGATATTATAGCTCCAACACTGAATACTTGTTCAAAATAATTATAGTGTTATTCATGAATTTTTACAGTAACACAAGTCACTCACTCATCTATCGTGGCTATTTCAAAAATGTATAAAAACTTTAAAACTGAAAGCCAAATAAAAAAACTAAAAAGCAATCTGCTTTGCTCAAGGAGGCACAGGCACACAAGCTTGTAACTATAACTATTAGCCTTCTAGGAAAAAAGCTGGATGATTGTCTAACAAAATGAGTTTTCAAGAATTGTAATTTTTGACAATTGAACCAAAGTGCTTTTGTTTACAATTTTTTCCAAGCTGTCATTGAATTCTAATGGAACGTGGCACTATAAATAAGTTAGAACAGAAGTAAAGACCCCCAGTACAATTGTGAAATGGAAGGAAAAAAAAGGTGTTCACATACTAACAGGCAAGGGGAAACAGCTAAAGAAAAATGGACAATTTTAATAGACATAAAACATGAAAATTATTCTACCAGATTTTCATAGTTATCCATAAACAACGTGAAAATTTAAGAGAATTGTTTTTACCTACAAAGCTCAATCTAACACTTGTTAAACACTTCAGCTATACCAAATATTGATCCAGACGTTAATTTCAATCTTAAAAGCGAGATATTCAGTTGCATCAAGGTCTGCTGCACTTTATGACACTATTTGATTGATCGATTAGTTCTGCTTTAAAAACACTTAATCTATTTTGGAGATAAAGTAGACAGACAGACAGACCGACCAACCGACCTAAATGTTACTTCGTCTACAAAAAAAAGGTTAAACTAAGTGTTTTTAAAGCAGAACTAATTTAATAAAACATATTAATGGTGTCAAAACACCATTAATACGTTTTATTAAATTAGTTTAATAAAGTTTTTTGAAATGTGTAAAGGTTTTTTGAAATGTGTCAAAGCCAAACATGTAAAAATAACTTATCATTTATATGCCACAGTTCAAACTCAAGGTTACTATCAGGAGGGAAATACTGGGGAGATCACAAATGCATTGAAAGCCATGTAAAAACTTAAGATTGTATGTTACAGCAACGTCAAGGCTCTAAGAGAACCAAAACAATTAACTCTATTTCTGAGAAGTTAAAATGCACTTTAGCTTATCTGAATTTTATCTACCATCTTTTTAAAGTTACAAAGATATCTATTTTGATAATTAACATCAGAATTCACAATGCACTCATTTCTCTTAAAAAAACCCCATCAATTAGCCTTTGGAATTAAATTTTTTAACTTATACTGGATAGATGTTTTCATCCAAAACAAAAGCACTAAACTAAGAACATTTAGATGCAGGCCCTGATAAACATACATTTCACAGGTCACCAACACTTCTCTTAAAAAAATTAACACTTATAATGCTTAATGCATTCAATTTCTCAACTAGGCTAAGTACAAACAGTCAAAAAGTCCAAGCCTGAATCGATTCAGTCTTTGCAGGGTAGTCTAAACTACAGAGATTAAACTGAGAAACAACTGGTTACGTTTACTTTTGATTCAGGAAATGCAGCCACATGCCTGCACCTGGGGGGGTGCTAGAGCATAGCTCTCTGGCACGTAGCTAGCATGGACTGTGTGTTCACTTCCTCTTCCTGCTGCCCCTGAGGTCTCTAGGGTTTGCAGCCCAGAATTACAGCAGTGGGACTCTGCAGCGTTGTTCATCACTTCCTCTTCCTGCCTCTGGAATTTGTAGTCCGCAGGTGCAGCCAGCAACTTCAGTAAGTTTAGCAAGGCAGGGCAACTGTACTCAGGGGAAGGAGGGTTTAACTAGGGGAAGAGGGGTTTAATGCCCCTCCTCCACCCCAGCCTCAGATTCCAGCCAGGGTTTGCTGGGGGGCGAGGGAAGGGAGGAGAAGCAGTCCCTCCCTCCAACCCTTCACTGATGGACCAGACAGCACACCCCAGCCCAGGGCTGGAAAGCATGCTGGGATGCTGAGGGACTGATTTAGCTTAAACCAGGAAGGGGTCCGGAACATAAGTTTCATAAATCAAATTTGACCCAAATCAGTTAAGTCTGATATTACATTAAACCAGGTTTATCCTAAACCAGTTTCAGTCATTCTGAAACTGGTTTATGTGTACTAAACTTCTGTTCTGTTACAGGTTTAAACCAGTTTCTGATGACTTAAACCAGTTTGTGTGTAACTTCTGTCTCTAACCCTGGAGTAATCTTCAGCTGCAACAGTGTGCACGTATCCTTCTCCAAAATCTGTATAAAATGCAAGGTGGGGGGGAAAGAGGAAGGGAAGTAAGACTAAATCTAACAGAAGCAGTCACTGATCTAGAGCTACATAAAAAATGCTGACAATTTGAAAAAAAAATATTTAAAAAACTGGCAAAGCCCTTAAAGCAGTGGTCTCCAACCTTCTTAAGTAGGAGATCACCGTTGGCATTTAAAAGCAACCCAAGATCTACCATGCACCGCCCCCACACAAGGCAGGAAAGTCTATGGGTAGGGGGTGCAGTTTGAGGCAGAGGGTAAAAAATATTTGGGGGTGCACCTTCCCAGCAAATAAGTCCCACCCAGACGGGGCCCCCCCTCAATTTACCCCAGCTCCTGCCTCTGTGGCACTGTCCCTCACCAAGGGGCGCTTGATCTAGGCCCTGACCCTTCCCTCCCCCACTAACTGACCTGTTGCTCTGAGGCACACACGTACATGTATGCGGGCACTCATCCCCCCACCGCATCCTTGGGTTGACTCCAAGAGGCTCTGAAAACTACCGCAAGAGGTCCGAGATCTACCACTGGATCAAGATCCATTGGTTGGTGACCACTGCCTTATAGAGACTATCACCACTAAACATTGGCAGAACGCAGGGTAAGGTGGCTCCGTAGAGACTAACTGGCTCAAAGAGGCATGAGGTTTTGTAAGCAACAAGATACTTCATTAGATATGAGACATCCAAAGTAGATGGTCACTTTTGAAAGCTCATGCCTCACTGAACCAGTTAATCTGTAATGCAGTGGCTTTCAACTGGGGTGTTGTGAGGCCCTCTCAGGGGTGCCATGAAAGCAGCAGCCAGATTAAAAAACTTTCCTGTATGCTTCCTTTCCACTAGGGCGGTCTTTGTTGCCTGCTTTAGGATGCTGAAGCAGGCAACAAAGCTGTCTCAGTGCAGCTCTTTCTAGTTCACCTCCCTAAACTCCTCCCAGAAAAAGATATGGTGGAATTCTCCCATCTGCTTCCATTTCCAGAAGGAGTACTGGGGATGCCAGACAAGAAAGAGATGCATAGCACAAGGCAACTCCTGCCTGCTTTAGGTCGATCAAAGCTCTAATACAGGAGGAGTGCACACAAGTGGCTCAGCCCTTCCTGGGCTGGCTGTGCAACACAGGGCATTATATCACTGTTGCTCTTTCTGGCAGCAGAACCAGGGCGAAGAAGCACTTGGGTAAAATGAGACAGGACCAACAGTGGTTCTTCAACAGGGTGGTGCCACATTAAAAAAAAGTGGCTGTGGGGTTCCTTGACCCCCAAATGATTGAGAACCACTGCTTGAATGTGTCACCTTGCCCTGCTTTCTGCCTGACTTCAGTCTAACACGGTTAGTCACTACCTCTCAAGACAAACTATAAAGTGAGATGTTGACACACAAAGCTCCATGGCAGGCATGCATGTTTCCCCATCAATTAATTTCTCTCTGATTATATCTGATTTAAATAGCAAAGCTTAGCTAGTCAGTACTATACACAAGATTATGTGGAAATTCCAAGCAGTTTTGTATTGTAGCTGTAGCTCACAACTATTCTTATAACTAAAATATGCATCTGTGCACTTTGTTGGTGAATGAAACAAATTACACTGAATACATTTCAGTTTAAGATTCCAAATAAAAAAGTACTTATAAAATATGAAAAACACTTTGAAAGTATTCCTTTAAAGACAAAAAGACTCTTTCAACTATACAGTTGGTCTAATAAAAAGATATCACCAAAATACCCTTGCTTTTTGCATATTTCCTGGACCACCATGGCTATGACACTCCAACCGTACTACAGCTATACCCAGACTGCCATGACCTCTCACAATTCCTCCACCTGGGAATGAAAAATGCATCTTACAGAGATATGAGCTAGATGTTTCAACTTGAAGTCTGTATAGCTACAGAACCCTGTTAGTTTCCCAAATGGGTTAATTAAATTTTCTTCCTTGTCTATTTGTGTATTTTGATGCATAGCTGACATTACCTGGCATAGTTTTCCCACTTATGTCAGCATTCATGACAGCAATAAAAACAAACAAATAAAAGAGAAGCATTTAAAGTAAAATATTGAGGGACGGAGCTACTCTTTTTTTTTTTTAAACAAGTATTTGAAAAAGTGCCTCCTTAACAGTATTTTTACATTTCTAAAAACAAAATTCTTTAAAAAGGGAATGTAAGAATAATCTTACATTTCATATAATCTTATTTGAATCTTTCAAACAGCTCATGTCTTGCAAGAACCTTACATAAGTGCAGTATACCAAAAATCTGGAATTATCAAAAATCCAGCACTTTTTAAAACTACACTCCATCAGGGAGTAGTGGCGGCCGGTCCCGGAGCAGTGGAGGCGGAAGTTTGCACAAGGTGGCTGCCACTGCCATCCACCACCCCACACCCTGTGTGGCCGCTGTTCTGGGACCAGCCACTGCTACCCTTCCCCCTCCCGAGTCACTCTGGGTCTGGCTGGTGCCTTGGTTTCAAAAAAAAATCATGAAATTTTCATATTTCCAGCAGGTGCTCGGTCCCGAGCATGCTGGATTCATGAAGTTATATTGTACTGCTGAGCTGAGCAATGATGGATTAATACAGGGGCCTCCAAATGTTCCCCTTGTTGGGGAACGCTGCTGAGAGCTTTAATAGCTATCTACAAGAAACCAGCTTATACGCAGTTGAATAAAGCTGCAAAAAGCAAAACAGACTGTTTAAAAAAAAAAAAAAGTAGGTGGATACAGAGTTCCAGTCACAGATAAGTCCAGTCCCAAAAGGCAATACTGTATCTCAAATTGAAAAACCTCTATACTGTACAAATTAAGATGAATCATTGCCTGCTGGAAACTAGTTTCTTCAGGCTAGATTCTTCAATTAAACAGACAAGCACCTGAGAATCATATTGTAAAAGTTCATAGACAACACTTGCACATCACTGGAATAGCATACAACTGACCAGATGCTACAGCAGAATGGGAAAACGCATACTGAGAATTTGGAAATACTGAGATGGTAATACTTTTATTGCTTTTTGTGTGCTCACTGAACAGTTCTGTAGAAGATCCACAGAAAATGTAGAGCCTCTCAGCAATGTCAATATAGAAACAGCAGGGATAGTACGGCACAAAATTCCCAAATATTCTTGGATTTTTTTCTATGCCCTAGGAAGCATATTCCATCATAAGCAATGATTGTATTTATCCAAAACATCTTTCTACAAGTTTTTTTTGTGCAAGACAAACTCATTTGCCCTTTTGGATTGGTATAATAAATAATTACCTGTCAGAACATCAGTGTTTCGTGCAGCTATTGTTTTAACTTTTATTATTCCTGATTCAGCAGCCTGTAAACAAAAGACAACAATTAGTTCAGAGGCTACTGTCCATCTGTCACTATATGAAAAAACAAAACAAAAAAAACCACACACACACACACACCCCCAAGAGAAGTAATCCAAGTTTAATGAAAAATGTCTAGATGGTTACACAAACCAGTGCAATTGTGATGTGCTTTCAGCAAGTAAAACAAATCTGACAGTGAAACATCCATCTGCTTTCTATAATTCTACAGCCACAGAATCTATCCCACTGCAGATTTCTGATCCCGAATCTAATAGTTGCATTTTAAATAAGCCTTACGGCTGTGAAGGCTTTATCTAGCAAAGAAAACTGATACTGTACAGATTTCAAACACCACAAAACAATCATTACCACATTCTTCTTGGGATGTTAACAACAATGGGGATGTTAGCAAGGATTTCTTGAGTAAATATTTTAACAGTAAAACCCACCTAACAAATCTATTCAATATTATCAGAAAGAGAAGCATATCATGGAGTAACAATAGTAAAGCTCGAATCATCTCTCAAGACTTGCATCTAAAACTTCTAAACTTATGCAACAGATACAAAATCTCATGCAAACATCAATTAAAGCACATTCCAAAACTGAGATTTCTACTAACTAGAATATCAAAACAAAAATGACATAAGACACATTGCAGTATACTATCCTGTTACTTTCCATCTTCAATTAATTCTCTGAGATTTCTATAGTTACTTCCAGGAAACCAAAAAAGCAATGTGCCACAGTATTCAGTCCAGCCTGCACCAAAAATAACATCTTCATACAAAATTCAGTTCTTGTTGTCAAAAAGCCCACAGGGTCTTGATTATTAAAGACTTGATAAACAGAAATTATATCCAAACAAACACATATAGAAAGACATGTTCAATTTGACATATATTTGAAAATATGCATCTTATTTGCATTTGGGTACTATACCTTTCCATCTCATTTTCATATATTTAAAATGTTTTTCTTTAAGTAAAAGTGAACACGGCAAAACATAACATTCCAAATGCAGAAATATGGAAGTATTTTTCCTCAACACTTCAAGAGCAATCTTATAATATTTCTATAACAACAGTGTAAAGATTTTGTAGATTGTGTAATTATGTTGATAGTGTAAATTTAAAATCAAACACTGTAATCAGTTTAATCTTAGTTCACCATGTGTATTTTATTTCTCAGACCAACTGAAATTCTAACCATATGCCTTTACTTTTCTGTAAGCTTTGCCAATTAAAGTCAAGTAAGGAAACACAGATAATTAAACAATAAAGCTTAGACTTTGTTGAATTAAATTCACTTCTTAAGCTCTGGGAAATGAAAATGTGATTCACTGAATACAATGACCTTGTTTCAAAAAAACAGTACCTGAGCTGATATATAGTAACACACTCAAATGACCACAAATTGAGATGCAAATATATCATTTTGGTTGAAACTGGAGCATTATTTCTCAATATTTTAATTATCTCAACTTCATTTGCTGAATTATCTACATTTTCCAGACAATCATCTGCGTTGTTACATCTTTAAATGGAAGACTAATTAGGGGTCTCTTGTCACAACAGGTTGTTTCTATTAATTAACATGAAGGATTTATTTGTCACAGTCTGACTTCAATTACCTCCAAACTGAACCTCATGTCTGCTGGCAATTGATTTCTTTCCTGCCATAAGTGACAAACCAAATTAGAGTTAAAAGAAAAATCAAATCTGTCTGTGCATATAAAATATTCACATATACTACCATATCCTGCTGAAAGGTGAGAAACTTTGTATGTAATGCTTCCAAACTGACAATTTGGCTTCTGTAATGTTTGTATAAAAACAAGAGATATTTCAGAACTTATTAAAATACATTACTGTTCAGAGAAAAGCACAACTATTCTGTATATTGCAATGCTTTTTTCTTTCATATGATGTACTACATTTGGTAATTATTTTGAAAAAAAAGTCAACATAACCAAAATTGATCAAAATTTCTACATTTAATTAATTAAACCAAACATAATACAAAGAAGTTGTGCCATATTTAATTTTGAATCCAAGATGAGCCCCCTTTCTCTCCATGGGTACTCATCTTGGATTTGAGTACAAGCGGGGGAATAGGCAGCCGCTGTGCCTTCGGCTCTCACTCCAACACGAACTTGGGGCCAGGCCCAGGGCTGGGACTGTCAACTGCTGCTGCAAAATTGGGTGGAGGTGGCAGTGAGAATGAGGGCCAGGGCTGGAGTGGCCACATGCTCCATGTCTCAGCCTAAATTAGTGCCAGAGTCAGAGCTGTAGCATAAATGACAGGGGGAGGGAAGAAGAGTTAATAGTGGGGCAGTGGCAGTCAGGGAGCAAGCAAAGGGGGATGTAGCCATGGGGGACAAGTGACGGGGGAAACAGACAGCAGGGGACAAGGTGTGGGGGGAACAGATGCCAGGGAACAAGGGAAAGGAGTTAGGCCACTTGACGACTCTACCACCTGTCCCGCTACTGCTGCTTGCCCCGCTGCAATTTAAGATGCCCCTCCAATAATTAAACTCTACGTAAAAGAAAATTTTAATAAAACTTTCCACATGTGGAAACTAATTATTGGGAGTTGTCTTCAATTCAAAGCCATCTTAAATTTGTGTAAATATGGCATATTTACTACAGAAATCAATCATGCTAAAATTTACAAAAACAACTTCTAATATTCTGACATAAGAAAGTACTTGTCCTCCCCAGAAATTAAAAGATATAAAGTATTTTTAAATAATTCTGATGTGACAGGCATATTAATATTTATTTTGCTAGTTGCAAACTTTGCAAGCTGTAATAAATAAATAAATGTATCACATATAAACTATAAAAAAAGATGCTCAAAGTATTTTTTAATAAAAAGACTTACTAACTGTATACAGCATAATGGGCAAGCTTTAGTTTAAGGACCAGATGCAGAAGACTTGGACTTAGGCTCCAAAATTTTGCTTAAGTGCTGAATTGATTAAAAACCCTGACTAACTGGTGGCCTTAGTCATTACAGGCAACTAAGTTTCTTGAAAGCTTAAAAGTTTATCTACCGTATGTACCTGGCACTGCTGTCATGTTGGGTTAGCCAAGTCCATCCATATCACTCACCAGGTTTCATTCACAATCACTTAGCATGAGTTTCCTGGGAGACCCGATCTCAGGGCAGGAAATTATTTTGGATGGAGGGCAGCTTACTGAGTTTTGGCAAGCCAGAGGGCTGCATGACAGGCAGCCAGGGGCAAATAAATATTAATTTTTTCAATTTTTGAGGGGCCCCACGGGCCAGACAGAATAGCCTGATGGGCCACACCTGGCCCACATTTTACCCACCCCTGCCCTATGTGATAGGTGAGCTCACAGCGCACCTAATGCACAACAGCAGCACTGAATTCAGCTGTTAACGGCAACTGCTTCACTTTCATTCAAAAACATGGCTCGAGCAAAGGGAGGTGGTTACAGTGCCCACCTTTTATGTTAGAGCTGAGGTGTCACAGATTTGGTCCACAGACTGGAACCAGCCCTGCAAGCTGACTTGGGCGCATGCGTCAGCAGGTTCAAACCAACTCCAAAGACCAGCCCCACACCCATCATCTGGCCTGACGTGTCAGATGAGTCTGACACCTCTGTCTCTAACTCAAGGGTGTCAGACTCAACCCCAAGAAAGTTTTTTTAAAAGAGCATGCTTGCTACAGTCGGTCAATTTACTCCACCATAATAATGAAAACGGTATTTGCCCAAGAAATTGCCCAAAAGGGGTTGGGACTGCAGACACGTCTTTCTCCTGCACTTCCTATTGCCAAGGCTATGGCACCTTTCTACTCAGTTTGCTGGGTACTATATAAAAATCCATGTGAGGTGCCTGCCTCTCTCTCTATATTCATTATATAGGAGACTTAAGCACCGAATTCAGGGATGTGAATTCTATTCCTAGCCCACTATCTAAAAGCTTGGCATTGAAACAGTGACCTCATCACACTAGATCTGAGCCCAAGCAATCTGAGTTCCTCTTTCACCACTTAGCAGTTAGTATAGAATACGATTTGGGTCCTTTGCCTATTTTAATAATACAGTAATTATGTGCCACATTATATTGCCCACTATATGACCCAAAACCGGCATTTAAAACAGTAGTTCTAAAACTATAAATGGGAAAAGAGATGGTGTGAGTTGCTGTGAACAGAAGGTCTTGGTCGTGGGCTCTGGGGCATGGTCCCCACGCTCTGAAAAGATTTGATAAAGTTTAATGCATAGGATTGCTAGCACCCCTGCACAAGTGTTAAGGTCACTCTCCTCCTCCAATGAATTCAGCTAAACAGTGTAAGGTAATAGGCTTTTAGAGGTGGTTATATAAGAGGTTCTTTAGCTCTGTATTAATACAGTACAAATCCATTATAAAGACCCCCTGGTAGAATGAAGAGAAAACTTCATTAAAATAGGATGTTAGCTACAATAGGATCTGTCAATTTGCACCATCATAATAATGAAAAATATTTGTTCCTGCTGTTGAGACTGCTAAAAGTGGGAGTTGTTATAATAAGGTTGTACTCTACTTGCAATGGCTCAGTAAGCTACCTTATCATATTTAAGTTGAGCAAGTTTATATTCTGATATAGATAGATGCTTCTGTGAGAAGCTATACTAATACAACTTCTGTTGGGTTAGAAACTGAAAGCAATCAGCATCCCATCAATTAGCTTGATGGTAACTGTAAATGTGAATATTGTGGTATAACACTGCCCGAATATCCATAAAAGCCATTATTAATTTTAATTTCATACTTCTTCTGCAAGAATGATAGAAGTAGCAATATATCAGAAAATATATGCAGAAGTATTTAGAAGAGGACAATATGCATTAAAATGTTCAAAGTAATTAAGGTAGCACTGCTGGTATAGAAGTGATCCAAGAATGAGAATCCCTGCCCCTCCTCTTTTTTTTTCTTTTTATTAAATGTATCAAATGATCACATGCTAGTTGCAGTAGGTATTTCTATCTCCCTGCCCAATTTTCTGCTTTGCTCTCTACTTTCTGCCCTATCTGATTCTGTGCTGCCTATCCCCTCCCTATTTCCTGCATACCACACACACTGGCTTCTTGTGCTACTTGTAGTATATGCCCCAGCTTGGCCAGCCCTGGCCTAGAGCAGCTATAGTTTGGCTATACTTATATTTCAAAAGTCCCTGCCTTCCACATCCAGAAATTGTTCAACTGTTGCAAACACCTCACTATCATCTATGAAAACCATCATACGCAAGTCTTGCTATAACTTGAAGAGTAGACAAGAGTCTGAAGGAGTCCAGTCTGACAGAAAGCAATTCAAAGCTAAAATGGTCATCTGACATATAGGATGATGATTAAGACTTCCCAACTCAACTTTTCATACCACTTGTTCTTGGCTTCTTGCAAACACTGCCATTTGCTAGGACAGTATTTTGATAGTCCTGTCTGTTGTCTTGTTAGTCAAGTATTAACCTTCACTGTCCTAAAGATCTGTGACCAGGACCTTACCAACTGAAGTCACCTTGAATGTCTTACAAGATGAAGACTGTGCGCACTTCCACTGCATTTTCTATTGAGGGTATTAAGATAAAATCCATGTTATACCTGCAGGCATAGGCCTGCTTACCATTTTTGCTTGGTTAATTTAAAACATCCTCAGAAGTTCTTTTGGACTGTCGAGATGAAATCTCTTCTAGTCACTGTTCAACATTCGAGGTGCCCATCTTGCCAACACATTTCTTCATTCCAAAGTCTTTACCGGAGGTGATATGCACTGATGTCCACAATCTCAGCTGCGAGCCTGCTTGCTAATCTTCTGCTATTCCATCAATTTGTTCTGGTACAATGGCATCTACGGAATGACCTGACCTCAATTCATTGTCAATGCTGATTCTCTCTCACTGCCAAGAGTATTTTTACCACAGCAAATGAAGAGGTATCACCTTCCAGTGTCTATATCCTCACATACTTCCTTTGTGATCAAGCCTTTCTTAGGGTACTTGGTTACGACTGCAATTCACTCTATTCTATTTTTCAGATTTTCAGAAACTGATTCACCAGAACATATCTTTGTACAAGTTCTGCACCAATACAAAAATAGCTGCCAACAAAGAAACACATCAAAACACTGTATCTGTGAAATCTGCTGGGCTCTAGTGTATTATGTCAAATTAGATATTTTCTAAATGCTTCTTGGAAAGTGGCATACCATTCTCCCATTGACAAGACCTACACTGGAGCATCTGTCTAAGATGTAGATGCTTTCAGAAGAGAACTCTAACAGAGAGATTAGAAAGCCCACCATTCCTGCTCCAGTTATATTTGGATCAGTATAGTATTTCATGACATTGAGAGTAACCAGAAACATTTCAATTGGTCTAGCAGGCCTGAGGCTATATCTAGTGCGTCCTAAAAGTTGTATCTGCAAGTTTATACGCCCACATGAAGTCATTAATATATTTCGGTTGAATACCAGCATTGATTTTATAAATGATACACGTTGCCATCTGTAGCAGGGTGCCTTCTCCAGTAGCAGCTGTAAGCCCCTGAGGGCCAAAAAATCTCATGGCCCATTGGCTGCATGCAACCTGCAAGGAGTTAAGTTGCAGCCTCCGAGGCTCCTGCCTAGCCACCACTCCCCCACTGCTTCAGGTTCCCTCCTCTTTACTCTAGCTCAGGGTAGGCAAAGTCTAGCCCACAGACTGGATCAGGCCCATGGCAGACTATTTCCCAGCAGCCCCTGCATACCTTGCTGCAGCCAATTTCTAAGACAACCCCAGGAGCAGCAGGCCTGTGAAAGCATGAGGCCAGGGTTTCCATGGACACTGACCCAAGCAGCAGGGTGTACTGCTGGGCGGAGAGCTGCTCCAGGGCCAGGGCCATCACCAGGATCTTGCAGCAGTGATGGCACAGCCCAGAGCTCAGGCAGAGTTGGAATTTGCTACCTGCACGACCCTGCTCTCGCTCTGGCCCATACTGTCAATGCTGCAAGATGCCGGTCCCAGCTCCGGCCCCAATGCAGCTCCCTGCCCACACTGCTCAGGCCAGAGTCCATGGAAACCTTGGTTCCATGCTGTCACTGCCCTGCTGCTCCAGGGGTCTCCACTGAAACTGGCTGCACCAAGGCATGCAGGGGCTGCTGGAAGTGGAGTCCACCATGGGCTTCACCTGCCATTTTGCCCACCCCTGCTCTTGTTAAAACTTTCTGCCTCTGCCCCAAGGTGTGGGGCAGTAAAATGCTGCACAAGGAGCCAAAGGAGAGTTCATAGTTTCATAGTTTCATAGATTAAGGGTCGGAAGGGACCTAGCAGATCTTCTAGCCCGACCCCCCGCCAGGGCGGGAGAACAACAAAACCCCCAAAAACAAGAAACGGGACTCAAATGAGCCCAGCCAGGTAGGCATCCAGCCTCTTCTTAAAGACCCCCAGGGTAGGGGCCAGCACCACTTCCCTTGGAAGTTGGTTCCAGCTCCTAGCCGCCCTAACTGTGAAGTAGTTCTTGCGGATGTCCAATCTATACCTCCTCTCCATCAACTTGTGCCCATTACTCCTTGTAATGGCCACCCATACGAGGGAAAGGGAGAAATCTCATTCATGTGGTGCAGTGATGGAGCAGGGGGATAACGGGGCAGCAATGGAGAGGGGGGCACAGTGCAGCACTAGAGTGGTATCCAGTGCAGCAGAGAGAAGGGGTGCCACTACTATCCAACTACTATCCTTTGGTCCTCATCCATGTGGGAACCAATGATGTGGCCCAGAGTAGTCTGGACCGGATCATGGATGACTACAGGGCTCTGGGGGCCAAGCTTAGAGAGTCAGGGGCCCAGGTGGTCTTTTTGTCACTCCTCCCGGTTAGTGGACGCTGTCAGTGGCAGAAAGCCAACTTTGATGTGCTCAGGGTAGTAGTCAGGCAGGCACTAGGAGCCCAGGGAGTAGCTAGTATGGGGGTCCAGGAAAGGTGGTCCTTCCTCAAGGAAGCTATCCTTGGGGCACAGCAGGACACAATTCCACTGCGCAGGAAGGTGGGAAAAGAGTCCAAGAAACCTTCATGGCTGAGCGCACATATCCACGCTGGCCTGGAGGGCAAAGAAAAAAAAAAGCGTACTGGCGGTGGAAGCAGGGGGCAGGGACAAAGGAGAAGTACACCTCCCTGACCCAAGCTTGTAGGGATTTGGTGAGGAAGCCTAAAGCAGCACTGGAGCTTAGATTAGCTTCTGGGATCAAGGATAACAAAAAGTCCTTCTTCAAGTATATAGGTAGCAAGAAGAAGTCTCAGGGTAACACTGGACCCCTATGGGGCAGGGCAGGGCAGGGCAGGGCAGATGGTGACGGA
>NW_017729022.1:20752114-20752320 GCF_001723915.1 Gavialis gangeticus | reverse complement strand
TCTTTGAAAAAATTATCAAGGGCCACATTTGTGAAAGCCCTGCAGGGGAAGTGAGGCTGAGGGGTAACTAACACCGGTTTGTGCCAGGCTGATCCTGCCTGACTAACCTGGTCTCTATGACCAGGTAACAAAGATCTTAGATGTGAAGGAGGAAGTCAATGTCATCTTCTTGGACTTCGAGAAGGCCTTCGACACAGTGTCCCACC
>NW_017729022.1:20740784-20751876 GCF_001723915.1 Gavialis gangeticus | reverse complement strand
ACTCAGGGAAAGTCTGTTCACCAGGGCCCCCCTTGGAGTCACTAGGAACAATGGCCACAAGCTGAGGGAGGATAGGTTTAGGTTAGATATTAGGAAGAACTACTTCACTGTAAGGGTGGCCAGAGCCTGGAATAGGCTTCCCAGAGAGGTGGTGCTCTCACCTTCCCTGGAAATCTTCAAGAGGAGACTGGATAGGCACCTGGCTGGGGTCTTATGACCCCTCCCACCCCCAGTGTCATTCCTGCCCATGGCAGGGGGTCGGACTCGATGATCTGTCTAGGTCCCTTCTGACTCATTGATTCTATGATTCTGCGAGTGTGCAGGGCTGTGAAGGAGATGCAGGGTTTGCAGCCCAGTGGCTCATGCAGCATGCATTCCCCAGGGCATATGACACCGAGGGATTTAGAAGTTGGACAGTTATGAGCCAACTCATTTACTCGCCACTCACAAACTCACTAATGGAAATTGGTTGGTAAAACCAGTAGCTGGAATTTAATTGCTGGGATTGTGAATAAGGACTTCAAGTCTTTTCCTCCTGTAATTTGTTTTTTAAGGCATCTCAAATTCTGTAACAAATGTGAAGGAAACACACGATGTACATCTCTGATGCACTCATTTACTTAAGCATCCACAGAACTTGTGAAACAGTATCATTATTTAATATTCTTAGTAACAGAAATATACATTTCAATTCTCATGAGGTCTTTAGTACAGTACCTGAAAGAATAGCTACACAACTAATTGTTTTTCAGTCATCTGTACTGTGAGATACTGAACTAACAGATTTGAAATCTAGAAATCAATATATATCTGCTTGGAATGCTAAGCACCTGGGGATCCCTTGCCTTTGAGGATGAAAACAGACATCAATTGATTTCTCATTTGTGTAGCCTTAAAAAGTTTAAAGGCAGGATAAATGTGGAGCAAACAGACATCCTTATCCTTTGCTGCACCACATGACTCAAAAATGAGTGGCACAACATGTATCAATAGACTCTGCCACTTTATTGCAACAGACATTTATTATCTTGTGGCACTTTCCCTGCTACCCCAGACTCATGCAGCAGTTTTGAAGCAGCAAGTATTTCTGCACTCAGCCAGCCTCAAATTGAGGAGGGCCTTTAACCTGATTCCCTACTTCCAAGGCAAGTGTTCTTCCCACTACATTATACCTAAAAGGAGAATAATAGGGGTTTGCCAATAAAGATTTTTTTGGCCGATTATTAACCAGCCATATCAGCAAATACCGATTCAATAGCCAATTTACAGGAATGCAGCCTGGCAGCGTGGAGGGCAGCATCCTGGTCATAAGTTAGGTGGAGGGCAGATTGAGACCCCCACAGTGAGGGAGGGAGTGGGACAGAGGCAGGCACTACCCAGCTGGGCAGGGCATGGGGCCATGTTCCTCTCCTGGACTTACGTGTGGGGCAAGGGCGAGCTACATGCTGCAGGGGTCAGAGCTATGCTAGCCTCTTCCCAGTGTGGGGACTGGACCAGGGCTGCTCTTGGGGCAGGCAGGCTCAGCTGCAGCAGAGAGCAGTCCCTCAAGCAAGGGTGGCATTGGGGGGGAACTTGGGGGGCTATGTATGCAGGCAGTGGATCACAGCTGTGCCCCAGCTCCAGACTACACTGTCACTGCTGCAAGATCCCAATCCCGGAGCAGCTCCCTGCCCAGCTCCCTGCCCTGCCCTGCCAGCACTCCTGGGGCTGGTCTGCATGGAAACCCTGGCCCAATGCTGTCACTGTACCGCCACTGCTGGGGTCTCTATGGAAAGCAGCAGCCACATGGCAAGGGCTGCTTGGGGACCAAACTCTAGCTCCCTAGGGGGCCAACCTTTAGAATCAGCACAGACCCCTGATTCCCCCTCCCTCCCCAAGTGCAGCTCCAATCTCTTCCCCACCCTCAAATGTTACTCTGATCCCCTCCTTGAGTGCCATTCCAACAGCCACTGCAAGTGCCTCTGTAACTTGGCACCAAGGGCTCATTTGTCAAATACACTGCCTGCCCATGTGACAGGTTGGCCACTGCCATCTTAGACAGTCCTAAAATTGTGGGGAGAGGAACAAAAAAAAGAGCAAGAAGCTGAACAAGATTTTCATTTAAAAATATTAAACATACAACAACTCAATGAACAGAGATTCCCATACTACAAAATCATATTAAAAGTGTTCTACTAACACTTTTTTCAGTTAGTTAAGTGGACAAATTTTATATAAAACTAATGAAAACAGAATATGCAACAGTTAAGAAACACAGGTGCAGTTGAGCAATTAAAATGTACTGTCAGCAGCACTAGGAACTGCTCATTTCAAAACATCCATTACTGGTCAGAGTCTATGGGATAACTGCCAGTCATTCACAGAAGGCTCAAACCTACCTAAGTGGCGTCTCTCTCACTGTAAGAATATAAACTTTTATATGTATAGCACATATTTTGTAACTTAAAAGAAACTTCTAAACCAGCAGTTAAAAGTATATCAATAACATAGCACACATCCCCAGAAGAGGCATGGGGGTGGGGGGACATGTGCCCCCCAGATTTGTGCTTGGGACAGAGGCAGGCTGCCTGCTGCAGGCTTGGGGCCAGGGGCTGCGCCAGCCTCTTCCTGGCAGGGAAGCTGAGCTGGGGTTGGGCTCTGAGCAGGTGGGAGTGGGGCACGAGGTATCAGCAGGGCCAAGGTGAATTTTGGGGTGGCTATAGCCCCCCAAGTTTTCCCCTAGTGCTGCCCCTGCTTGGGGCTCTCCACTCTGCTGCCTTTTCCTTGGGAGCCCCAGCTGCAGGGTGGGCAAGAAGCACATGACTCCTGAGGGAAAGGCAGCAAAGCAGAGAGCCCTGAGCAGGGGCAGCACTTGGGGGGGAGGGAACACGACAACAGACTTGTGGGGCTAGCCACCCCAAAATTCCCCCTCTCAGCACCACCACCCAGTGACAAAAGCACCCCCTCCCAACACCGCCACCGCCTGCTACACACAGCCCACTTGAAGCCCACTCCAAGCCCAGCCCCTACCAGTAGGAAGAGGCTGGTACAGCCCCTGGCCCCAAGCCCATAGCAGGCAACCACCTACAGCTGTTCCACGCGCTGCCCCAGGGTCCCATTCACTGCCCTTGTCCCACTCCCTCCCTCCCTAACCACAGGGACCTCGATCTGCCCTCCCACAGGCTTACCAGCACAACACTGCTCTCCAAGCTGGTGGGCTGCATTTCTGGCCATGTGCATGCATGCAGCATTTATCAGTGACATTATCAGCTACACTGGCCAAAAAAAGCCAAAATTTATTAATTTTCCTTTTACCAGTACCAATCCAATATGCAACCAATATATATCAGTGCACCTCTACTTAAAAAAAGGTGATCTGAAAAAAAGAAGTTAATAAAAATGTATGGTTTTTTTTTACATGTATTAAGAATCCTGTGGGCATTCTTTGAAAACATTTCCTACACAATTTAGTGAGTGGGAAGGATTTTGAATTGCTGCACTATTTCTGCCTAAAGAAATACTAGAAAATGGCAATAGGTAACTGCCTATCTGGCGCACAGACTCATTCATGTAGGATCCTGAATGGGTCTTTTCTGTAACTTATCACATTCAAATTGCACAGGAAGTATTTTTATTTATTCCTGCAAACTTCCACCTGAATGGTACAGGTCCCATTTACATCTGTTAAAATTCCAGTCAAGTTACTGCAACAAGCTTGGCATAGGGTTATCCTGGAAAACTACACAGAAGCTACAGTTAAGGTAGAATATGATCACCTGTCAACACCACATCAGCTGCAGAAAGCTAATTTAGGTTTATTTAAATGTGCTTTCCATGCTTAGTGCATTGTGGCGGTATTTCCAGGTGTTAGCCCTGGTCTATCAAGCATGTTATACATCAGTAAAACATAAAGGATCTGGAAATCACTATATGTTCCATTTATAATCATGTCTGAATAATATTTGGAGTTCTCAAAGCAACAAAGATCAGGAATCTTCTCAATAAGAGGTGGAGGTTAAATTTAAGCATGCCAGCTAGGACAGGGTTGACAGGTGGAAGATGACATGGTTCAGAAGCATTAGCATTTGGAGTCACGAAGTCATGAATTCTAAAAGGTGGCTCAGCATGGCCTTGGCAAAGTCCACTTTTCTAACTGTTTCTCATCTGTATAATGGAGATTATGGCAACACAATATATTTAGAAGAGCTATTAAAAAGGAATGTTGTAAACCTATTCTGTATGTATACTTGTTTCAGAGTACTCTTAATTTCTTGTTGAGAACTACACAGAGACCACTCAAACAGCTCACCAAACTGTGCAACTTTGTACAGCAGAACCACGTTCTTACTTCTAGAATAAAACTTAAAATTGTTTTGCATTTCCCCTCTTGGCTCCATAGCTTCAATTTAGACACTGATTCTTCAACCTGTGCTCAAAGTACTCAATAAGACTATTCATTTGTTTGTCAGGAGTGTCAAACTCTGGCATGCAGCATCCCCCCCATCCCCTGGACCAACCTGTGGGGAGGAAGGGATGCCACATGCAGCACAGATCCCAAACTAGCTGCAAGAGGTTCTGTATATGGCATGCATCCAGAACCCTGTGCACAAGGCTGGTTCAGCACACTTTGTGCAGTGTGTGGCTCACCTCAGACCCAGAGGCGGCACCAAAAGCCAGCTGATAGGGCTCTGTGGGCTGTGTCTTTGATGCCCCAATATATGTACATTAAAAGATTTATGTACATTGGAAAAAGTGGCCCTAACCCTCTCTCAGACAGGTAGCAATTCACATGGCAACATGTGTTCCAAAGCCATATTTTAACATATCAGACTCCTAAAAACCTCAAAGAAATTGTTGAACGAAAGCAAGGATGGCCACTTCTGCTCCATTCTAAAAAAATAAAAAGAGAAGAAAGGAACAATTAAGGGATTAAACAAAAAATGCTTTTCAAGCTTATCTAGAAGATATTTCAGTTGATTGTGAGCAGAAATTAATTCAAAGCTATCATCATTTTTTAAGAAAAAGATAGAAGCATGCAGAGGGTTAATTCATGAATGAAGATTTGTGGGCCTGTCATGACCTTTTTCCTGCTACCCTGCAGAATTTCCTTTCATAAAAATGTGCCTGTGCAACTTCACAGTGGCTTTTTCTCCTTGGCAATAAAATGGATGTACTCCAAAACTTGTGTAGATAAATACAACTGCTGAATCAGCTAGGAAAGTGCTACTTTCCAGAATGCCAGTTTAGCTGACGGACAGAAGTTGAACAAAAAATATGAACCGTAACTTATTCCCAGATGTTTGTTGTTCCAGTTACTTCAGCAGCAAGCATTCCAAAACATGATGAAGATGCCAAAAGCATTTATTTTAACTACTACTAGAGTGAAAGTAAAAGTGTTTTCTCACTGGAAATGAACTGTCTGCCCCCAGTCGCAATGTCCCTGCTCCTAGATCAAATCTCACCTTTTTGTAAACAGTAGGAGGCTAGAGTGAATCTGGAGTGTAAACTCAACATTTAAGCCAGTCATTCTTTAAAATCCCTGTTGATTTTAAACATCTATTACTCTAGGAAGGTAAAATTGATAAATCACATTTTTCACAGAACAGTACTTTCAATCAATATGTAAAAGACAAAAGTTATGCTAAATTAATCCAGCAGCTATTGTTAACAATTTAACAAGTTAATACTCCTAATTCCCTGTGCTTGCTAATACAAATAAGTAATTGTTGTTTAAGATTAACTCTAGAGTCACAGCAGCAAACCTACCAAATTATTTGCTGCTTAATCATTTGGGCTGAAGGTACAAGCTTAATTAAAAGCAGAGTCCTTAATTCATTTTGCACTAGCATCCAGCATTAGGATATTCAAATCACAGGCACTAGTGAATTAAAATACCTCATTGTGCTCTGTGTTATTAGTGCCACACATATCAATCTAGATCTAGAAGTTAAGCACTTCCTGCTACTAAGAAATAAAAAAGACAAAGCCCAGTAGGTTAAAAACAAAATAATCAGTATGGCAAGTGATATAACTATATTCAGAAATACTCTCATCTCTTTAATGTGCTATGAACAGTAACAGAAATGGTCAAATACCATTCATTTCCTTAAAACCTCCCTAAAGTAGTTTACTCTTGTATCATCTCACAGGTAGAGGACAATTTCTACTGCAAATAAATTAAATTTCAAATCATCTGGAGTATATTCTCCAGCAGTGTCATTTTTTGGAAAATCAACCAATAACATCCGATCTAAAATATCACAGATTCATGACCATCAAATCACCCATTGGCCACGAGTGTATATTTCATTTTTAGTACACTTTGTGTTGAATAGTATGGGACTTATGTACCAATCATAAAACAGAAGCAGAAAAAGACTCCCCTTCCCCCAAACAAAACAAAACAAATCCACACACAATTAGATGTGCTGCAAATGTCAGCTCTTGTAACAAACAAATCTTTTCTCCAGTAAGTTACAACTAGCACAACACAACAGCTATGCCCAAAACACTGCCAGCAATGTACACTCAAAAACATAAAAGTCCCTTTTACAGCACCCATACCCAATGCCAAATGTATTTTAAGTGACATCACCTAGAATATCCTAGGCTGTTCCACCTCCATTTGTCTTCTACAATAATAAATACAATGCAGGTTGGTGTTTTGGGCTCCAAGAATAGGGATAGAGGTTATCAAGTCTGAGGCAACCACGAAGAAGCAAGTTTTAGGATTTCTCTCATCTTACAGCTAACTACTTCCCTCCTACCACAGCTTTTCTACTTCAAGGTTTTCAATACCACAGACTACCAGAAAAACCCAGTGACTTTGCTGTAAGCCTCCACTAACTAGATTCTGGAGTGCATAAGTAGAAGGACTTAAAATGCACTGGCATAAGTGACCTGACTTAGGGACCCCAAGTTGGCCATTTTGATAACTAGACACAAGAAAATTCTGTAACAGGAACTAAGAATTTGAAAACATTTGACAATTTTGTCCCTTAAGTGCCTAAGAGACTGAAGAGTCCAAAGGCAAGTTTACACCAACCCAATCACACATCAGGGAGCGCTGTAGTGGGACACATTATGGCTGCTTCTTACATATTACCTCCCAAATAAAACAGCATAGATAGGTGCACATCAATAAGATCTCCTGAGAGGAAAAGCTTGTTGGCACAGGCCCAACACCACACTAAGCCAGTTGCATATTCCTGGTTCACAACACAGTTTATATTGAGTGCATCCAGTGCGACTGACAGCAGGTTTTTCTAGTGCCATCATGGGATGGTGTACAAACATGTCCCATTTTCAAATGGCTTCAGTATGCTCAAATCTCAAAGTTCCATTGTCTTTTAGTGTCACTGTGGCAGGATGCAAGCTCCTGACCAAACAATGTCTAAGGAAGGTTCTGAATCTGGCCTACCGACCTGCTTGTGCAGATGATTCACCTCTATTGTTTCTTTTGGTCTGTGAAGGAATGCAATGCCAATTTTATACGTGGACACAAAAAGAAAAACTCTAAAGAGCCTAAATTTATCTCACAGTCTATTCCTTTAACATTCTGATGTCCACTTTTATACTGTTAAGTCTCTGTACCTTTCATACTTCTTAGTCAACTAAATGAAAGACGAACATCCTTCTATCACTGTGGTTAAATCATTCTGATTGTGAACTAATGTAGTGCCATTTCTGTACAAAGAACAAAAAAGCAATGCTTTTGATGTACAAGCAGCTGGGCAGGTCATATACAGGACCTCACCAAGAAGTTGGTAGCCAAGGAAGTGCAGGAATGGGCTCAGAAAATCTGCCACTACATCAATTCCTATGCCTAAGCTATAGGTGACAGGAAGCACTAAAGTCTCAGTTACTGCCAAAATTCAGGAGCTTTACAGCAAGGAAGACCTTCTATCTCTTGACTTAATACAATAATCTATTTACTTAAGCTAAACAAAACCGTTTATTTGGCTGTAAAAAAGTGCAATTATCACCAGTGAAACCACTGGTTTTAGTTGTGGTTTATAATGCTATCAATTGTGGCTTTTCATGCGAATCTACTATGGAAGACACTGGTGTGATAAGGCACCAAGGTGGTCTACAAGGGATACACCCTGAACTGGAAGTACTGTCACACATAGCATGCTGCAGTGTCACACAGTAGGGCTAATTACTGATTAGCTCACCTGCAGCACCACAAAAATCAGATTGTCATTCAGGAAGTGACAGTGTACTCAACATGTTTACTTACAAAACAAGAGTATATATTTCTGCCCTCAGTAATCAGGTGAAGAGCCAATAGAACTGAGGGCTCTATGACTTTCTTCATCAAAGAGCCAAGTTATTTATTTGTAAAAAGAATGAATGTCAATAAATAGCTTTTGATTTGTCAATATCCGCAACAAACTTACAAGCTCAGTGGTTCTACGCTAGTTAGCACTACATCCAAAAGGGACGTAGGGCTCATAATTGACCATAAAATGAATATGAGCCACCAGTGTGATGCATCAGTTGATGCATGCCAGCATATTGTTGCATCTCAAGCAAAACTAAACTAAAGAAGTTATTCTCCTGCTCTAGTTGGCATTGGTGAGGCTGTAGCTGGAGTACTGTATCCAGTGATGGGCACACTTCAAAAAGGATGCAGAGAAGCTTGAGAGAGTCCAGAGAATAGCCACTTGTATGATTAGAGGCCTGAAGAGCAAGCCATATGAGGGAACGCTGACAGATATGGGACTGTTCAGCCTAGGAAAGAAGACTTTGTGGGGGATTTGGGGGCAGCTTCCAAATATAACAGGGGAGAGCATCAGGGGCTAGGTGAACAACTATTCAGAGCACCCCAGTAGAAAACCAGAAGCAATGGTCATAAACTCCTAGAAGGTTTCACACTGGATGCAAGGAAAAACTTCTCCATGGTTCATGTGACCAGACTCTGGAATAGACTCCCAGCTGGGGTGGTGCAGGCACCTACCCTGGAGATCTTCAAAAAGACTGGACGCATACCTTGCTGACATTATTTGACCCCAGCAGTCTTTCCTGCCCAGAGCAGGAGAGCTGGACCTGATAATCTCACAAGGTTGCTTCCAACCCTAAACGTCTGTAAATCTGTGTATACTGAGCCAAACTGTCACATGAAAACTTTTCCGCATGCAGAAGACAAAAGATTATGAGGACATAGAAGAGAAGACAAATATCTGCTTTTAGCAGAGGATAGCTAAAAGCCAGAGTAGTGAACACTTCAGATCTCTTCAGGAACTCTGAAGGTTATTAGAATATCTGTGTTCAGTGCTATGTATTATAATAAGACTCAGAGCTATTAATTTTGAAATAAGTGACTTTATAGTCTGTCACAACATGTCCTAGTATCAGTTTGCATCGATTCCATCTGAATAAAAGCATAACATTCTCTGCACACAACTGGTGGAAATGTGAACAGTTTAATTATACCATAAGCACACTGTAAAACTCAAGCAAGCAGCAAACATCTTTAAACAGATTGCCATGTTTAAATGAGGTTCATAAAGGTCAACATTTTGCTCTTACTCCAGATCCAGATTAGCAAGTGGAAAAGGCAGTTCCCCAAATCACATTATCCAAATTTATGCTACTCAAATATCATTCTGTAGTAGCTTCTGCATGACAGAAGGATATGCAAGCAACCTGATGTAAAGTAAAAAGAGAGACCCTGAACTCAGAAAATACTTGTTTCCCCACAAGATCATGTCCCGTGTTTCAAGTCATGCAGATTTCAGATGAAAATGAGACATCCCACCCCCCAGTTCGGGCAACTTCAACCAGGGATCCCCATATTCAGTGCAGAAAACAAAATCCTCCTTTCTTCACACATACATTTCCACCTGTTTATCACTGTAATGGGCCCATACCCACCGCATACAGCTTACCCAGACCAACAGACTCCCAATAACATAATTCAAAGTGTTTTATAAAGGTTGCCTAGGTGTAAAGAAGAAAAGACTCAAGCTTACAAAGTGGCATCTGTAGATTTCAAAGAACTTTACAAAATAGGTAACCATTAGCCACGCAAGAAAGTGGGTGCAGAGGAGCTCAGCAACTCTGTCACACAGTAAGACACAGAAATATTCCAAAAAAGAATCCAGGCCTCTTGAACCTGTGCACCATACACTGCCCAACCGATCCTAATGATTTCATTACAGGTAACAGAAAATATAATTTTTTGTGCAATGTAGATCCACACGTGTACTCAACATGTTTACTTTTGGTTTGTCAAAAGTACACATTTTATTATGCTGTATCCTGCAAGCAAATTCCCTTTTACAGAGAGGCGCGGTAATTTGTTCTGCTTCGTTCACTAATTTTTACAGACATGTTTGAGATACAACGTAGCTACGCCATTAGACAGGACATCACGTTACCCATGCAAAATGATGCAGGAATTCACAGGTCAATGTCAAATCTACTCAGTTAAAAAAATAAAATAAGAGGGCAAGTAAGTACAGTTTCAAGTGCTACAGGCGCTTCCAGTGTCAGCCCCATGGCAATCGCTTTCAGGCTTTAAAGTGTTTTCCTCTTCCCGGAGGTTACGTTTACAAAACAAACAAACTGACACCAGGGTGGAAAAAGACGGGGAAGAAATATAAGAAGCAGAAAAGGGTGTATGCAAAACGCTGAAGGCACAGAGGGAATCAACAGGAGCCAATCTATTGCCATGACAGTCATCTTAGGCGTTACTTTTAACAACAGAAAGATCCCACAAAACGAGAGGACTGGGGCAGCAGCGACCCAAGCCCCGGCCCTCACCCCCGGGGCCGAACCGCTCGCACCTGACGCGCAAGACCCCCCCCCCGCGCAGGCCGTGCCCAAGACGAGCGGGTGCGGGTGCGTGTGCGCGGAGCCGCCGCGCTCTTCTGGCCGCAGCAGCGGCTTCGCCTCCACGTCTCCCAAGTCAGCCAAGTTCCTCGCGCGACACTCCCCAACCCCCGCGGGCCCGGCCTCACCTCCTTGACGGGCGGGAATTTCTTGCGGCACTCGAGGCTGAGGCCGCGCAGGTCGCCCTGCATGTTTTCCAGCAGCTTCTTCACCGCCTCAGGGCTGCTGGTGCCGGACATGGCGGCGGCAGCGCCGCCGGCCCCGGCCGAGCAGA
>NW_017729022.1:20739258-20740749 GCF_001723915.1 Gavialis gangeticus | reverse complement strand
CAGCCCCGCCCCGCCGGCCCGCCCCGCCCTCTCCCGTTCCCACAACGCCCTGCGCCGCCGCCGCACGTCAGCCTCGCTTCCGCGCGCGCGGCCCGGGGGCGGGGCATCATGGTCGGCTAAGGGAGGACGTCACGCGCCGCGTGCCAGGGCGGGGTCTGAGGGGGAGGGGCAACAACCGCCGCTGCACCAGGGGAGAGGAGAGGGGCGGGGCGTAGCCGTAGCGGTGACGTAGGCGCTTTCCGCTGTCGCTTCGTGTCTTAAAGGCACTGCTGGTGCGGGGCAGGCGGACTCCAGGCCAACAGCGACGCGGCGCAATCCAGCTCCGTTGGGCTGCGGCGCTGTGTACATGCTTACTAAGTCGACTTAAAATAAGCGACATTAGAGAGTACATACATGCAGCTTCGTAACAGTGACAGCCAATTTGGGAGCTGAGTTGACTTCAATGAACTGGAGATAAGAGGTCCGGGAGGTGTATTGTCTTGCACAGCATTTAAGTCAACTGTGCTCCACCTATGGTGTATGCTGTGACATTTAAGTCGACTTAAGAAAGTGAAGTTGGCTTAACCATTAGAAAGTGAATACATGCACACACACCATGAGTGTCTCTTCCCCAGTCCTCAGAGATAGACAAGCCCATAGCCCCACCTTAAAGCACCTAGGAAAGCCCCAGGGTTCCCCTACCTCAAACTCCTACAGGAGGGTGCAGAGAAGCTACAGCCATAGAGGCAGGACTAGGAGTCACAACACCCCCTGCAGCAAGGGGAAGTTGAGGCTGGAGGTCACAAGGACCTTTGTGACTGAGGGGGTCAGGCATGGGAGCAAGCTCCCTGGAGAAGCTGTGAGATCTCTAGCCCTGGAAGCTTTCAAAGGCAGGTGGCAGACACTTAGGTTGGTGGGGATGTTAGGCAGGGATGAGCCTGCCTTGAGCAGCGGCCTGGACTAGATGATCCCTTCAGCCCTACTCTGACCCTGGGCCTCGGAATAGTGGCAGCTGATCAGACTTCATTTCTACTCGCGCAAAAAGATACGAAATAGATCACAGTGAGGTAGAAAGCTGGGAGGAGTGCGCAGAATCCTGTCAGATCTGGAGGGAGCATCTGGCACTAGGTGCAGCACAGTGAAGCAGCTTTGATCCAGAGGAGGGAAGCAAAGTGAGAAAGAAGAAAGCAGCATACTCTAAATTTGAACTCCAACTCACAAAACACATGGATCTGTGAAACTTGTCACAAGTTGTGTCGCTCTCATGTTCAGCTTGCCAGCCACAAGTGGATTCATCAGGCATCTGACTAGACCTCTTATGTGTACATCATGATCCAGGCCTGATATATGTTTACCGAAACAACTGCTATACTCCTAACTCAGCCAAGGACTAAGGACATGCAGGGGCCGCAGGCAACACTTCAAGGACACTCTCAAGGCAAACATTAAGAAGTGTGTGGGGCATTGACATCACAAATTGGAAAAAACTAGCCCAGGACAGGGCTTCAGGGC
>NW_017729022.1:20732553-20734258 GCF_001723915.1 Gavialis gangeticus | reverse complement strand
AAACTCAAGCAAGCAGCAAACATCTTTAAACAGATTGCCATGTTTAAATGAGGTTCATAAAGGTCAACATTTTGCTCTTACTCCAGATCCAGATTAGCAAGTGGAAAAGGCAGTTCCCCAAATCACATTATCCAAATTTATGCTACTCAAATATCATTCTGTAGTAGCTTCTGCATGACAGAAGGATATGCAAGCAACCTGATGTAAAGTAAAAAGAGAGACCCTGAACTCAGAAAATACTTGTTTCCCCACAAGATCATGTCCCGTGTTTCAAGTCATGCAGATTTCAGATGAAAATGAGACATCCCACCCCCCAGTTCGGGCAACTTCAACCAGGGATCCCCATATTCAGTGCAGAAAACAAAATCCTCCTTTCTTCACACATACATTTCCACCTGTTTATCACTGTAATGGGCCCATACCCACCGCATACAGCTTACCCAGACCAACAGACTCCCAATAACATAATTCAAAGTGTTTTATAAAGGTTGCCTAGGTGTAAAGAAGAAAAGACTCAAGCTTACAAAGTGGCATCTGTAGATTTCAAAGAACTTTACAAAATAGGTAACCATTAGCCACGCAAGAAAGTGGGTGCAGAGGAGCTCAGCAACTCTGTCACACAGTAAGACACAGAAATATTCCAAAAAAGAATCCAGGCCTCTTGAACCTGTGCACCATACACTGCCCAACCGATCCTAATGATTTCATTACAGGTAACAGAAAATATAATTTTTTGTGCAATGTAGATCCACACGTGTACTCAACATGTTTACTTTTGGTTTGTCAAAAGTACACATTTTATTATGCTGTATCCTGCAAGCAAATTCCCTTTTACAGAGAGGCGCGGTAATTTGTTCTGCTTCGTTCACTAATTTTTACAGACATGTTTGAGATACAACGTAGCTACGCCATTAGACAGGACATCACGTTACCCATGCAAAATGATGCAGGAATTCACAGGTCAATGTCAAATCTACTCAGTTAAAAAAATAAAATAAGAGGGCAAGTAAGTACAGTTTCAAGTGCTACAGGCGCTTCCAGTGTCAGCCCCATGGCAATCGCTTTCAGGCTTTAAAGTGTTTTCCTCTTCCCGGAGGTTACGTTTACAAAACAAACAAACTGACACCAGGGTGGAAAAAGACGGGGAAGAAATATAAGAAGCAGAAAAGGGTGTATGCAAAACGCTGAAGGCACAGAGGGAATCAACAGGAGCCAATCTATTGCCATGACAGTCATCTTAGGCGTTACTTTTAACAACAGAAAGATCCCACAAAACGAGAGGACTGGGGCAGCAGCGACCCAAGCCCCGGCCCTCACCCCCGGGGCCGAACCGCTCGCACCTGACGCGCAAGACCCCCCCCCCGCGCAGGCCGTGCCCAAGACGAGCGGGTGCGGGTGCGTGTGCGCGGAGCCGCCGCGCTCTTCTGGCCGCAGCAGCGGCTTCGCCTCCACGTCTCCCAAGTCAGCCAAGTTCCTCGCGCGACACTCCCCAACCCCCGCGGGCCCGGCCTCACCTCCTTGACGGGCGGGAATTTCTTGCGGCACTCGAGGCTGAGGCCGCGCAGGTCGCCCTGCATGTTTTCCAGCAGCTTCTTCACCGCCTCAGGGCTGCTGGTGCCGGACATGGCGGCGGCAGCGCCGCCGGCCCCGGCCGAGCAGAAGGCAGCGCCTGGCTCCGCGGGCCCGGCCGGACACGTCTGCGCGG
>NW_017729022.1:20725891-20732351 GCF_001723915.1 Gavialis gangeticus | reverse complement strand
CAGCCCCGCCCCGCCGGCCCGCCCCGCCCTCTCCCGTTCCCACAACGCCCTGCGCCGCCGCCGCACGTCAGCCTCGCTTCCGCGCGCGCGGCCCGGGGGCGGGGCATCATGGTCGGCTAAGGGAGGACGTCACGCGCCGCGTGCCAGGGCGGGGTCTGAGGGGGAGGGGCAACAACCGCCGCTGCACCAGGGGAGAGGAGAGGGGCGGGGCGTAGCCGTAGCGGTGACGTAGGCGCTTTCCGCTGTCGCTTCGTGTCTTAAAGGCACTGCTGGTGCGGGGCAGGCGGACTCCAGGCCAACAGCGACGCGGCGCAATCCAGCTCCGTTGGGCTGCGGCGCTGTGTACATGCTTACTAAGTCGACTTAAAATAAGCGACATTAGAGAGTACATACATGCAGCTTCGTAACAGTGACAGCCAATTTGGGAGCTGAGTTGACTTCAATGAACTGGAGATAAGAGGTCCGGGAGGTGTATTGTCTTGCACAGCATTTAAGTCAACTGTGCTCCACCTATGGTGTATGCTGTGACATTTAAGTCGACTTAAGAAAGTGAAGTTGGCTTAACCATTAGAAAGTGAATACATGCACACACACCATGAGTGTCTCTTCCCCAGTCCTCAGAGATAGACAAGCCCATAGCCCCACCTTAAAGCACCTAGGAAAGCCCCAGGGTTCCCCTACCTCAAACTCCTACAGGAGGGTGCAGAGAAGCTACAGCCATAGAGGCAGGACTAGGAGTCACAACACCCCCTGCAGCAAGGGGAAGTTGAGGCTGGAGGTCACAAGGACCTTTGTGACTGAGGGGGTCAGGCATGGGAGCAAGCTCCCTGGAGAAGCTGTGAGATCTCTAGCCCTGGAAGCTTTCAAAGGCAGGTGGCAGACACTTAGGTTGGTGGGGATGTTAGGCAGGGATGAGCCTGCCTTGAGCAGCGGCCTGGACTAGATGATCCCTTCAGCCCTACTCTGACCCTGGGCCTCGGAATAGTGGCAGCTGATCAGACTTCATTTCTACTCGCGCAAAAAGATACGAAATAGATCACAGTGAGGTAGAAAGCTGGGAGGAGTGCGCAGAATCCTGTCAGATCTGGAGGGAGCATCTGGCACTAGGTGCAGCACAGTGAAGCAGCTTTGATCCAGAGGAGGGAAGCAAAGTGAGAAAGAAGAAAGCAGCATACTCTAAATTTGAACTCCAACTCACAAAACACATGGATCTGTGAAACTTGTCACAAGTTGTGTCGCTCTCATGTTCAGCTTGCCAGCCACAAGTGGATTCATCAGGCATCTGACTAGACCTCTTATGTGTACATCATGATCCAGGCCTGATATATGTTTACCGAAACAACTGCTATACTCCTAACTCAGCCAAGGACTAAGGACATGCAGGGGCCGCAGGCAACACTTCAAGGACACTCTCAAGGCAAACATTAAGAAGTGTGTGGGGCATTGACATCACAAATTGGAAAAAACTAGCCCAGGACAGGGCTTCAGGGCGATGCCTTGCAAGAGAAGGTACATCTTACTTTGAGGAAAGCCATCACACCCTAGAAGCAGAAAAAACAACAGAAATGAAAGAAAAGGAAACAAGACCAAGAAATCCGATTCGACCCTCCCTTTAACCACTACCTATATTATCTGCCAGAGAGTCTGCAGCTCTAGGATGGCTTTCTTAGCCATCAACAGACTCATCTACAACCCTTTACTTGACCCCTGGGAGGGATCATCCTCAACTATGAGGGATCATCACCGCTGATGCCACCATCATCCGGAGGATCAGCGGTTGTCTATTTTCTATTTACACCCCATGTGTGTAAACAACATGCTGCCTCTGGACGCAAGTCATATCACAGCCTCAATGGGGCCACCGTAAACTGGCTGCCTGTTTTATAGCTATGCATAAGAAAGTTTGTGCATTAGTCCCATAGCACCCAACCTTCAGTCCGTGGGATGAATCTGATCCATGAGGGGATATCAGCAGCTTGTGGGGCTCTCTACAGGTCTGGAAATTTGGCAGCTGGAGAGTAGTTGCAGCATTAATTGTCCCAGTTTCCAGTGCCACCACCACTCCCCTGCCACCAAATTGCCTAACCTACGGGGAGCCCTGAGGACTGAATGACAGAGCGCCACATGCTGGCATGCAAAACAAGGCCACAGCACACAGGGCTGGGTTGGACCAGATTTGGTACATGGAGCTGGAGTTGTACTTGTAGCTGGATCTGGTGCACAAGACTGGGCCAGCATGCAGGGTTACAACCAGAGACCAACCCCACACTGGATCCAGCCTGCAGAATCTGGCTCATGAACCATCCCTGTGTCTCTCATCCACACCACAGGACTGGAAAGATGAGAACCACTGCATTAGGCTTACAGTGCACCTCTGCCTCTACTTGAGGTCACATGCAAATAGCTAATTGGGAACAATAACAAGTAGAAGTGCTTTTTATACTAATTGGAGAAGATCGAAGATGAGGAACCTGAATGTTTCACAGTAAATAATGGTATTAACATCATAGGTATCTCAGAAATATGGTGGAAAGAGGAAAAATCAATAGAATGCTGTAAAACCGGGATAGAAATTATACAGGAAAGACAGAATTGGTTTTACTAGTTGGGGAATGGCACTTCACTTCAAAGACTGCAATCAAATCAAATAGGGTAGATTTTTCAAGTACAAAGAGAGGTACCATAGAGTTTCTGTGGATAGAAATTGTGTGTTTCAGTAGAAAAAAAAGTACATCTAGAGATATACTATTGACCCCAGACCAGGACAGCAGCAGCAAACTACAAATGCTATGGGAGTTGGGAGAGACTATGAAAGCAGAAAACACAGTAATAATGAGTGATTTCAACTATCCACAAGTAGACTGGCTCAATCTAACACCGTGCTAGGATGCAGAGACCAAATTTCTTGACAGTATAAAATATGTTTTCTGGAGCAGTTAGCCCTGGAACCTAGAAGAGGAAAAGCCACTCTTGACATAGTCCTAAGTAATGCATAGGTTCTGGTTCAAAGGGTGTTTGCAATAAAAACACAGTTGCGCTGTGGTCAGACATCCATGTAGGAGGGGACATAAGGAAAATATCTACCACAGTAGCCTTTAACTTAAAAAATGGAGATGCTACCACAATGAAGTTTGTTAGACAGAAGTTACAGGGGGTTCCTTTAAGGAGATAAAGAACTTACAAACTTGTTTAAGAATAGCATATTGGAGGTTCAGAGCAAATGCATACTGCAAATCAAAAAAATGGCAAGTGGACCAAAAGAAAGCCAGCATGGTATAAAGGCAGAGTTGCAGAGGCAATAAACAGAAAAAAGGCTTTGTTCAAAGGGGGAGAAGTCAAATCCTAATGAGGAAAATAAAAAAGAGCATAATCTCCTTCACCTCTATCCAAAAAAGAAGTAGTACAGTAAAAGCTCTGCTATCCGGCATCCCCCAGGAATGGGAGATGACAGATAACAAAATATGCTGGTTAATTGAGCAGCCCCGGCTGCCACTTCTCCCACTGCATCGGGGGCGTCCCTCCGTCCCTCCTGCAGGCCCTGCAGGCCCCATGGGAGAGGGAGGCAGGCCCCGCACAGTCCTATGCAGCTTGTTATGCCCCTGCGCCATGGGGGCTTGGCAGCACAGGCTGCTTTGGCCTGGGCCATGGGGGCTTGGAGAAACCGGAAGTGCCATGGTGGACACTTCCATTTTCACTTTATCTTACAAGCCAGCATGCCGGTTAGTGGAGCATGCCGGCTTGTAGGATGCGGGATAGCACAGCTTTTACTGTAGTAGTAAAACAAATGTTTACTAAGAGAACTGAGTTTTGTGCTCATCCAGTTCATCTCGCAGCAAACCTTTTGGATCCTCAACACATAGGACAACATTTATCAGAAGATAAATTATTTACTGTTCTCGATATAATTATGGAAGTAGCTAAGAATGTCCCCAACATTGATGAAATAACTGTGACGACAGACATTGTCGAGTACCGTGCAAAATAAACAAATTGGAGCAAAGACATCATCTGGCGGGCAGCAGAGAATATGTCTCCTCTCACATGGTGGAAGGGATGCTGTAACACCCAACTGTTGTCCGGGATTGCTCTAAGGATCCCAAGCATTCCACCAACGGCAGCTTCTTGTGAACAGAACTGGAAGACTTTCAGCTCAATGAAGACAAAACAGAGGAATAGACCAACAAATGAAAGCACATCCAAGTTTGTTTCTATTTCTCAAAATCTCTTGTTTCTGGAGAATCAGTCAAAAGCACAATTAGTGAAGAAGATGCAGTTTGATGATAAGCTGCCCTTGCTCATCGACTCATTGGTGAAACCATTCCTTAGCAAAAAAGAACGTGGTTCAAGTAGTTCCAAATCAGATTTGCCTCAATCTGATTCTGAAATGGAACTAGTAAGTAGTGCAAGTGATTCTACAGATAGTGACAGTGAAACTGGAGGTGCTGCAATGACCTCGGTGGAAGAGAATTAACTTTGCTGAAGTAGATGAGTGGGCAACCATGGCATATCATACACAGTTCTGTGGGTGTGCTAAAATTAGTGTCTCAATAGTTTTCAGTGCCTTTGTTTTTTTTCTTAAATTGAAATGAACAATGTTAGGGAAGTACATGCTATTGTGTATTTATTGTCTTTACATTTTTACAAGTATTCCAATAAAAACAATTTCTTTCCACATAAAGCTTTGAATTTGTTTGAATATAACATTTAAACCACATTAAGTGTGCTGAATTTAATTTTTTTCCTAATCAAATGTTTCAGTTCAAATACTTGTGGCTACTGGGACATAAAATTAACATGGGGGTATGTTTTTTAGTTTTGTTTACTAAATATAAGAAAAACATGCTAAATCAGATCACACTCTATTTAGGGCATTGGAAAGTTTTCCGGAAAACCCACATCTCTGTCCTGAAGGAGCACAGATTGGAAATTGGTGAACTCCTAACTGTAGTATGCAACATATCACTAAAAACTAAGGCAGTTGTGTAGTCATTGTATTACAGGGAAAGTCCACTCATGGATTAGAAACTGGTTTAATGATAGAAAACAAAAAGTGAGTATACCTGGTCAGTTTTCAGGAGGGAAAGCAGTAAACAGCAGCCTTCCCCTCCCCCTCCCCCCCCAAGATCTGTTGGGACTAGTGTTGTTTAGTATATTCATAAATGATCTAAAAAGGGGGCTTAGTAAGGTGGCCAGAGTTGCACTATTGAGCGAATGGCAAGTGAAATTCAACTTGGACAAGTGTAAAGTGATTCACGTGGGCAAAAATAACCCAAATTATGCCTACACTACGATGGGCTCTACATCAGCTGTTATCACACAGAAAAGAGATCTGGGAGGCATTGTGGACAGTTAACTGAAAACACTAGCGCAAAGCTCAGCAGCCATCAAGAAGGTGAACAAGCAGCCATCAAGAAGGGATAATTAAGAAATTTGTAAACAAAACAGAAAGTATCATTACGCCCCTTTATAAATTCATGGTGCATTTAGACCTTGAACTGCCCGGTTGCAGTCCCTACAGCTCAAAAAGAATGTAGATGAACTAGAGAAAGGCAAGTCGAGGTGCACCAATACATCAGTCCATATTGTATCGGCACTGATAAAAGGAAAATTAACATTAAATTAGCAATCAGCTTTTTTTGGCTGATGTGGCTGATAAATAATCCATGCATGCAGCCACAGCATGCACGCACCCAGGAGTGCAGCCCAGCAGCGTAGAGAGCAGCATCTGGCTGGTAAATCTGTGGGGGAAAGGGGCACGGGGGTGCAGATTGAGGCAGCCACAGTTAGGGAGGGAGTGGGACAGGGGGAGGTGGAGGCATTGGACAGCCAGGGTGGGGCAGGGCACGAATGGAGCCATGAGTGGCTTGTGTGGGGTGTGGGGAGGCTTCCACTGCTGCATGCATCCCAGGGGAGGCATGGGGGGCATATACCCCCTGGTGAGGGTGGGCTGCTGCTGCATGCTAGGGGCTGGGAGTTGTCCCAGGCTCTTCCTAGTGGGAGGCACCAGAGCAGGGCTGTGCTTGGGGCAGGTGGCAGCAATGCTGGCAGAAGGACTACGGGGAGGGGGCTACAGCAAACTTTGGTGTGGCCATAGCCTCCTGCCCTGAGCACAGCCCCAACCCAGCCCTCCCATCGGGAAGAGCCTGGTGCCACTCAGCCCTAAGCAGGCAACACCAGCCTGCCACCACCCCGTGCACAGATCCAGGGGGCATATGCCTCCCATAGTTTCGTAGTTTGTAGGGTCGGAAGGGACCTGAGCAGTTCACTGAGTCTGACCCCCTGCCATGGCAGGAAAGAGTACTGGGGTCAAATGACCCCAGCAAGGTGATTATCTAGCCTCCTCTTAAAGACCCCCAGGGTAGGAGCCAGCACTACTTCTCTTGGAAGTTGGTTCCAGATCCTAGCTGCCCTGACCGTGAAGTAGTGCCTCCTGGTAGCTAGCCTGAATCTACCCTCTGCC
>NW_017729022.1:20717824-20720891 GCF_001723915.1 Gavialis gangeticus | reverse complement strand
ACCAGGTTGGTCTGACAGGACCTGCCTCTAATGAACCCGTGTTGGTTGCCCCTAAGCATAATCTCCCCTGCTGGCCCCTCGTGGACATGTGCCAGAATAATTCTCTCAAAAAGCTTGCCCAGGATTGAGGTAAGACTAACTGGCCTATAGTTTCCCAGGCCCTCCTTCCTCCTCTTTTTGAAGATGGGAACCACGTTGGCCATCTTCCAGTCCTCTGGCACCACACCAGAGCACCATGAGTGCTTGTAAAGCCATGCCAGGGGTCCCGCAATGACCTCAGCCAATTCCCTCAGTACTCTAGGGTGGAGATTGTCCAGACCAGCTGATTTGAATACATCCAGTCCCTCCAGAGGTTTCCTAAGTAGTTCCTCACTAACCCTTGGCCTAGGTGCACCTCCCCTGGGGTCTAAGGGGGGCCCAGAGGGGGGGTGGTTGTTCCAGCCCCTGCTCAGGAAAATGGAGGCAAAGAAATCATTAAATATGTTAGCTTTGTTGTCTGGTGTGATGACCAAATTTCCTAGCGTGTCCTGCAGGGGCCCCACATTACCCGGAACCTTCTTTTTGCCCCCTATGTATTTAAAAAAGGACTTCTTGTTGTCCGTGATCTGGGAAGCTAGTCCTAGTTCCATCTCTGCCTTGGCCTTCCCGACTGCCCCGCTGCAGCCCCAAGCAACCGCAGTATAGTCCTCCCTGGTGATGGCCCCTCCCTTCCATTGGATGTACGCCTCCCTTTTAGCTAGGAGACACTCCCAGATGCTTTTGGTGAGCCATGGGGGCTTTTGCGCCCTCCTTTCCCCTTTGATCCGTGTTGGGATTACCTCCCTTTGGGCTTGGAGGATTGTCTCCTTAAGGAGCGACCACTCTCCTTGGACACCTGGCTCCCCTCCCCTCTGGGACCTCAGTGCTTCCCCAACTATTCTCCTTAGCTCATTGAAATCTAGGGCTGCTGCCTTGCTGTAGGCCTTTGCCACCATGTCTCCCTTGAGGATGTGCGCAGCAGCAGGAGCCACCTCCCCCTGCACCCCCAGATAAGCCGCTCGCAGCTTCATCCCCTGCCTCACTCCTTCCCTCACTGTGGGGGCCTCAATCTGCCCCACCCCATACCCCTTCTCTCCCACAGAGTTACCAGCCAGACACTGCTCACCAAGCTGCCAGGCTGCATTTTGGCAATTGGATTGGTATTGGCTGATATGGCTTGTTAATAATTGGTATCAGCACAAAAAAATCTTTATCAGTGCACCCCTAGTAACAAGGGTGATTAGTAGTATGGAGGGGCTTCCATATAACAACATACTAAAGATGGTAGGCAAATTCAGTTTAGAAAAGAGATGTTTGAGGGTTTACAAGACACTAAATGGTGAAGAGAAAGTTAATAGGGATTTATTATTTACTGTTATATTATACAAGAACTAGGGGTCATAAAAGAAAAAAACAAGGAGGTAGTTTAAAACTGACAAAAGGAAGTACTTTTTCATACAGAGTTCCATTAAAAACTGTAGAGCTCATTCCCACCTGATATTGGAAGTTTAACTAGTTTCTAAAAAAAGCATTAGAGAAATTCTTGAAGGGAAGGTGCATTAGTAGCTATTGAACATGGGAGCTAGGGGTCCAGCCTCTGAATCAGAACTTCCTAGACCTTAAATGTTGGATATTGCAAGTGAGAGAGGAACAGTGGAAAAAACCCTGGCTGTACCCAGTTCACTCTCCCTTTCAGCATCCACTTTCTGCCACTGTGTGACATGGGATACTGGACAAGACCTATCGTCTGACCAAGTAAATAGCAGTTCTCATGTTCTTGTGTACCCTGTCTTCTGCATGTTTCCCCACTGTAAAGTTCCCAGCTTCTTATTGAGCCAAGTCTCCAACACATTAATACCAAAGGGAAGAACCTATGAGAATGTCAATACCAACTCTGCTTTGAACGTACTTTTTTGTGAAAATGGGGCATATCTACACATGCTTAAGGTGACGCATCTACATGTGTGCCCAGGACCACAGCACGTTAAGCAGTCAAAGCAACCCTGGCTGGCAGAGGCCCAGCCCAGGGCTGCTCTGGCCCAGCTAGACATGCAGCAGAGGAGCTGGCTGGGGCACAAGGGTGCTCTAGTGTGGGGCTAACCAGCAAGCAGCCCCCATACTGAAGCATCCTTGTGCCCCAGCCAGCCTTATTAGAGTCTACACATGTGATGCTGCCGAATAGAAAACAAGTACTACCCTGCTGCATAGTTAATTAGTATTAGGAAATACAAGTACTACCCTGCTGCAGAGTTAGTTTCCTTCAGCCTAATAGGACCACATGTGTCTAGGTGAGATGTTTACTGTTGAACTAATTAGTTTACTCTGCAGTAAACATCTTGTGTAGATGCACCCACAAAGTATTTGTGAAACTTCCTAGTCAGTTCAGTAGAGTTAGAGTGATATTATAGCCCCAACAGTCCTGCCCCAAAATACGTACGAAAGAAAAGGAGATTTTGGTGATAGCTTTTATCGAGCCAGTTAATCTAACATCTTTCCCAAACATTTAGTAGGTACAATAAAAGACACCACTATAAAATGTTTTCCTTCAGGCAGTTTATTTTGGAAGTAACTGCTGCTCCTTCTTCAGCAGAACACAGATATCACAACACCAGAGTTCATCTTCCCTACTGCATCACGCTTTGGTTTTAGATGGAAGGTATCTTCCTGGGAGTATGTAACAATAGGCAGCATTTTAACAGTTAAAATGTTCTCCTGTGTGTTCAGAAGTCCCAATTTCATAACACAAATGGTTCTTTTTCCTATGCAAACTTCCCTTTGCAACTGAAAGTTCATGTCCTCTGCAAAATGTCATAAATTGTAGTAGTCTTTATTAGGTAACTATTATACATGTGAAATCTGTCAAGTAACCCTTCTGCCGGGCACCGGTCAGCAGCACAAAGGCCGGGTTCACATTTTCAGGTCTCTCATAAATTTATTCCTGTGGCTTGGGCCCCCACCCAGAAATCTGGGAACACTAAATTAATTACTAGGCTGTCCTACATAAACAATCCCCCCTCCCCCCTTGCAAGCAGTGTAACAACCCCCCCCC
>NW_017729022.1:20705614-20717574 GCF_001723915.1 Gavialis gangeticus | reverse complement strand
CCTTCAGCGGTGCAAGGGGCCCCTCGGTGCTCTCAGAGGGATAGTGGCAAAAACTGCAGGAAAACTCAAAAAACCCCCCCAGGTTGATTAATGCCTACAGCCAGCCCAAAACTGGCAGGATTAAAAACACCTAGGTTCCAACCCTGTTTAAGCTGCCAGGCCTAAATCCTGTCCAGATACCCCAAGGAACCAACACTCTTTCCCCAGTATTAATTCCTTAAAACCTCAAAAAAGAAAAAAAAAGGGAAGAAAAGGTGGAGAGCAGTTCCTAAACACTGGGACAATTTCCGCCCCCCCCACCTGAGCTTCCCTTTTCACTATCTGCTGCTAGCTGCTTCTCCTCCCCCAAAACCAGTCTAGCCCCCCATGTATCCCTTTGCATGACATCACCCGGGCCTTGTCCAGTCAGGGAGCACCACATGCCAGTTCTTCTCCCAATCAATCCGTCTGAGGAATCCTCTGTTTCCCCTGGCCAATGAGGCCAGAGGGTTTTACGTATTTTCCCCAAGATACAGACCCCAGTTTGCTATGTGTTGAATACATGGCCAAACAGGGGCCAGCTTGCCCACATAAAAAAATCACACACAAAACACATTAAATTGCCGTTGTTTTACTGCATAAGATAACTTTTCCTAATTTGTTAGTAATACCCCCCCCCCAAACACACAGTATGCATCCAGTGGTGGGGGGGGGAGGGGTATTTCTAACAAATTAGGAAAAGTTATCTTATGTAGTAAAACAACGGCAATTTAATGACAAGGACCCTACCCTTCAAAGTAAATATCTGCACAAAACCCAGGAACTTCTGAGGTGGTTTCTGAATTTAAAATAGTGTCTACAGCACAGTACCTTCTACTTTGTCAGATATGATTTCTGTGACTGTTCACCCAGTTAAACTTGTGAGTCCTCATTGCTTTAAAATGGGACTGTCAGAGGTGTAACACACTGGAATTTAATAAAAAACTGGTTGCACAAGAAGGAATACAATCCAGCACATTCTTCCACAACTTAGCTGGTTCTGCAGTATGAACAGCAGTTTAAAAAAAAAAGAAAGCATACTTTTTTCATAAGGGTTTGTAGATACAATTCTAAACATACAGCAAGAATGGAACTGTTGAATAAGGGCTTGTCTGCACATGCATTAGATTTGGATCTGAATTAACCTACATCAGGAAGAGATGCTTTTATTTTGGAATAATCGAGTCCATACTTGCATTTTTTCCAAAACACTTTTTCTCCTTTACATTCATACCTAATTTATTCCATAATAACCTTTGTGTGTAGACAGTCCTTAAAAAATGCTATTATTTGTAGAAAATATTAGCTGCAGGAATTCTAAGACTGAACTTACTTTGTCTGAAGTGCTCTATAGATTTAAAAAAAAAACTCCAAAGCTCGTAAGTATTGCATAATAAAAACAGTCCAAAGCAATAAACAAATGCATGATAGAGGAGATTAAAATCTAAACAGAAAAACACCCAAGGATTACTGTTCTAATTTTAGAGATGATGAACTGAGCATGCCCAAAGTTACACAGAGAATGTGACAGATGGCAATTAAATTCAGAATTCCTGAATCTTGGGCCTGTTCCTTAAATCACAAGATCAGCCTTCTCCTTTGTTTGACATAAGCCTTATATAAAAGAAGTTGTACCAGTTTAAGTTTTAAATCGTTTAAAATCTGTGTTATGTCATAGAAACAAGTTCCTATCGTTTAAAATCTGTGTTATGTCATAGAAACAAGTTCCTATCGTTTAAAATCTGTGTTATGTCATAGAAACAAGTTCCTATAAGATAGGTTGTGAATTTACAGAGTATTAGCTACAGAGTAGTAGCTATTTGTGTGTATGCTCTTATAAATATCTGACTTGGAACAAAAAGTGTCCAGATAATCTGACCCAAGACTGGTTTGGTGCTTTCTCTGGCTTGCTTCTTAGCTTCACTCTCTGATCTAGCTTTCTGACTTGGCTTATCCCTGGACTTTGCCCTCTGTTTGATCTCCTGACCTTTTAACTAGCCTTTCCCCCGGACTTTTCTCCTGGATTCTCCTGACCTGATTTAACCTCAAATTTTGCTCATCTATCCAAGCCCTAGTCAGTGCTTGATTCCCCAAGTGACCCCACACCTGGCCACTCATATCCCTGGTGTGACAAGTATTTACACAAGCACAGTTATATTAGGATACTTTTAAGTTATTTTAGGTCTTCACTGTGTCTTGATTTTAGTTAATTGAAATCTATTCCCAAAGTTTTCAGATTAAGTTGAAATGAGCTTGGTTTAAAGTTAAATTAGCAAAGCCAAACCCACCTATTGACTCGGTTTCACTAAACCAGTTTAAAATAATATCTTAAGTTAAATTAACAGAACGTTCTTGTGTATGCAAGTCCCTGGTCACATTTTAAGAGTGAAATAAGCCATTGGACTTATTTAGAAGATGCATTTAGCTTTGGGAATATATTATTGTTATTATATTATTGTTTGGCATATTATGACATTATAGACTGTTCTGTGTCAAATAGTAAATGACTGAAATAACTCGCTGTTGCTTCATGGCCCTTATTGTCAGCAAAACTGCTTGAGACCTATTAAGATTTGATAAGTAGCCTCTGGGAACCATTATACTTGCATATTCCAAGCATAGATTCATAAAAAATTAGGGTTGGAGACCATCTAGTTCAATCCCCTGCTCAAAGTAGGACCATCCCCAACTATATCATCCCAGCCAAGGCTTTGGTCACTGGGTCTTGAAAACCTCCGAGGATGGAGATTCCGCAATCTGTCTGGGTAACCTCTTCAGCCTCCCCCTGAGCTCCCCCATAATTTGAACCCTGCCTATGACTTCCCCTTAGCTTGGTGTAATTTTGCAAACTGAGTGTACTCCATCCCATCTTCCAGACTGCTGATGAAGATCATTGAACAAAACCAGCCCCAGAACCAACCCCGAAGCACTCTACTTGATACCAATTCCCAACTAGACATCAAGCCATTGATTACTACCCTTCTAAGCCCAATGATCCAGTCAGTTTTGTATCCACCTTATAGTCCACTCATCCAACTTAGACTTCCTTAGCTTGCTGGCAAGAATGTTGTGGGGGACTATCAAAAGCCTTGCTAAAGTCAAGGTATATCATATCAACTGCTGTCCCTGCATCCACAGCCAGTCACTCCCTCATAGAAGGCAATCAGGTTGGTCATTCATGACCTGCCCTTGGTGAATCCAAGCTGACTGTTCCTAATTACCTTCTTTTCCTCTACATGCTTAGAAATAGATTCCTTGGGAGCATGGCTCCATGATTTTGCTAGGGACCAAGTTGAAGCTGACCACTCTGTAGTTTCCTGGATACTCCTTCTCTTTCTTAAACATGGGCACTGTATTTGCCCTTCTCCAAACATCCAGGACCTGATCACCACAAGTTTTCAAAGATAATGACCAGCAGCTCTGCAATTAAATTAGCCAACTCCCTCAGCACACTTGGGTGCATTGTGTTCAGCCCCCATGGATTTGTACACATCCAGCTTTTCTAAATAGTCCCTAACCTTTCCTAAATAGTTCTTTCACCACTGGCTGCTTACCTCTTCCCCAAACTGTGCTACCAGGTGCAGGAGTCTAGGAGCTGACCTTGCCTGTGAAGACTGATGTAATGAAGGTATCTTTGAGTACTTCAGCCTTTTATGCATCATCTGTCACAAGGTTCCCTCTAAGCCTGAGCAATACTCTTATACTCCTTTCTAGTCATATATCAATGCATATCAGTCCTTTTTTATTGCATTAAAGGCAGTATGGCAGTATTCATTCTAGTATTCTAGGTGTCTGTTTCTACTTCTCAGCTCTCCTAATGAATGTATGTTTAGCCCTGGCATTTAAAGACTCAGCCTTACTGTCACCAAAAGTAATGGCAAAACTATTAGTGGCAGTGACACTGAACCTTTATGCTGATTGATAATCCTAATTTACTTTCCATTGGCCATAGCATAGATACTCCTCCAACCCCTCCTTTCAAACATTTTACTAATATTTCAGTATATACGTTATTTATATACATACATGGATACAGTACACATCAAATTTGAGCAATAAGGAGAGGATTTTGTTCCATAACTGGTTGTACATAAAAGGAAGTACAGTACTAAGAGACAAAACTGAAAATGTATATTTAAAACTAGAACAGGACAGGAATGTATTAACAGTCATTTTTCAAAGTCTGTAAGTCTGTGTCACTGCTTTAATCTATGTAAGTACTTACAAGATCACTACGATATTGTGCTTCCCAATCAGTAATGGATTTTATCCTCAATACCCCTCAAAAGGAATTCATCACCATTTTCATAACTAAAGGCTATGTGAAATTTGACCCCTTTATTCATGTACCCACAAAAGGAATAGACTTTACTTCCTTGCTTCTCAAAGTTGAATTTCTTGATTCTCCCTTTAGACTAAGCCAGTGGGCTTAGTCCCATGACATTCATTTGGCCTACCTTTTGATCCTGTGGACTAGATGAATGTCATGGGGCTGGTCCAATGGGTCCCATGCCACCCCTGGCCCAGATGTGCAGGGTCACATTATCTGGTCTGTGGGGCTCCCCAAATGTCCAAACATTTGGCAGCAGGGGAATGGTGCCACTGCTCCCCATTGCCACATTTTCAGACCAAGGGGGAGCCCATGGTGGCTGGATGACATGATGCCAGGGTCTGAATCTGGCCTGCAGGCTAGGGGTTGATCACCTCTGGACTGGGCCTCAAGTACAGCAATCAACTGGGTACTACTACCTCCAAGTCTTCCTTTGGTAGCCTTCGCCATAAGTGAACAAACAACAACTGTTAAAATAAAGTAGTGCTTAACCACAACAGGAGAACAAAGCATAGCACAGTTCATAGACTTAGGGTGTTAAGTATTATCTTAAAACAGAAGTGTCCATACATTAGGGCAAGAAAACAAAAAGGCCTTTTGAGTGTCTCAGAGATAAACCTCTTCCAGCAAGGGTTCTCTCTAAGCGGTTTTGGGCAACTCAGGTTGCACTCATAAGTGACTGCTCCATGACCAGTTCAGCATCTCTGATCCTTAAGTCTTTTTCAGAATCGTAACTTCTTCTGATAGTCACCTATCCTGCGATTGGCTTATTTTCTTTGTTCCCAGATTTCTGACAAAATTTACATATGCCAATAATGCATTTTTTACTTGCACCCAGCTTACCAAGCCACCTAGTGCATGATATATCAGTGACCTCAGTTATCTTTTATGCCCCGTCTCAGCTACAAATTCTCTCAGCAGCAATTTTGTGTTCTTTCAGGTCACTGACAAAACTAAGATCAAGAAGTGGCCCCTATGCCATCCTGTTAGACATCCAGTCACTCAGTGATTCCTCATTTACAGTTAAAATTAAATTACCATAAAAGTTTACAAACATCTCTCTCAACTGAAGGGTGGGGGAAACCCATCTTATCCCAGACCTTTTAACGTCAAGGCAAAGTCTGCTTCCTAGTAGTCCCTGTTCCTCTGTGTCCCTGTTTAGGGAGCATGTCTCTTTATAACTGATGAAATACTTTACCATCTTCAATGACACTTGAACATCATCAAAATAGTTTGAAAACTTTCAGAGAGAGTTAAAAGCAGATTTTCTGCACAGTCCAGTTACTGATGCTTAAATAGATAATCTGGTTAACTTATTTCCCAAGGAAATACACTAACTCAGCTTGAACAAACCTCTTGCAATCCTACAGCAAACAATACAAAAATGAACAAACAGATGGAGATATAATATTTATGGAATATTATACACAGCTCTCATGTCCTTCACATTTACTTTACAAATAAGAATGAGGGGGGGGGGGGACAAAGAGAAAAAAATATCCAGTGTTCACACTCCCCATTAGAAAAAATATACAACAAAAGGCAATTCTTCCATCAATCTCCAACATTACAATATTGGAGTGTGAAATACCAAGGTACAGGGTTGGAAACATAGTAAATACAACTAGTATCTTCCTTAATGCAATATAAATCCAGTGTAGTAGCCTTGTTAGCTGTTATACAGATGTTGGGCTTTACCCTGAAGGTGGTCCTATTTGCTTTGTTGGTTCTCTGGTCCTTTCCTTTCACTTTGTATTGACACTGCATGTAGGCCCTGAGCCATGTGGACACAGCCTCAATGGCTACGGTGGGACTCCATGCAGTCATAAGGATCCTACTGGGTGGAGTAGAGCACAAGATGAGGGGGTCACTGTTTACAAACTATTCAGAAAGGTGTGGTGTAAAAGGCTTATATTTAATTTTATGTTTACATTTAAAGCACCCCAGGAAGCCAAGACCTATCGAGCCACTAACCAGCACTTGAATCACCAATGAATCACAGCAACCAGTCCTTCCCTTTTAATATTTATGGTATGAACAATCCTTGAATCTTAACCATCCTTGGGTGACTTTAAATTATTAACAAATTTCAAATTCAGTCAGGAAATAACAAGACACTAAGGTTTTAACTTCCATAAATCTCAGACTTAGTTCCTGCACTGTGTTAATAAATGTCTTTCATAAAAGATCATAATGAAGGGCCATTCCAAGCGCTTGTACAAGTAAATATTTGGGATCAATGTTATACATGCCAGAAGTATACAAAATATTCCAGGTCTCATCAAGTAAATATGCAATTTAGGCAATTATATACAAATTCATTTAGTGGCTGACCAACTTTGAAAAGGATAAAGGCTAAAATATGGGAATTTAAAACCTTGCGGCCCTATTGCTCAGCAACAATGGGAGAACTATATATAGTACCTCACATTCTCAAATCTGAAGATGGAGGTGTAGGGCTGGAAGTGTTTGGATATTGGAGAAACACTTGGATTAGCTATACGAGTAATGCGATTTACATTCACTATATCTACAAACCTCCCATTTGCCCCATCTATTTTCTATAAGAAAAAGTATCCACTAAACAACATACAGTTGGCTGGCATGAGATAAATTCTCTTAGTAAATACAGACCACAAATTATAATCCCAGTGGTACTTAAACATACCTGTCCAAGATGAGAAGACAATGCATGCAGGCTGCAATACATTTTACAGAATAGGCAGTATATAAAAGGAAAAACCACTAACCCAAAGAAGACAGTAACTCATCTGAATTTCTATCTTTCCCCTATACTTTTTCAGTGGGTCCTTGGCCAATAATCCCTGCAGGAAAGTCTCACTTCTCAGGCTGCCCTGTTGTCATTTAGCATCAGTCATCTCCCCAGATTATCAACGTTTACCATTTTGTGTATACTTCTGCTTATTACGCTAAGCTGGCGATTTTCAACCAGGGTACCACAGCACCCCAGAATGCCTAAAGATCCTTTTACGGGTGCCATGGGATTCCACACAATATTAGGTGTGCAAACATAATTCACAGGATTAACTCGATTTCAAATAAGAATCCAGTGCAAAAAAAATTGACCTGTTGTGATCTGAGTTCTTTGCAATAGAAAAATTGCTATATTATTTTCCCATAGTAAAATACACGAGTAAAAACTAAGAGCTGCTGTTTTCTGAGACATGTTTTTTTGCCTAATGAGGAGTGTCTTGAGTCTAAAAAAGTTGGAGAACTGCACAGAATACTTCCCAAGAACATGAGTAAAGCACTTTCAAATGGCAGTATCTAGAGAAATGTATGTATTGGACTCATCACTGAGAACCAGAGTGCCTTTACCAAACTTTGGGAGTGAAATGCTCAGAGATTTATTGATGCTAGGGTTGGAAGGGACCTCAATGGATCATTGAATCTGACCCCCTGCTGACCCCCATGGCAGGAGAAAGTGCTGGGGTCATGTGACCCCAGCTCTGCTTGTTCAATCTCTTCTTGAAGGCTCCCAAGGTAGGGGGGAGCACCACCTCCCTTGGAAGCCTATTCCAGATTCTGGCAACCCTAACCCTGAAGAAGTTCTTTCTTATGCCCAACCTAAATCTACTATCATCTTGTGACTGTTGTTCCTTGTTATTTCAAGGGGTGCCCTGGTAATCCTCTAGTCCCTGCTGCCCCACCCCCCCAGTGAATTTGTATACTGCCACAAGATTCCCCCTCAGCCTTCTCTTGCGGAGGCTGAAAAGGTCCAGGTCCCTCAGCCTTTCCTCATAGGGCCTGAGCCTTCCCTGCAGGCCTCTAACCATATGAGTGGCCTTCCTCTGGACCAGGGGTGGGCAATTATTTTGGGTGGAGGGCCGCTTACTGAGTTTGGCAAGCCATCGAGGGCTATATGACAGGCAGCCAGGGGCAGGTTAAAATAGATTAATTTTCTAAATTTTGTAGGGGCCCCATGGGCCAGATAGAATGGCCACCCCTGCTCTGGACCCTCTTAAGGTTGTCCACATCCCTCTTGAACTGCAGCACCCAGAATTGGATGCAGTACTCCAACTGTGGCATGACCAGTGCCACATTGAGGGGAAGCATCATGTCCCTGGATCTGTTCGTGATGCACCTACTAATGCATGACAAAGTGAGGTTAGCTCTGCTAATTACTTTGTCACGTTGAAGACACGTATTCATCTTGGAGTTAACAATGACTCCCAGATTTCTTTCCGCCGCTGTGCTGCTGAGGTTATCCCCCAGACTATAGGTGTGCTGGTGATTCTCTCTCCCTAGGTGCAGCACCTTGCACTTGTCCTTGTTGAACTGCATCCTATTGTTCTCTGCCCACTTCAACCTGTCCAGGTCCACCTGGATTCAGTTTCTTCCCATCAGTGTATTTACTTCGCCCCATAGTTTTGTATCATCTGCAAATTTGGACAGAGTGCTTTCCATGGCTTCATCCAGGTCGTTGATAAAGATATTGAACAGTACTGGCCCAAGAACCAAGCCTTGGGGGACCCCACTGTCCACATCTTTCCAGGTCAATACTGACCTGTCCACCACCACTCTCTGGGCACAACCCTTAAGCCAATTTGCCACACGCGATTGTGTAATCATTTATGGCACAGCCGTTCAATTAGTTTATGAGACTAGGAAGGGATACTGTGTCAAAGGCCTTCTCGAAGTCCAAGTAGATAACATCTACTTTGACTCCTGCATCTAAGCATTTAGTAACTTGGTCGTAGAAAGAAACAAGGTTAGTCAGGCAGGATCTACCTGCTATGAACCCGTGCTGGCTGCCCTTCAGCATTATATTACCTGCTGGACTCCTACAAATGTGATCCTTGATAATTTTTTCAAGGTTTCTCCCCAAGGATAGAGGTGAGACTAACCAGTTTATACTTCCAGATCCTCCTTCTTCCACTTCTTGAAAACAGGGACCATAGTGGCCCTCTTCCAGTCCTCCGAGACCTCACCCGAGCACCATGAGTGCTCAAACAGCCCTGCCAGTGGCTCTGCTATGGCACTGGCTAATTCTTTCAGCACCCTTGGATAGAGCTCATCCAGCCCTGCCTACTTAAACATATCCAGCCCCAATAAGTGTCTGCTTACTAGGTCAGCACTGACAGTAGGTGGGTGGGTGTTCCTCCTGCTTCCATCTGTAATGCATTTGGGAGTCAGTGGAAGCTCTGCTAGAATCAGTAGAGCCAGGATTTCAGTCCATACCTTCCCTAATGGGCAAAAATTGAAGCTCTTCCAGGTCACTCTTCATAGATCCAGGGCTCCAGAACTTTCTCTACTTCCCTCCTTTTCTTGGCCTTGGCTATGATGCAGCTACAGTAAGAGTAAGTACCACCATGGGCAACTGGTGCCACCTTAGTCGGAGGGGCCTGTGCCCCTCCAGTGACTAGGGGGGGCCCCCCCCGCAGCCAAATCTCACCAATGGAGGGGGGGTACCCCTGTGGCCAATTGTGAAGCGGCTGTGGTGCTCATGGTAGTGGCCACGGCCGCTTTCAGGAGCGCCACGGGGCTCCCACTCCCCAGAGAGCACTCGCAGGGGGGCACTGGCACTCCCGCCTGCCCCCCCGCCCACTGCCTGAACGGTGAGCGCAGCTGGTCGGGGATGCACCAGCACTCTCAGGGGGTGCGCATGCACCCCCTACACATTGTCACTGAGTACCACTGCAGTCTACAAGAAAAACTGCACAAACCAGAAGTGTTTGAGTGATGCTTTAGCCACGATGGGCCAGGAAATATACAAGAAATAAGGATTTTTGTGGATGGTATCTTTACTGGACAAACTGCATCCAACTTAGCTCAGCATTTGAGAAATGACATTGAATACTTCCAAATATAGGGGAGCCATGTTTGTTTCCTTTCATACCCTTCTTGTATACAGCATGGACTCTCTATAGCTTTGTATGAAATCAAGACAACTGCTAGCAAGAAAGGAAGCATCAGATCTTGATTAGTTAACTGAGAAAAGTTATTGAGTTTAGATATTAAACTCACATATCTGAATTTAATATCACTATGTTATACTGCAGAAAATTTCATGTTATTTAAAAAGAGAGAGAGAGAAAAAATGTTCATGGTCTCTTTCAGAGAAGCAAAAGGATTGATAGCAGAAATCTGAGCAGTACCTGTGAAAGACTTAGGTAAGCAGTTTAAATTTCTTTCAGCCTAACTCCCAATATTAAAAAGGGCTTGCTTCTCTTTCAAGAAACAAAGTATTACTTTTTATATCCTATACCCAGAGAACACACACTTCACGCAGGATTTTGATTCTGCTTCACAAGTTTTGAAAGTGATCAGAACAAAATAAAACTAAGGAGGTAAAAAGGTATAATTTACCAACTGATCTTAACGTTTTACCTGAGCTGCTACTAGTGACAGTATTATGGTTCACCACATACTTTTTCTTTCCATCAATTCCACTGACAGTTTTCATTTTCATTATCTTGAGAAAATGGTATTTATTCATGTTATGTTACTTGTAAGTATGTAACCCCTGCTTCTCCAATTAAAGATCAACACTCAAATTATAGGGGTTCTTACTCTCCGAAGCCCAGATACAAAACAAGAACACACCTCATTGATTTATACAGAAAATCCACCCAGAAGCATTTCTAAGTTAACCAAAATTACCATCAAGTCATATTTTATTGTTTTCCCAATTCTTAAGGAAGGACCTATTCTTTTCAATACACAGATCAATTTTACAGCTTTTCATTACACATGAATAAAGCTCTGCATAGGTTAGCCTATGTGCACTCAGCATTACAAAGACAAACAGAATGAACGGAGAGGAAGACATTTTACTTTGCTTGTTTCCTGTTAGTTTGAGGAAATGATTGCAAATCCAAGAGGTCATTTAAAATGGATTGAAGTATGTGATTTCAGGGATATGCAGTGCAAAAAGTTAATAAACATTGTGCAGAAGGAAGATCATTTGCTTTTATAGCCTAAAAAAGGACAGCTTTTTAAAAATTCAAATTCTAACGTGGCTTTTGACAGAATTAAAGAAATAAGGGTCTAAAATCAGTTAAATATATGCTTCCATGCTTTAAGTACATGTTTAAATCTCTTGACCTCACTGGGAAGTAATTATGTACTTGGGGTTTCACTTTAGTAAAGCACTTAATGCACCTAGTAAATGGCATCACTTTGATCAAAATGTGACTGTAGGCAAATCTGGCACAAAGGAACACTCCCCTCTCAAGCAAATGCAATATTTATAGTCACAGACTTTTAATTTAGAAAGGAGCATCTAATCACTTGGTCTGAACTCTGGTGGTCCCACCCCATAACATTTTACATAGTCATTTCTGTATAGAGCCCAAGTATTTGTGTTTGGCTAAAACATCTTCTGGAAAGACATCATCCTAATTTGAAAACAGTAAGAACTGTAGAATTCTCAACTACCCAATGTTACTTGTTCCAATCACACCCTTTTTAATACTAAGGTTCTTATTTCTAATGTTTCTTATTTCTAATGTTAATTTGTATTGTTTCAACTTTTAGGTCTTATGTTTTTCTCCACTAGGAGGCAATCAGCACCCCAAATTTTCTTTCTGCAAAGGGTAATCAAGCCGTTCGTCAGGCTTCTTGCTAAACCAGCTACACTGATCTAAGT
>NW_017729022.1:20687960-20700614 GCF_001723915.1 Gavialis gangeticus | reverse complement strand
TGGCTAAAACATCTTCTGGAAAGACATCATCCTAATTTGAAAACAGTAAGAACTGTAGAATTCTCAACTACCCAATGTTACTTGTTCCAATCACACCCTTTTTAATACTAAGGTTCTTATTTCTAATGTTTCTTATTTCTAATGTTAATTTGTATTGTTTCAACTTTTAGGTCTTATGTTTTTCTCCACTAGGAGGCAATCAGCACCCCAAATTTTCTTTCTGCAAAGGGTAATCAAGCCGTTCGTCAGGCTTCTTGCTAAACCAGCTACACTAAGTTTCTTACTGGAATGCAGTTTCTCCAGTCTTGCAGCCTTATTTCTGTACTCTCTGTAATTTTCTTCATCACCTTTTTAAAACCATCAAAGCTCCAAACATGTTTGACAAGATTCATTATCCATGAAACCATGGATTATATTACTATTCTTTAAATTTCTTCCTACAGCCTACATCAGCTTTTCCATTATTTTGGTTGGAACTGAAGTTAATTTAATGGGTCTCTAATAATCTACATCCCATCTGCCTAGAATAGTGGCACAATATAGGACTCTTCCTAGGACTTCTGGAATTTCCCCAGTACTCCAGGAATTATTACATATAAGATTACATTTACAGGAAGTTAATTATTTAATATTCACTCCAACTTCCAATAAATGCTTGTTTTCTTTAAACTATGAGTTAGACCTCATTTGAGAGGAGAATTCTATGGTACTATGTCAAGGAAGATTGGTTGGTAATAGCTGTGCCAGCATTAACATATTGCGTAATAAGTAGCTTAAAATGGCCTAGTCTTTGCTTTGGAAAAGACTCAAGAAGATTCCCAATTGTATCCCCCACAGACAAAAGGCTGGAGGACTGTAACTTCAATAAGGAATGTTGCATTAAAAATATATTTTCCTTGTTAAACTGCAATTGTGGTTTAATGTAAGCTCACTGTATTTCAGTAGCATTTACTGATACTTTTTATTGTAAAAGTAGTGAGGTTTTTTTGTAATCTCAGAGTGCAGGTTACCACTCTGCTCTTAAATCTTAGCTCAACAGTAAGGTCTTCTCTCCACATGTAGGTAAAGGTGCGATTGGATCTAATGCATGATCCACACAATCATGCCATCTACCATGCCACAAGTGCATGGCAGGAGGTGCAACTGTGAAATCACACAGTAGATCCAACAGAGTCTCCACTTGTACTGGCAAAAAGCAGGATCCCATGGCTGGGAGCCCCCTTTGCTGAGGGGACTCCCAGCTGTGGAAGCCACGTGGAACCAGAACTGAGGGATAGGTGAATACACCAGGCCTGCCTCTACTGGAGTGAAGCTACTTTCTTTGAAGAGGTGGATTTGAACCCTCAGGTCAAGAACATTTTACTAAGCAAGTATTCCAACACTGAAGAATTTTCTATAAAAGTTAGAGGACAATACCACCACCTCAGGTATCTAAGTCCAGAAGAGGGTTTAGGGCCTTAAGCTCTAGATTCTAGAAGAAGCTGAGGTTTAAAATGCCCGCTTAACTAAAGCATTTTCTAATGGCTGGTTCAGGCATTCTCCTTACACTGCTCCAAACAGTGGCGGTTCTGTATCTATCTGTTCTAAGGTACCCAACTGTCTCCATGTTTTGCATGCGAAATTTAGCCACTTAGACCCATTGTGTATCAAGGTTTAAGTATAAACAATAGTTATGGTGACTCTCTTAATTTTACCTTGAAAGCAAAAGAGGCTGCCTTTAAAATGATGACAACTATACTGCCTGAGGAACATGAAAAAAAAAAATCACAAGAACACAGCTAACCAGTAGTCATGTTAGGACTATTACAAACTTAATATTTACAACAATGTTTACATTAGAAATAGACACTGAAAATGCTCAACTGGAGGTGGATAACTATGGTTTATTTCAATAAAAAAATTTCAACTTAAAATTACCAACTCATGATATTGGCATGATTTTAAGCGTTTAAATCATTGTAGGATTGGTATTGATGGAAAGTATGACCTGAATATTTACTGTGACCAGTGTCTTCTACTCAGACCTCAGGCCTTTTCTATGATCATGCCATGCCTACTTGCCAAAGTTGTGTTTAGCTCTTAAAAAGTCATTTTACATGCGATGCTTAAAACTCCAGGAGAGATCCTGAATTGCAGAGAGCTAAGTACTGATACAGGGGAAACAGCATTTCCTAATATACTTTCAAGGTAAGGGAAAATGTAGTACCCCAGTCAGTCATGGCTTGAGAAATACAAGACCTAAAAATCATGTCTGTTCACTACCACCTTTGAAAACATTCTGAATATTTTCAGTGCCAGTACACTGATATCTAGCCCAGATAAAGCTCTAAAGCAAAAGGCCACACAGACTAAAAAGCTCTGGTGCACTGAATAACTACCAGGCTTCATGTCAACCTATACTGTGAATAAATCAATATTTAAAACACTAGAACAGAAGTTTGTATTTAGAATTTTTATTTTATACCTGAAAGCCCTTCCCTCACTCAAGCTAGTGATGTTATGAGGTAAAGGTGTGCGTGTGCATGTGTGTGTGTCTGTGTTTTTTTTGGTTTTTAATTATCCTGGGTGATGTTCAGGAAAATTGCAGAAAATACCTTTCTTCTTCAGAGGATGAAATTTGCCACGAGCTGAAAAAAATGGATGGAATAAGAGTAGGCCACACATTAAGTTCTTCTTATAAGCCTGAAGTACAGAAGTGAAGATTTTAAGTATCATTTAAATGAAATACAACAGCCTTAGTTCCCAAACAGTACAATTTTGAAACAAGCCTCTCCCCTACATTCAGAATCAGAGCCACACATTCTAGTTCTCAAGCAGATGTCAACCTTAGTACATCTAATTTTTCTGTACTTAATATTCATAGTTACATCTGTAAGGATAACCTTTACAGTTAGATAATTCAATCTTGTCTTTTATGTTCTAAGACATTAACTTGATATTTATCTTACTGTTGCCTTTTCAATGCCTTGGATCCAAACTACTAAAAAAAAAGTAATAAAATTCACAAATTCTACCCATCTTCTTGAAACAACATACACCTTTTGTGTTTAGTCATTAAATTACCATTTGTAACCAGTGATAATATAAGTTTGATGATCTACTAATTAAATAAAGGCTTTTGGGAAAATATTTTTGTAAGAAACTGAAAGACTAAATAAGGCCTTGAATAGCTTTATTGAAATCTGTATAAATAAACATGCGCATTTCAAATGTAAACCCAAGTGAACTCAAGTGCAGACAAAATTTTAACCTCTGTCATGCAGGAGGTTAGTTTACATTTAAAAAAAACTCAAAGCAGCTTTAAAATACCAGGATGAAACACCAGCTTTAATATCAAGGTATAAAGCAAAGCCATGTCCAACATACCTCATTTATATCCTGGTCAATGCAATTTTTTTAAACTTTTTAATGCTAACATAAATAAATAATTTACCAAAATGTGCACTCACAGAGTGAACTTTTATTTACAATACACAATTTATAACCTATTGTATTTGATTAGTTCAAGTGAAGAACATCATACTTTTTGCTTTTATAACAGTGGGACACAAAGCAATTCTTCAGGTAGTAGATATGTGAAGTGTGCCCCTGCACTTAAATGCTCCTATCAAAGGCAGTATTGTATACAAATCAACAATACATTCTTCCAACTAGATCAAAGGGAAAGCAGCAAATTAAAAATGTTTCAAACTGTCACACTTATTTTTGGCATCCTGGACCCTTGAACATGGTTAACTAAAGTCCAATTCAAGGTTTGTATGCTTTATATACTGTACAGGTTCTGACTTGAACATGCAAATGCCAATTTTCCTATAAGGTTACCTTTTGAGATAAGCTGTAAGGCTATGGTGAATTCCATCAGGAACACACAAAGAAAATTAAACAGACCTACCTTTAAAATCAATTGTTCATTAACAATTTAAAGGCAAGTTATATGGGAAAAACCTCTCTCATTTAAGCCTGATGCACAGTCATTACTATGGATACAGAATACTATTAAATCTGACCCTATTACAAAGTAGTTTGAAAGCTGCCAAACTACCAAAAATGGGGGAAACTTACAGCACAATTTTAAATTTTGGACTAACACCAGATTAAAGTTATGCACATCTTAGAAGCAAGGTAACAGGACTTATAATGTCTACAGAGTAGATCCAACAAGCAACAAGGGATACTTACATTTAATTGAGAAACTTTTGTTAATGCAGCATGAAATCCAGAACCTGTTCCACAGCAGCAGTAAGATGAACATAATATTCTGGATGTGTAACTATACCACAAAGGTTAAAACACCTTTCCAAGCTATTTTCTTTTATCATGATTGAATTTAAGGGAAATAATAAAAAAAACCAAAACGTTCAATGTTAATTTCCAGGGATAAACTTAAAATTTGGTATTCCAAGAAAACTACTGCTCCTATTTGTGCCACATTTACTACTAGTAGTATGTGTGAGTCTAATATACATGAATAGGAAACTATCCAAGAAACTAGACTCTGCAGTAGCATTCTTGTAATGCTAAGAAAATAAATAACCAAAATCCACAAATTTAACATTTTAGTTATTAACTCACATCCAAAAACCAAAAGAAAACATAATTCATCAGAACAGCAGCAGAAAACTTAAAAGGGGTTTATTTGTGTTTTCCTATATATAGCTTGTGAATACAAGACTAAATGTATTAGAGACAATTTCTGTTAAAGTTTTATTGTGTTTCACTTCAAGTACTTCACATGTTAAAATGTAATAAATGATTTACATTCTGTTATCTGAAACTCCCCATCTCAGATTTTATTTTTAATTTGGTGGGCAATTTCACTTTTTCAATAGGTATCTCCAATAAGAAAGTCTCTTTTATGGCTTCTAGATCTTCCATTAGTTAGTATGCATACAATTTTCATTTTCTATATCATTGTCATTTTCATTGCTGTCTTCATCACTCTCTAATGGGATGCCTGTGGCAGCTGAAGCACCTTGTTTAGTTTCCCGGTCAAGAGGGAAAAAGCCAGTTCCACTGATAGTGTCCTGTCTCTGGTAGAAGAGCACATATGCTGCTTTGGACTGTCAAACAAGCAAACAAAACAAAACAGCAAACTTAATATGTTATGATCATCCAAACTGAAAGCTTTCACCATGTGGTTTATCCATTTTTTCCCCTTCCTAATGTATTCCAGAGAAATACACAGCACACAGCCTTTCAATAGCTCTTCCTCGTGACATGTTTGAGCTTAGACTTCTTCCGACTTACATGAAGCAAGGGACAAGATTCAGTTTGTGGGAAAAATGGTCAAAATCATGTGTATCGAAGGATTATAAATCAAGAGCTCAATGCTGGTAAGGAAAGTAAAACACAAAAACCTGAACAAAGAGTTCTTATGTTAAGCAATATGATTCAACCCATAGTACAAGAAGCTGTTTAAATACAAAAGTGAAATGAAACAAGGCACTCTCACTGTGTAGTTAATAGCTATAGCAATACAGAAAAGTTACAAAACATACACCAGGCAGAAGTATTATTTCAGGGATGACTTGTTGGGTTCTTATAATATCACAATAAAAGCCTTACACTAAATACTAAATAAAAGCCTTGCACTAAATTCTGGTATTTCACAGTACTATAGCACTTCCAAGCATTTGTCACAGTTCTCATTCTTGCTGCTGTTTGCCCACGAGAAGATGTTCCTGTATTCTCACCCACTGGACTCAAGCTCCCTGGGTGAGCCATTATCCTGAAGCAGAAGTTGTCCACTGCCCTGATCCATCCCTAGAGCATCTTAAAAATAACACGTCTTAAAGATACAGTAAATGCTCCAAAACTACTGCTTTTATCAGTCTCTGCAGGTATGATTTAGGGGCCCAGTAAGCATCAGGCACAGTTAAACAGTGATGTTAGCTTGTATAAACATTTCCTTGGCTATTATTTACATGTTGATGTTTTAGGAATAATATGCACTCAAAGCCCAGGAAATCTGGAGTTCAGAGGTAATATATACACCACTTCCCCATAAAGAACTGATTTTTGTCCATATCATCAAATGCTCTGTACTACTGCATTTGGCCATGATTCACTTCTGTTTGCTAATGACAGGCTGTATTCTCTCTAGGTGGGCAGCAGCAAACAAAGCATCTCTGCAAGATTAAATCTAACATGACAAATGAAGAATTACCAGGCTAGGCAGAAAGGAACAACATGCATTTAATTCATTAAACTATCCCCTCAGCATGCACAGCATAGATTCTCTCCCATTCTTCAGTGTCTTTACAACTTGCAATGAGCTTGGTATTTCCACAAGCAATTCTTAATTACTGTAGCTCAAACAAGGACAAAAATTAAGAGACATTCAACTTTAGAAAAAACATTGGGGGAAAATAATCTCCAACTCGGATTTAATTCCTGGTACTTCAAAGTCAGCACTCACTGGTTTACATTGACAAAAACTTGAGAAGCCATACAAACAAATATGCTTGCATGATTGTATTTGTAAATGTATTCCCTATTAATGAATATTTGCATACTTTTGTATGCGATTTATTTCTCACAGCCAAATTTATCTTCTCACTTGGGTCCTAAAGAGAATAATAAAGGATCTGCCATAGAAGTCTACTTGATCAAAAAATGACTGGTCTCACAAATTCAACCCTTATATTCACATTTGTAGGCCTAAACTGCATGAGGATGAGGCGTGCATGGAAGGATCTTAATCAATATAGTATCATAATGCTGCTTGTTCAAATATGTTTAAGGTAAAGTTAATGACTATACTGTATATTTAAATAAAATATAATAGTTTTTCCCCCAAGGTCTCTTTTTTCTTTAATCATTTTCTTAGCTGTTTGCCAACAAGAGCTAAGAATCTGCCTAGGATTTACTGATTAAACAATTAAAAAAAATACAGCAAGTCAAAATGTGATGATCCGGGGTTACAGGAAAACATTTCCTGACATTTTATGACAAGCAAATTACTGCTTTTATGCTTAAAATATACTATATTTACTCAAATACAAGACAAACGTCACCGTCAGAATGGGGGGGAAAAAGGCCACTTGTCTTATATTCACATACATGGAAATCTCATTAAATATAGTGTCTAAACTGTTGCCAAAACCAGCATTTGCTCAGTAATGGAAAGCAACTATAAATCTGATTAAATGCAGCCAACACTGAGCATGACTATAAAACACATTGCCCGTCTTGGGCAAAAATATTGATGGGAAACCCCCCCGCTCCCCTCCCCCTTTTTTTTTTAGGGGCCAAAAAAGGTTGGTGTTCCCTCTGCAGGGAACAGGCACCAGGGCTGGGAGGTACTGCAATACTAGGGCCAGCACTGGGAGGGCCAGAACTAGCCCTGATACCTTTCCCTTGGTGACAAAAATGCTACATTTGATATGGTGATGGAAACCTGCCACAAAGCTAGGTTAGTGCAGACCATATGAACATGATATATTGTAGTACCCATTGTACGCAGTCCCCCTCAGTGCTGACTCTCTTTCAGGTCATGGTGAGTCACTACCCTGAATACATTTTGACTTCCTCTTCACTACCACAGTTGAGCTGTGCCTTTCTTTCCCATTTTCAATTATTCCTATTTCTTCACCAGTCTTACATTTCTGTCAAACATCACCAAATGAGTTCACCTGAATCTCTTGGTCACCCCCTCTCTGAGTCTGTTGCATATGATTAGTGTGGCCCTGCACTCCATGAGGCAGAGGCCGACATAGTTGAGAAAAAACTAGCAGTGTAACAAATCATCCAGTAAAGGATATGTTTTAATAACTAGAGGAGGGGCCTTTTAATCATTGGCTATATCAAAGTTCAAGATTTACCATCTTATTAACTAGATGCTCTTGTAGCATATAAACAACTTGCTGCTTTTGGGGAAAGAATATTATGTTCAATGCACTCTAAGTAAACTCTCTGAATATACATTTCTGGACAACCTCAAGACTCGTGGAACCACTGGGTGTTTTTGTCAGTCATGAGTGGGGAGCTACTAACCACTTAAATCCTTTGTGGGGGTATCTGGAGCGCGCGCACACGCACACGCACACACACACACACACACACAGCAGTGCTGAGCTGTGGGGTCACCATGGCTCGAAATGCTGTTGACTCAGCTGGGGCCTAGCCCAGTGAACTATATGGTAAATCACACCCTTTTGGTTTGGGACTAATTTCATGCACAATTTGTACTATATACAAGTAGGTGTCAAAGTGCTACTTAAAAGTGTGTTTATGGAGTTTTAGCACAGGTACATGAAGCCATTTCAGAAAAGGTAAACCACATCAATTCTGGATAAGCTAAATCCATGGGTACCTCTAATATAAAGCTGTGAAAAATATAGCTTATGGGCTGAAACCAACCCACTGAGGGATTTTGTTCAGCTCACGGCAGGTCCCTGGGCTCCGCCCAGTCCACAGGGCAGCCTGGGCTGGTCCCACTGTCCCTGGGTGTATTGTGGGGCTGCGGTGGCATGGTGGCTGAACTCCATTTTCCAGGAGCCCCAGGTCCATTGGTTACTGCAGCCATTGGATCCAACCTCACTGGCTGGGCACCCTGACCCATATGAATTGCACCCACCACTGGGGGTGGGACCCATGCAGGCAGGGCACTAGGCCTGGCAACTGGGATGGGGCTGCAGGCCAGTGGGGAGCAATATCCAAGACTGAGACAGGCAGGTGAGGCTAGGGAGACCCTGGGATCTCAGGGCAGTGACAATGCGGGGCTGGGGCCCAGGGCAAAGCCATGCTCAGCTGCCTCCATGCCCCTGTGAGAAGCGTCATTGATTCCATGGGCAGGTATGTGGGGGGAGTGGATTGCAGCTCTGCCCTGGTGCCAGTCCCAAGCTGTCACTGCCCCAACAACCTGGCCCTAGTCCTGGCTGCAGCTCCCTGTCTGCCCTGATGAGCATTCTGTTTGTGCAGTTCTTGGCCAGTCTCCAAGCAGTGACAGCACAGGGACAGGATGCATAGGCAGCAAACTATAGCTCTGCCCTGGCCCCATGCTGTCACCACCCCACAATCCCAGGGTCTCCATGAAGACTGGCCAGGAGCCATGTGGGCAGCGTGCATAGCTATGCAGACAAGCTGGAGCTGCTAGCTGGCAGGAAGCTGTGTCCAGGGCCAGGTCTGGGATCTTGGGGTGGTGACAGCATGAGGCTCCTGACTGTGGAATCTGCACCCATCGCAGGGATGTGTGGGCAGTAGATCATGCCTCTTGGGCCCCAACCCCATGCTGTCATCACAGCTCAGCAAACTTCCCTATGTGGCTTGTGGGCCCAAATAATTGCCCACTGCTCTAATAGTTTACCTACAGGCAAATTACTACACAAATGTTTATTTCAAAGTCAGTGTCTTCAAATTTGCCCCTCGCCTCCACGTGCTCAGGGAGAGCAGGGTCTGACCGCAAGGAGGGAGCAAGGGGGTGGGGAGGGGAAGAGGGCTAGGTGGCTACCTGACTCTCCTCAGATTTATTTCTCTTGCTGTATCAATGGGAGGGGGACAAATTCAAGGCAAACCTGAAATAAGATTTTACACCAGGAAATTTATAATAAATTTAGAAACCAATTATTGGGGGTTCTCATATTCAGGATCATCTTATATTTGAGTAAATGTGGTATCAACAATAATACACCTACAGTTTGCTGAATTTTCTTTTTGCAATGCAAAGCCTTCCAAGGGTGATATTTTTATTGGACTAACTATGTAGTTGAGATAAAGTTACACAAGCTTTCGAATGCAAAATATTCTTCCTCACTGTTCTGCATCCATACTATTCCTTAAAACATGGCAGATTACTAAAAAGTTACAAATTAACCACACATCAGGAAAACCTAAAAGTTATCTTAATATTTCTGATAAGGAAAAAAAAATACTTGCCACTATTTGGTCCTCAGATGCAGTTGACACACTACTATCATCGAAGTAGTACCATTTTCCATCATCCTTATTTTTTGCAAAAGCAGTATCTACAATAAAGCAAGTCATCCAAGTCTTTAGTGATTGTGTTCTGACCTCAAAACTAATGAAGTCATCAAAGCTGGTCTCATGCAAACATTTGATTTTTTTTGACTATTATTGCTGGATCATAGTTCTAAGATCCATCCTTCCAACCAGCCTTTCCTTTGTAGTTTGGGGAACAAAATATTCCAGATTAGGTTTTTATCAAATTAACTGCAAGGGAACACCTGCCAAATTAACTTCCTCCTTCTCAAGGGTGTGCAATCAAGAAAAGAACTATAGGTCAAAATAAAGGTCCAAAAGGGCTTTAATCCACATCTTTTTTTCCTGTCTCTTATGAGACATGAGATATACAAGTGCATAAATATGAAGATTAGGAAGGCAAAGCAAGTTGCTTATAGCCCTGAGAGGACAACATACTTTTTGTCTGAATCTGTATCCTAGAAAAACTTATGTGCAAGATTATGTAAATTTTTTCTTGAAAACCCATTTTAAATCAGTACTATTGCTAAGGGGATAAGAACAGGCCTCTTCTACATGTTACAAATAAATTAATTACATTGTTCCTCCTCAGCCGTTAAAAAACCCCCCTGAAGTTGATGAAGAGCTCACATCAGTGTGTGCATGCGTGTGCGCACACACACACACACACAGGATGCGTCTACACGAGATGCTAACGCCACAGTACAGTAATTCTACTGGGCATTAGAGTGGCTGGCAAGAAGAGTGCTAACGTGCAGTAGAATTCAACTACTTTGCATTGGCATCACATAAAAACCGTCTGCGCTAATGCACGGTAGTTCTGATTACAGTGCATTAAGTTAGTGCCTGTCATTACCGGTACTAAGCCTAACGTGTTGTAATTACAGTACATTAATGAATGTGTAAATGCACCCACAGAGCAACATGATGGTAATCAAAATTAACTTACAATGCCCTCCTCCCATTCCTCCATAGTGGTTGGACACAGCAATCAAATTATAGCGGCAAGGCCCTGCATTTGGGTTAATAAGGAATTCTGACATATCCAAGTCACTGTTTAAAAAAAAAAAAAAAAATAAGCATTATAATGTTTTTTCCTTAGCTGCTGCTTAACATTTTAGTTCCTTTGGGCTCTTGGACTTTATTTTAACACACATCAGAGCCAGTGGTACAAAAGTTCATATGGAGAAAAAACTGCACTTTCACAATTTGATACAATTTTGCTATGCATTTCCTCATAGTAAGAGCTGATATGGGAACACTCTGAACACATGTACATATACAACCCTTTTTCTTCACATTTATATAAAAAGAATAATATAAGATATCCACCTGAACTGGATAGCTACAGAAGTCACACACTTCTTTGCAAAACCGTCTGCCAATACCAATGCCATTTAGGGAATTTACTTTTCATATCTACATGTCAGCATCTTGCCTGTCATTTTTGTATACAAATAATTTGAACAATTACAGTAACTTTACACCTGTGAAATAGAGTATGTATCAGCATCTCACTTACTACACACTACTTGGTCTCCCACCCACAGTCTGCACTGAGCTGTTTCCTGGATCTATAAATGGAACCAACATATTTACAAATGAAGCAGAAACACATTCTATATAACTATGAATTTAAATGCATATTTTAGACATGTCAGGAAAGTGAAAGCTAGAAGTGAAGTAATTATTTTCTTACTTTATAGGAAAATCAACCAACGTATCCAACTTGTCCCTCATGTATCTGCTGTAAGAAAAGCGCTTTAGATGCACTACCAGAACTGGAGGCAACGACCACAAATCTAACTTTTTGGTTGCTTGTTGATGTTCTTTACAATTTGGACAATACCTAAAAAGACAGACATTCACTTTAAAACCTGCACTCTTTATGCATCCTAATGTGTACAAACACTCCAGTTTAGAAGTGAATATGTAAACGTTTACCCATATAAAACCAAACATTTCTCTTTAATTATACACCCGTGGCTGCCTTAACATTTAATTTTACCCCGACTGATCCTTCCCCAGGTCAAGAAGAAAGGGCTGCACTTAAAATATTTTAAAGGAAGAAAATGAGTCAAATTGTAAAGACTATATGTAATTTCTGTGCTACTCAACTCTTAATTCGAGAGAAGTTAAAGGGATATGGAAAATATCAGTAAATTAGATTAACTGAAAGAGAAGATACTTGGGGCTTGTAGACAGGCCAGAGCTCACCACCAAAATCTGGGGCACAAAGCCCTGTTGCTTCCCCACCCCAACAGCGGGGTGGGGAAGCAACCGCCATGTTAATCCTCATGGCCACTGCAGGTGTTCTCGTTTGGGTGGGGAAGAAGGGGGTTAAGGCTTGACACTCATGTTTTAGACAACACTGTTACAAGGAAGACAAGGCAGGCAGATGAAGTGCAAAATAAATTCTTCTTCAGCTGTACATGGCCTCTGGATATTTCTCGTGTGAAACCAGGAATACAAATTCTTGGCAAGAAGGTCTAATACTAATTTAAAAAGTACTGCTGAACTCCTGTTCCCGAGAAAGTACCAGACAAGATGAATGGTCCCACTTAAAGACAATTCTACCATAAAAGTGTTATTTAGTAACATTATTGCAGCAGGTCATTGATCTTTAATTCTTCCAATCAGTTCAAAGGTTTTCAGATGCAGATACATACACACAGTGACAACAAAACTGAGTTCACAAGAGAGAGTTGGTGGCAA
>NW_017729022.1:20673729-20682960 GCF_001723915.1 Gavialis gangeticus | reverse complement strand
CTGGGGCAGCCACTGAGCTCTCAGATCTGAAGCCATAGAAAGATTCTGTCACTGTGCCCCAAGTGCCAATGTAGTGGTAAGGACTGTAGAAGAAACTGCTTCAGAAAAAATATTTTTTATTTCTTGCTTGACCTTAGCAGATACATACACACAGTGACAACAAAACTGAGTTCACAAGAGAGAGTTGGTGGCAATGCTCATCTCTCAGTTAACAGACAGTTAAGATCACAAGTCCAGAAGGGGGAAAACCTGGGTTTTAGCCTTCTTATGCTTGAAGAGACTGAAACTCACATTTCCAAGACAGTACCCTAGCTGTTAGACAATAGGTTAGCATGGATGGGAGCTCCTTCCACTCCTCCTGCTTAGCTGAACCACTAGCAGCCAAGAGTGCAAGAATCATGGGGCCAGAAAAAGATGCAAAAGGAATCCTGCCTCAGTAGCCCAGCAATGGTAGTACTGCCTAGGGAATAAGGTAACCTGGGCTCTTGGACTGTTTATTCATTTTGCATTAGACATTTATTGGCTGGAAAAAAAAAAGAAAAAAGTGAAATAACTATGGGAACAGTAACTATAACCCAGATTTTCCTCCTTCCCAGGTGAGTGTCCTCATCACATGAGTACAGAGTCAGATGCAGGTTATAATCTTCTCAAGATGACAAGAAATTATAACTTAAAGTTCCCCACTTCCTAGGCAAGTGTTCTAGCCTATAAGGAACAAAGTAGACATCACAACCATCACTCCCTACAGGTTTGTAGTGTACTCTGGTGGCATGCACTCTGGTGGCATATCACAATGTATTCAGTGGCCATGTAGGATTTCTGGTTTTAAGACAGGCTTCAAGTACCTCCTGGCATTGACCTAAATCACAACATAGCTTAAGTGGCTGATCTGGACCAGTTTCAAGTGACTTAAGTGGCTAGAACCAACCAAAGTCTTCTTTAAGCCTCTACGAAAAAAAATTATCTGGATTTGGTGCCAAGTGCCTTTGATCTACATCTAACAAAAAACCCCAAGCACAACTTACTCGCCAAAAAGGGACAAGAGGAAAACTACATAGCTACAGCACATGGGTCATTCAAGTAATGATGCTCAGCCTTTCACTGACTTCCAAAAGTACTGACTTTTTGGGGGGCTCATCTATCCAATCAGAAAGCCTTCTTAATAGCTAGGGCTCACTACTGAAGTGAAAATGATTTATAAAGAAAGTGGTATATAAAATGGTCTGGTTTAGATGGAGATTGTGAATTTTGCATACAAATAATTTGAACAATCACAAGTCACTCACCCTATTTGAAGATGTAATTTTGATTAAGGATATCGTCTTTAACCAGTTAAATGGGTACAGATTCTCAGTGTACAATAGATGGGCAGATCCATCCAAAGACTGCAGACAGGTAACTTCAGATGCATGAAGATAAGATATTTTAGATATAATAAATTGGGTTCTTTTTATAGATTAAATACAGACACAGTATGGAGATACACTGTTATCTGCTACTAAAGAGAAAACTTTCTCTGTTTTTAGGTATAACATTTCAGTATGGACATTTTGCTGGAGTGCAGCAAGGTATTCTACACACTGGTCAAATATCCCATGATCTAAACCAGCAGTCTGCAAGTTTTTCCCAGCAGTGGGTAAGAATGACTTAAACTTGGGTCTTAGGTGGGCCAGTGCTAGGACCTGGATGGCACTGTAACTTCTCCTTGCTGCCTGGTTGAGGCACAGCAGAAAGCTCCTGGTCACTTGGCTGCAGCTGCAGTGTGGGCAAAGCTGCCCACTGCTGAATGCTATTGAAGTCCTCAGGCTCTTGGCTAGATCCGTCTTATGAGCTGTAGATTACCAGCCCCTGAGCTAAATAGAAAGTTAAGAGATTTAAACTAGAATGGAGACCAAACTAGCTATCTCAGTTCATGTCCAAGAGATCCATGAACAGTACTGATCTAGATCTGTAGGGGCAGCACTGGCCAGTCTTTTCTGGGAGGAAGAAAAAAACAAATGCTAGATGATCAAATTAAAGCTATCCCAGCACTAAGATGCATGGAGCCCGACTTCTAATTGTTGCAGGAATTCTGGAATGGAATCTAGTGTCCTTACAACTTGAAACTTAAACTAGATAAAGGCTTGTTCATGACTTCACAAACAGCCATGACAGCTCTGAGTAAAAAGGTTAACTTGCATGGCCTAAATTATGAGAAAGTGATAAATGCCTGTCCTGGGTTAGAGTTGAAAAAATCCTGGCACGTGAAGCAACAAACTAGTTGTAGGCACATTTTTCATGTAAGAAATATATGGATAATATTAGTCTAGGGGGGTTGCTGGGCATGAAATACATTGTTTAAAAATAGGCTTTTGTACTAGTCTGCATTATTTGGACAGGACACCCTGAAACAGAGATTGCCTGGGGTTTCTACATTGTGCAGTTTGAACTATCTGCACACCAAAACACCACACGGGTGACAATATTCAGATGTTATCTTGTAGCAGAATTGGGGTTGAAATACACACAGCCTGTATGTAAATTCAATATACAGCCAGAACATTTAAGAGCTGCACAGATTTGAAAGATTCTACCCATTCTGGAGACAAGTGGTGTAGCTTCTTAAGTGCACCTACTTTTCACATAGGAATGCGTAAGCATGAATACAAATAAACCTGGCATACATTTGTGTACAAAGAAATTACTAAATGATGAGAGTTTTCTTATCAGCAGAAACACATACTCATTTTAGCATTTTCAAAATGAAGGGAGCAGTTTTACCCAACTTACTCTAAGCTTGAAATCAGATTCACAGGTAACAGCTTCTTTTGGAACAGACGCTGTCCCGTTCCTGAATGCAGGGACCCTAAGCCCACCCCTCCCCATCCGCAATCATAAAATTTCAGTAGCAATTACAACAACTATTCATGTAGTAAGAAAATATTTAGCTACCTTTTCATGCAACGTAGTAGGTGAAAAAACAGTAAGTGACCAATTAGCTGTCCGAAGCACTCCAGGGATTACAGTTTTAAAGTCACTGAACACAAAGCTAATTCATCATATCAATTTTCATTTTTGCCCTTACCATGGATCTTCAGCACCTAATTTTTCCTTTGTTGTGAACAGTTCAATGCAATCTTTTAATTTCACATAGGGTTTTTTCGGAGGTTTATATTCCACACTTTCATGTTTTTCAAAGTCCTAAAGAGAAGTATTTCTTGAGTTAAGAGAACAAATGAAACAAAACTCATTTTAGTGATATCGTCTTACTATGAACAGTAACTACAAGCTCCTAAATATGGAAAGTTCTCAAACATGTTGAAGTGAAAATTAATTTTAGAACTTCCAGACTTATTTTACCGAATTAGGGAGCCTTAAGTATCCTTGCTAGACGCAAAAAGTTTCTCATGTGGAGACACATTTAGTCTGAACATATGATGTAATAAAAACCACGCTGTATCTTAATGCTTTATTTAAATGTTTCTACAGAAGTACACTTCATACAGTAATTCGTTAATCCCAGATATGCCTGGCATACTAAAAGTTTGGTAATGGTGAAAAGGCTGAGGAACATAAATGGCTTACCTCAGCTGCATTATCATCGAAGTATCTTTTTTTCAATTCAGGATCCCAATCCAAAGCAAGGAAAGATCTTTCTAAGATGAAAAAACATATTTCCTGCTTAAAACTACAAATTATTTCTTCATCAGAATATGATTAATTTAGATGAAATATTAATCAAAATGAGTTGAAGTAACTATTAGCAAATTTTTAAAAAAGGGACAAAAAACTTAGCTTTAATTTAAATACTTGGAAGTTTTGTGTTTGAGATTAACAGCTTTCAACTGTCAAGATAAATATTCTTTGGCAGTAATTAGACATGATTTACGCTGTCTTCAAGAAAATATCCAAGCACATTGGTGCATATATCTGCACTGAGAGGGGAACACTTGTAACAGATGAAAAGAACAAAGTTGCTTACAGCAAGTGGCATCAGAAAAAAAGACAAAACAATCAGATTTAGCCAGTGTACTCCACTTACTTACCATCAAGCCTAGATTGCCTGTCCTCAAATCTAATGTGCCTGGTATCATCTTTGATGTAATTGATGTCAGTATTGCCTAAATTATTGAACTGGAATGTAAACAATCTTTTTTTGTGCCCCGTGAGTGGTTGTCCTTTGCAAGTGTCCTCAGTACATAATCCATTTTCAGAATCATTGTCGCCTCCAACTGAGTCTTCTGACTGGCTGTTTTCATTCTCTGAAGGAAGTTCCTGATCCTGGCTGGATTCATCATCTTGTTCATCTGTCTCCATTTCACCTGAGAAAAATACAACTGTCATAAAAAACTTGACAACTCGCCCATTTCCATACCATGTAAAACGCCTTATTTATTTACATGAATTTGAATCATCACAAATTAGTCAGTAAGACTTAATCTGAAAGTAATGTATTTGTTTGTCTCAACAGGACTTCCATGGCATTTCAGCTTCCTGTTAAGTTCTTCATACAATCTCTGGTTATACAGTTGTATACAATTACTCACAGACTGGAGAGGACTCCCTCCATATTTTTAGCTTTCATTTCCCTGCTCAGGAAATATTTTCTCAGCTCCCCAAACCCTGTGAAGACTTGAACTTTTAAAGAAAGTCAAGACAAAAGCAGTATTTTCATCTTTCAAACCTAGGCTTCCAAAAACCAACTAGACGTCCAATTGGCAAAAGGGAATCTAATGCCAAGATAAGTTTAATTCCTAGCAAACAGGTCAAACTCCTGTTCTATTTCTAGTAAGTTGCTTGTAACAACTGTCAATTGACAAACTATTTTACTGTCAGAGTTAAAAGGAAAAAAACCCCACTCCTGTTGAGTTTAGTATAATTATATGCCTGAAGCCCTTACCCAACTGAAAAGAAAGTTCAACTGTCAAGGCTTTTTAAAAATAAAACAAACAAAAAAATCCACCTTAATACTTAAATTTGGAGTCAGTTAAGTAGCATGACATTTTATTGCCACCTGGGGGGACTAATTTAGCCAAGTAAAAACTAGAAGTACTTCAATGAGTGACCCTCATCAGTTTGTAGCTTGTACACTAGCTGGCAGTGATGCTGTCAGACCCTGGAGGGGGTAGGATATGTCAAGCCAGTCTGGGCTACAAAGAAGGCTGTCAAAGTAAGTTGCTTTTTAAATTGTGAATGTTTCAAACCAAATGCAAAATATTAAACAAGGGACGCAGACACACGCACGCGCCTTACTTGGGGATCCTTCTTCATGTATCCCATTTGGGCCATTACCATTGATACCATGGTCCTTACAGCAGTGTAGGGATCCATCAGTGTCTTCACTTTCAGTACCTGTTTTTACATATCGGCTAAAAATAAACAAAAATAAGTGCTCTTATCATTGGGGTTTTTGATTAATATTTGGATAGTTTAATTATGAACAGTGAAAAACAGCAGGCACTAGAAATATTACTACATACTGTACTCTGATAGCACTTCACTAACTATTCTAAAGTACATTCACTTTATAATTTACTGCTGTAAGATTCAGAGAGATTCTTCAACTCATTTCTTTTGTTCTTTTCTGGCAAAATCATTTGATTATGTCTAGCCTCTTTTGCTCTATACTGGTTTATGTTTAATGAGATAGCAATCACATTTTTATTACATAGCCCATAAACATATACACGAAACTGAGCTGTTTTTCTAGGCTAGTCCAGACAGAAAAGTTATACTAATATCAGGGTATTGTATAAATTCAAACTTATGGTTATAACAGCATGATTACCAGTGTGGGCACTTTTTCCAGTCAAGTTATGCTGCTCAGAAGTGAATTAAACAATAACCAAAAGTGCTCTTACTTTTATTTTATAATTACAGTGTTTAACCATACTGGTAAACTGGTGAAACTTTCCTATGTGGCTATACCACAATATACCATTAGTTTAATCAAAATGTCAACCTTCCTGTCCACCACATGCCCAAAACCTGGGACACTTTTTTGATAGTGTTATGTCAACAAAATCTAACTGAATCACAAACTAGTTTAGATCAAGAGGTTACAACATGAGAAGTAAAATAACTATGCTTACTTTCTGTAAAATAATTGTTGAAAGTCTAATCAGTTCATTAGCAAAGCGTATTAATAACAGCCATACACAGAATCTGGTTGTTCATACTGATGACATTCAACTTTTTCTTTAAGCAATATTCTTACCACATTCTTAACAGCAGAAGGTTGTACAGTTTATCTTCAGTATTGTTTCTAGGCACTGCTATAAGAAAAGGTTGACCAAACAGTGAAGAACCACTATGGTGGCTATAACCAGTGTGTCTGTACTTTTCCCTTAAACAAACTGGAATTATTACTTGCTCAGTATCCTCTGTTCTGTTGATGGCAATTTCAAACCTAAAAATAGTAGAAAAGTAGAAATAAAGGTCATTTAGAAAATCACGACAAAACCAAGATCTCTCTATTACATGTTCCTGCTGTGCCAGGAAGTGGCTTAGCTCAAACTAATGCCGATAGCACACAACTATATAGTTAATAGAAAGGTATTTCTTGACTAGTCACCACAAAAATATATTACTTGCACTTACACATAGATGTCATCGCGTTCCATAATACTACTCAGATTTTCATCCATGGCAAATATTCGGTGGAACCTATGATTGTATATATCAGTAACTATCATCTACAAGAAAATAAAATTTAAATTACTATTAAATTTAACACTGAAAGTACTTATACACAGCCCAATATTAAACAAGGAACTCCAATGTCTTACCTTATCTGCAGCAACACCAGACAAAGCTGACAGGGCTGTGCAAAGGTCCGTTATATTTCCAATTTTTGGAACAACTACTTTGTACTAAAAAAAAATATAACAACTTATCATCCTTAAAGTATTGGAGATGTATATATGAAATAACTTGTCAGATGTTCAGTTTCTACATAGATTTAACACACTTCTTCAGCCCCTTAGATTCTCACTGTCTGCAGTATTTACAGCATTTAGTTCCATGTGAAAGTCAGTGAGACTTAATATTAAAAATTACTAAAAACTTAGTCACAAAAAATATCAATATCTTTGAAACTGAGTAGCTTTAATGTGGAATGTTTAAGGAGAATTTTTTTAAACAAAATTCCTTCATTAATCAGGTAACTATAGTTGAGTGCCAAAACCTACATAATTCAAACAATTAAATTTGCCAAGATTGTTTTAGTATTGGAAAGAGCACATAAAGAATACAAACAATTCTGTTAACACCACATAAATCAACAATGTAAAGAGAGAAAAATAAATCACATACCTGCATAGGTTTAGCAAGTGGATCCATTCTAACTAAATAAACTTCCAAAGTGCGCTCTTTTTTCATGGGTAATGGAAGTGTCAGGTAACAAAAGGGATCAAAGGTTACTGAAATCTTAGCACATTCAGGACAAACTAGAGTGGATTTAAAAAGGCCATGAAATATATCTACAATGATGGAATCATTTCTTTTTAGATGGTTTTCCCAGGCTTCTTCAGCAACCACCTAAAAGTGAAGCAAAACCTAGGTTATAGTTGCATTACAAAAACTGCATTACGAGAGCTGAATCAGAAAAAAAAAAAAAAAAAAATCAAAACAACTGATAGCAGCAACTACACACTTGGATACACCTGAATGTTAAACACTAAAAACACCAAAACACAAACACTAAAAACACAAACTCTGAGAATCCAGTTCCTGTATATGTAACTTATAATTTAACTTGTCCAAGATGCTTTGTATGGCTGAGTAAATGGATAAAAGGAGGTAAAATATCTCAAACCACAGTGGAAATAGTATAGAGAACTACAGTCTACATGCATGTAACTTATCTGGGGAAATTCTTCAGTCCTAAGTATACTGGGAGTAGCTGGACTAGTAAAAAAAAAAAACCAAACCAAACCCAAGTAGAAGATCAAGTGGGTCAGGAAGAGTTGTTTCCCCAGCTGATCAACAAAAGATATCTGAAGCAGGTATACTGAAAGTAGTATTATTTGCAAACAGTCCTCATGGAGTCCTGGACATGTTATCTCTTTTCAGAGTAAATAGGAATTATGCAAGTTAAAGACAGACTAGAAAATATCCTGAATTTCTGTATCCCTAAATTCTCTTCCACAGAATAAGTAATCCCCTAAGCAGCACTAAAAGGATGAATGCCGCAATAGTGTCTTACAACTTACCGTAACACTAAGTAATAAACTAAAACTAAAAAAACCTCCCAAACACCAAGTCTCTTACCTTGTCTGGCCTCCCATCTGCATCCTTTAATTGAATATAAGGCTTTTTCCTAATTCGATTCAAATCCTCATGTAAACCATCTAAGAGAAAAGCTAAGAGTTCTTGACAATCCTGTTGCTGATATCCAGAAAACTGAGGTGCAAATCGTCCTACTTGCGTCTAGAAAGAACAAATAATTCTGTTTTGTAAATTTAACACATTTGATTTCAAGTAAACTAACATATAGCATAGAACCATTAACTTTGTGCAACAGTTAGAAATTAATGCTCTAAATCTGTACGTTTCCTTTTATAGCTACTACTTGGAGGCTGCAGCAGAAATGTTACGAAGGTGAACACAGACAGAGAGAAACTTCTGCAGAGGGTATCTTTGTAGTTAACCTGAGCATCTTGTTCTATTCTCAGTTCTTCCATAGATCTCCTGTAAGATTTTGGGTTACTCACCTAACTTCTCTCACCTCTCTCTGGTTTCTCAGAAACAGACTTAAAGATCATTAAAACTAGATGAAGAATGAGAAAGTAATAAAAGTGCAAGGTGTCTATAGACATTGTATTTCCGAAGCGTTGTTCTGAAGCTGGCAATCAGACCTCCATACTTCTGCTTGGGGCTGCAATTCCACCCAAGAGTAGGAAAAAACAGAGGTGCTGGCTAGGGATGGGAAGGCAGAGATAGTGTAAAACACATCCTACCCCACACCTGCTTCCCTCATCACAAAGGACAATGATGGAGCTCTGGCAACAATTTAAAGTTTCTTTAATTTGTAAAAACATTTGTTAATTGGGGGACTAGTTCACTTCAAGACAGAAGTGCCCTACTGATGCTCAGACTGATGGTGTCAGTGTCAGAATCAAGTAAGTCCAATAAAAGTAAAAGAAACAATCCCCATACCTAGAGTCCGAAACATAAATGGACTATAAATGAGACAAAAATGCAAGGAAGAAAATGCTTTTAGAAGGAGTTGCAAAAAAAAAAAAAAAAAAA
>NW_017729022.1:20667724-20673645 GCF_001723915.1 Gavialis gangeticus | reverse complement strand
AAAATGCTTTTAGAAGGAGTTGCAAAAAAAAAAAAAAAAAAAGCAACCAAACAAAAAAAACAAAAACAAAAACAACATCCCATTAAAAACATAAAAAGGGAATATAAGGTACAAAAGAATTAACCAAAAGGAAGTGGGAATTAACCCCCCCCCAGTATATTTACTAACAGTAACCAAAAAATAAAATACAGCACTAATTTTAAAGAAAGAAAAAAAACCTTATAAAATGACTCCTTTGTACAGAGTTGTTCCTTATTTTAAGTACTATGCACAGTTTAGATTATTTTAAAGAGGACTACACACACAGGAAACAGATCATTAAGCCCAAATAACATAAATTGCTCAAACAAATTAAAGAAAAACGTTTAATTATGACAGGACAGAACATAAAATTCTGATTTGATAAAATTTGTTTAGAGTATGTCAAACAACACTTCACAATGTCCCAATATGAAAGGACAGATTTTGTATTTATAAGAAATTAGGCAGCTGAACATTTGGGGGAAGGAAAAAAAATTTGAAGGTGATCAAATTAAGGACATGAGAACAGCCATACTGGGTCCAGCATCTTGTCTTTTACAATGGCAAGCAGCAAATATGTTAGAGAAGTGGACTGCCTAAATTTCAAATTCCTATTATACTAATTTGTTGCATATTTCCTACACTTAAACTGTGAAAAACTGACTGGCGTTCAGATTATACATAAATACTAACCTTAAATGCCCTTGGTGTGACATAGCTGTATTTTCCTGACCACATTTGCTTGATGAGTTCTGCATAAGATTTTGCAATTTCACCTCTCATTCCTAAAGGATTGTCAAAGTTCAGTTCTTCCTGATACTTATCATTGAGGAAGTATTCTGTAAGTGGAGGGGTGTTGCTCAGACACTGTGAATGGAAACATTATATTAACTTAAGATACAACCAAAGAGTTATTTTAACAAGCTATGTAAAAATGCTCAATCTTTAAAGCAACCATTTTTCTGTAAGTTAAATACAAATATTTTATTGTTGAATTTGACTGAATTGTAATATCTGCAGGGAACAGTACAGCATACTGTTAAGATACCTACAATTCCTACACAGACAAACCAGTTTAAAATCAATACCAGTTGCTCTAGTGGCAGCTGTCATCACAAATACTAAGAATGGGCTTTGAAAAGTTTCACAGTTAGAATACAGGAAACAACCTGTATGTTCCAAGAACAAGCCTAACTAAAGCTTAAATACTGCTGTCAACCAACCCCAGAAAAACACGTTGCAAAATATTTAGCTATAACCTCATATAAAAAAAAATGAAAAGGCCAATACTAACTAGCTTATTTATCCCAACTACAGAAAAGGCCAATACTAACTAGCTTATTTACACCAAAGAATTAAGGCTATTTTGACATGCCCATTAATACAGGTAAGAATTTTGTCATTACTTCTCTAGGTTTTAGATGGGTATTTAGGCAAATTATATTTGGACTTGAATATAATTTGGCTCCAGGGGCCCAACATTATGGCCAATGGTTTTATTCAAAACGAAAAGAAAATCTGCCCAAATATCCACTGAAAAAACAGAGACATAGCTTCCCACTGTACTTCTCATTGGATGTTTATTGTCTTTCCTTTAATCAGTTTGCTTCAAAATGCTGGCCTTTGATTTATATCCACTGTGCCATTTAAGCCCTGGTCATTAAATGTAAACATTTCTGGTGCTTTACAAAACACAGTTTATTTCAATGGGGTTTGTATCAGATTTTAATTCTAACCTGGAATCCCCTGTAGATTACATAAACAGCTCACAAAATACTCAAAGACTTTATATGATGTCACATGTCCAGTGAGCAAGCATGAATTAATTCCTCTAACACCAATTATAGAGATATCAAAACATAATCACTGAGACACCATTTATAAACTCCTTAACATTCAGTTTTTTCCTTCAACTGGCTCAACACCATCTTCACACTGTTTTCATATATTTAATCCCTATACCACTTTCTAAGACTTCTGCCTCGTCAGCTCAAAGATAACCCACATGTCATATCATTCCACTTCCCAGACCAAAAGAAAAGGAGTAATATTATCTCCTTTATGCTGTAACAGATTTTCTGTATTCCCCTTATAAGCAGCAGGAAAGAATGCCATAAACAATAAAGCATGATGAGAAGGGCAGAAGGGGAGAAGTACACTATTACAGAAGAACACTAAAAAGGAAAGGTGGAGAAACAAATCCAGTCCAACAACTGTTCTCTCTCCTTTCATACTTATTCTAATTTGAGACATACCAGAAAATTGTTGGAAGTTTCCTATGTGCATTCTTAGATTAATAAAGCATGCCATTTTTTTCTTTTCTCCACCTAATTTTGTAGCTACAAGTTTTGAATTAGCAAAAAGAGTTCCTATTAAAATTATTATGAAAAATATATATATTTAAATTATTCAATTTAACTAGCCAAAAGTTTCCTATTTAGCTTGGTCCTTAAGTAATTACAATTTCACAATAGGATTTGATAAACATATGCTTCTTAAAGTGATTAGAAACTGACGTCTACCTAAACTTAATATTACCATGAAAAAAAAGATGGTTGCATACTGCAGCCAACTGAGAAGGAAGTCTACATTCTGCATTTGCTCCCTTATTAGTATGTTAACAACAGAGCAGTACCTGGGTCTCCAAAAAAAGCTAGAATGCATATTATAATATAAATATAATTAGGGCAAAATAAGAACAGAGGTAAATTCTATAAAAGCAGCAGATGTTAGATGAAGTAGCTAAATAAAAATAGGCACCTAGTTACAAATAAAAGCTAAGAAAATAGTTTCATTAGACTTACAGATACTCCCATTCCTCTGCACCCCCCTCCCAAAAAAAAACAAGGCTGAGGGCAACTTACAATAAGAAAGAAAAACAATGGTAGGAACAGAATAAAATATTAAAATGAAAACAAAACACTTTTCCCTCCCACTCTGGGGGGAGGTGAGGGAAGAAAAAGTAAATATATAAATAAAAATCAACCAAACAAACCAAAAATAACAAACATAAAGAAATCCAGCCCCCATCCAACTTCTGCCTCTGATCAAAGAAACCATATCCACTCTGCCGAACTCAAGCTTGCTTCCCAAACCCTATTCAATATCTCCATAAAAGAAAACAAGCATTTCCCCATGTCTACCCACTTCCATGTAGGGTTATAACTACTAGTCTCCAGACCAAGGAAAGGAAACCATGTATACAATGCTTAGAGAGCAGAGTCTAAAAACGATAAGGGGCTACCTACCTACCCACATATAAAATGATTAAATGACAAAGGCACAATGTGTAGTGAAATGGTTTTTTGATATTAAAGGTATTATTTCTTGGAAGAGTTAGTTATAGATTATATGAGGGGGAAAAAGCTTAATTTAGTCTTAATTTACCACAGAACCTAATTCGGGAAGTGAATAGAGCCCTCCATTAAAGATATGACAGGATCTGATCCGGGACCCCAACAATCACACTTCCTGCCACGCTACATGTGCATGGCAAGAGGTGTGATTGTGGGATTGGGGATCAGATCCAAATTGTGCCTTATTGCCAGTGTAGGAGCCCGGCAGGGAGCAAGTTGAGTGGCCCAGCTTGAAGCGTCAGTCAGCACCCGGCCTGGCCACATTCAATTTAAGGTGCAATAGGAACCAACCACAAAGTTATTACAATATTTTAAGTTATAACTTTGTGGCTCTTCCCTATTTTATCACACCATTAACTGCATTGCTGGGTTACTACCAAAGATATGATTAAATGGTTAATCATGTTTTAAGTGTAATGTCTGCCAGAGGCCTAAAGTGAAGGATCAAGTATCAATTACTGATACTAAGCTTTAGAAAAAGATATTTCAGTATAAAAGGTTAATTAAAAAGAACCTACAAGTTCAAAAGGAAACAGAAACCTTAGACAAAACAGATTAAATTTAAAGAATATGTATATGACCAAACAAACAAACAAAAAAAAATAGAAAGGCAAATATAAAACCAAAACGGTTAGAAGGCATAACTTACAAGGCTATTCAAGCCAAGCAGAAATCCCTCAAAATTTGCTAACAACAGAATAGCCAGATGATGATAAGTGTGAGATATAATGTAATTTAGAATTCCAAGAGGACCCTGAAAAAATTCTTATACAGACACTGAGTAGTTAGGGAAGCAGAGGCTAAATAGTATAATGAATCAAATACTGGCTACAGAGAAAGCAAGGAAACTGGATTAACTGGTCAATTCTCAAGGCAAAATGTTACCCATGGGGTGATTCCAGGTTTGGGATTAGGTTCCATGTGTTTCATTGTATTACATAAAAAAGGGACGAGTACTGAGGTAGCAAAGTCTGCATACGATCATTATTTAGGTTAATCAGGACCAAAAATCATGAAGACCTTCTGAAAAAATGACAAGAAAGGTGAATGGGCAACATGTTGGCCAATATTATTGCTGTATCATTATACTAATGTATACTTGTTAAACTTATACATGTTTAAACTAATCAGACCTTAAATGATTCCAAGTTAAGGGTAACAACTCAAGAAAGTGATCTGGGCATTACCACAGGCAGCTCAATGAATATCTCTATTCAATATGTAACTGCAATCAAGGAGGTAGGCAAGACATTTAGCTGCAAAAGGGGCTGAATGCTGAATACAGATAGTTATAATACCTTTCTATAAAAATCAATGCAGCAGCCTTATCTGGAATAATTTGTTGAGTACTATCATAGCATTCTGAACATGAAAAGGGGGGAATATGATCAAATGAATGGTATGGAGAAGGTAGTACAAGCACTAGTGATGTTGTAGCCATGCTACTCCAGAACTTGTGTGACAGTTAAGGATTTCTTAGAGTGATATCTTTTATTGGACCAACTCTGTAGTTGGGATAAAGTTAGACAACCTTTCAAATACAAGACATTCATAAGAATGGAGAAGATAGGGATCAGAGATTTTACAGCTAGAACAACAAAAAAAGAGGAAATACGGTTTTGTAATTTTCCGTATGTAATTGAGCCACATAACTTGGAAGTCAAGGTTTTGCAGTGGCATGCCAGATCAACCTGGCTTGGTTCTGTCTGAGGCAGGCTGGTGCTTCTTGACCTTTGATCCTGCTGCTACTTCCCCCTGACACCGGATTTTGCAAAGCCTGCTTCTCCTATGGCTGCATGGTGCAGGTGGCTGCAGGGAGGTTTCATCTTTGTCACACGGCTGGGCAGCAAGGGGAAGCAGTGGCAGGAAGAAGCTGGGCTGGAAGCTCTGTGGGCCAGATCCAAGGGTTTCATAGGCTGCATGGTACCAACTCCTGAATTTACTCCATGTCATAATGAACGGGGCCAAGAAGTTGAGACTGAAAAAGGGGGTGAATAATTCTAATAGTATAAAAGCCTTAGTCTGTCTGTCTGTAACGCTTTATTCCAACTCTAATCACAATGTTTACTAAAACAACCAATCAGAGTGCTCTTCACAGACAGAAGTGCCGCCATGACAGTGGGGACTGAGGGGCTGGAGCAGGGGAGTGACGCTGTGCCCCCCCAGTCTCCGCTGTCATGGCAGTGCCATCCCCCAGCAAGGCGGAAGCAGGGGGAGGCAAAACAGCGGTGCTGGCCTTGCCCCCCCCCAGCTGTCCCCCTCTGCCTCCAAGGACCAGGGTCATGGGGGGGGGGGCAAGTCCAGCACCACTGGCCTCACCACCCCTGTTCTAGCTGCTCAGTCCCCGCTGCCATGGCAGCGCTGTCCCCACCATCCCCCAGCAGGGCTGGAGCAGGCAGGCGAGGGCAGCAGCACTGGCCTCGTCCCCCTTCTGGGCCCTGCTCCTTGGGGACAGAATGGGATAAAGAGGAGGGGAATGGGGCTGGACGAGAAGCGGGGGGCAGGGCCGAAGTAGGTGGGCAGGGGGGAGGAGGGGCCCACCAA
>NW_017729022.1:20665891-20667713 GCF_001723915.1 Gavialis gangeticus | reverse complement strand
TGGGGTGGGGGGAGGCATGGGGCCAGAGGCAGAGTGGTGGCAGTGCAGGGTGTTGGGCGCCACAGCTCAATCCCCCGCCCCCCCAGTTCTTCTTGATGGGCAATTGGCTAGTATATGAATAAAGAATATCCAGAGCTGTCATTCTGAAGGGATGCTCAACTTCATGGTTCAGGGTTAAAGGAAATCTCTATTTATTACAGATCAGGCCTTAATTTCTCTGCATTTGCTTACTATAGTCTCTTAAGCATCTAGTGCTGGCTACAATCAGAAACAAGGGCTGCTTGCAGACATTAAAAAACCCTGTGCTTTACCAGAAGAAGCAGTGTGGTACTTTGACCCAGCTCTACAGCATCTGTATATTGGACACTTCAGCAAGGTGCGGCTTTTTGGCACTTTTATCTAAAGCTCATTCAATCAGCCTGTTAGATAAAAGCACCAAAAAAGATCCACTAAAGCCCCTAATCTATACAGACACTGGGCAAGCTGGGTCCAACTAACACGATGCCTCTTTTGGGCATGTGCTGGGCTTGTTGTGGGAGCGCACAAAGTTTAAAGTAAAGGGCTTTTTTGTTTTTAAAACATCTGCAAGCAGGCAGGATGTAGCTAGACCTCAGATTAGGTACAGATAAGGCAATTCCATTATTCCTATGAAATGGTATCTCAAATCGTGGGCTGCTTAAGCATTTGTTTTATAGTCACTGAAAACCTTAATGAACTTAAAAAAACCCAAGGAGTGTGCAAAAGCAGTTACAAGTAGCTGTACGAGGGTCATTAATAGGCCTGGTCAGGACTCAACAAAATTTGTCTTTTAGATTGCAAAGTCTACCTGGCAAACTTCAATTTTTTTTTTCACAACACACTGACTGACTGATACATTTTATTCAATTAACTCATGAATATTTGGTATTTTAACTTTTTGATTTGAGATGAGACCTCGATATTTTTTTCTAAGTTTTCACAGAACCATTCCCTACGCAGCTGATGTCCTTCTACCAAAGGATTAGAGTAATACCCAGATAAGATCTATAGGTGGCAGCACAATGTTACTTAAGTCTACCAAACTCTGTAAATGATCAATTCCCTCTTTCTAAGTTTACAGATGAAGGCTTACTTGATTTCACTGTGTATACACAAGTGAATGGGACTGAAACATTTACTGTTAAATGCTCTCTTCATTTGCAATTCGTTTGTGTGATATTATTATACATTTTTTTTCAAGTTTGCAAGTTACCCTGTATTAACCTCTCTCTATACTCAATTACAGAAGTGACATTTAGCTCTTTAAAGTAGATCTTACTCTGATAATTGCACAAATTGATGTCATTGCATAAAATAGCTCTTTCGAAAAAAAGTTGAAAAAATGTAAAAACAGGGAAGGAAGGAAGGATTATTAGCATTACAGCTTAAGAAACTGCTGGACTAAATAAAAGAATAACTAGGGGAAAAGTAAAATGGTTTGGAAATTTATGAGTAGGGAACCACCACAATCATGATGGAAGCGTGGGGCACAGTAGCATCTTGGTATTTTTCTCTTTTAATTCCCACCCCCCCTCCACTGTTGTGATCGGCTGAAGATGGGCCACGACAGCTCTGCTGTTTGCTCCTGATCAGTCAGGAGGCAAAGCCGTAGTTTTAAATATGCTGCTGTTTTTGTCTCCTGAGCGATCAGCAGCAAGTGGCAGGGCCACCAGGACCCCTCAGCCAAGGGAGACAACAACTGCAATATATTTAAACCCACAGTATTTGTCTCCCACAGATCAGAAGCAAGCAGAGAGGCAGAGCTGTTGGGGCCTCTCTGCATATCAGCCGGGGGGGGGGGGGG
>NW_017729022.1:20661290-20665626 GCF_001723915.1 Gavialis gangeticus | reverse complement strand
GGGGGGGGGGGGGGGAGAACGACACAACACGTGGCAAAAGGAGCAAGATTAAAGGAGCCAGTGTGCAGCGCACTTCCAGTACAGTTTAGGTAGATCCTTATTTATGAGGAATCAGAAGCCAGGGTCTCTTGCTAAAGTCTCAACTCTCTCCTATTCTCATTGTTGTAATCCAAAGGATGAAGCCCACTACAGACATTCTTTATATATGGAAGTGAAAGTCAAAACATTTTTAGCGAAGGAGCTATAAATGCACATGCAACAGTTACTTTCAGAAAAGGCCAGTATTATCATCCTTTATGTTTAATAAAGGTTACTGAATACAGAAGATGCTATTAATTCTGTCAGTCTATTTTAATACAGAAAGCCTGGAAGTCCTTACCAGGAATAACTCACTGCAATAACTGATAATAGACTGATGATCATGTTAATCCCAGGACTACTTTTTCATGTTTCTTCTAAATAATCTGCCCTCAGGAAAATAAATAGATTTTTTCATTAGGATGTTTTTAAAGGACAAAAGAAAGCAAACTACATAGATGAGTATGGGGGCAGCAGGGGGCAGGGGGAGAGGGGAGGAGCTAGTGCTTGCAACAATGTTTTGGAGACAACTATAGGGTGGGTGATCAGTGGCCAATGGTGTTTTGACTATTCTATTTGCCCTTCTCTCCTAAACATGAGTTTAATAAATTTTATTAAATTGCAACTGACAGATGTTGGCAGTACACTTGCCTGACCTGGGATGGCTGTGGGGAGGTAAAGACCCATGCTTTTGGCATGCTGGAAAGGAAAACACAAAATTGCTTTCACAGTTGCCACAGATAAAAAAAAAAAACCACTACCATTTATTGGGTCAAACCATAGGTGCATCTTGCCTAATAACAAGTCACATACATAGTGGTAGAGAGCAGATGCGGAAAGGCAGACTGAAAAACTGGATATGACCAGGGGGTTTTCCACTGTTCCTCTCTAACTTGCAGCCTCCAGCATTTAGAAGTCCAGGGTGTTGCAGTTCAGAGGCTATATCCCTAACTCCCACGTTTAATTGCCACAGATGCCCCTTTCCTCCAAGAATTTGTCGAATCCCTTTTTGGAATCTAGTTAAACTGTCAGCTTCCACATCTATCTGGTGGCAACGAGTTCCACACTTTACTTACATGCTGTGTAAAAAAAGCGTCCTTTTGTTAGTTTTAAACTTGCTACCTACTTGTTTTATTTATGACCCCTAGTTCATGTAGCGTAAAGAGAGAGTAAATAATAAACCACTACTGACTTTCTCTTCACCATTTAGTATTTTGTAAACCCTTATCGTATCCCACCTCAAGCATCCTTTTTTGCCAAACTGAATAGGCCTAGCCTTTTTAGTTTCTCCTCACACAGAAGCCCCTTCACACCACTAATCATCCTTATTACTCTTCTCAGTATTTTCGTTAGTTCTTTTATATCCTTTTTGAGTGGGGACTAGAACTGGGCACAGTATTCAATGTGTGTCAGATCCTTCTATAGTTCCTCACAGTCTGCCTTGGTCTTTACCACTTTGAATAATTTTGGCATTCACAAATTTGGCCACCTCACTACTCACCTGCTTTTCCAGATCTTTTATGAACATGTTAAGCAGCGCTAGTCTTGACACAGATCCCTGGGAGACCCTGCTGTTTACTTATTTCCATCCTGAAATCTGACCATTTATACTCACCATTAGAAATAGGTGTAAACATAGAAAACAAATTTATGAGTGTACCTTCCCTGTAGTCCTTTCTTAAGACCCTCTGATGGGGAATCTTGTCAAAAGCTTTCTGGAAGTCTAGAAATACTAGGTCAACTGGATCGCCCCGATCTACCTGCTTACTGACACCTTCAAAGAACTGTAATAGGTTGGTGAGGCATGATTTTCCTTTAACAAAACCATGTTGATTTCTCCCCAGCAAGTCATGCGTGTCTATGTGCTGAACAATTCTTTTTTTATTATTATTGTTTCTATCAGTTTTCCAGGAACAAAAGTTAGATTTACTGGCCTGTAGTTCTGTGTTCCCTCTAGAGCTTTTTTAAAAATATGAGTCACACTGGCAAGCCTCAAGTTCTCTGCTACCAAGGCTGTTTTTACTGATAGATTGCATACTATACTTTGGAGTCTTGTAATTTTTGATCTGAGCTCCTTTAGGACCCTAGGGTGAATGCTCTCAAATCCTGGTGATTTGCTACTGCTTAATTTATCAATTTCCTCTATGAGTTCATCTTCTGAGACTTCAAATTAGGTCAACTCCACTGACTTGTCCCTAGAGAATAGTGAATCTGGTGAGGGAACCTTTCTAACATCTTTCATAAGGAAGACAGATGCAAATAATGCATTTAGTTTCTTAGCAATGGACGACTCATTTTTTAGCACCCCTTTTACATCCTGATCATTTGAAGGCCTGACTCACTCCCCTGGCAGGTCTTTGAATTTTTTATTATTATTTGAAGGTAATAATAAAAAATTACCATCTTCTGTGTCTCTAGCAAGTTTCTCCTCCAAACTCTTTCATAGCCTGTCTTATTACATATTCAAAGGACCTGGGAAAATTATCTGGGGTTTGTTCTCCTGGTAGAAAGCCTTAGCAGGAGGTACCTAAACAGAGGTCTGATGTGCACTTGAATGATGAACCCTTGAAGAAGAGAGAGCTTCAGTACTGATGCTATACAGCCAGAGGGGCCCTGTGCACACATCTTAGCATGCTCTACAGACTCCCTCAAGTCTGCATGGAAATAAGACAGCAGCAGTGAATAGCATAGCCCTGACTGGCTGACAAACTGCTCAATCAGCCTGTCACCCAGCAGCGTAATTTGGCATTGTGAAGTGGGCGTGTTCTGTTCCCTGTTCGGCTTGGGCAGTAGAATCTGGCTCGAGCGACACACCGTCTTGGGGGAAGGGAAGGAAGGGCTGTCTAGCACACCCTGGGATGCTGGTGGATTGTGCTCTGGCTTCTCTCAAAAGAGTAAGCTGTACTGGCACTTGCTCTCCTAGGGGAAACTCTCCCAAGATTGATCTAACCCTGGCTGTTTCCATGTTATTTTTTTCTTGGAAAAGCCATTTTTGTTCTGGAAAAAAAATCCTGAACATCCATAAACTCATGGCTTCTCCTGGGAGAGCAGCAACTCTCCCAGGAGAAAATGAATGTCTATACTTGGCTAATATAACCAGTAACAGAAGGCTTGTGTTTTTATATCTTTGACAGAACTTAAGTCCTCGACATATTCTGCAGAATACATAGGACTTTGATTACAGGCAGCATTTGTTAATCAGCTTCCATAAAGCTTAGCCTCCTTGGGTCCTGGGCATGAAGAGCTTCAGCAAATACTGGATGAGGAAAGCACAAACACATGGAACACATGGTGTTGAGACCTCAACAACATCAACTTCGCAAGACCATGCAGAATCCTCCATAGATATAGAAATAACATTAAATCCCAAGTTTGCCCCCACGTGAGCTTAATGCTGGTCCTTGGTTCAAGGTATTCTGGGGTCGCCTCACATCAGGCAGAGTAGATCAGGATCACTGTTCAATATCACTTCTAGAATAGGTCCACTAGTATGGGCAATTATTGTAGCCACTGGGCCATTTTTCTTCTCTGATATAAAAATTTCTCCTAAAGGAAAAAATTCAGGTAGTGTGATGTAATGAGCTAAATGGCACACTACACTAAAGTTAAAAAGAAAAAAATCACCATGGCATATCACCGTGATGAAAACCAAATATGGCAAGAAGCGTCAAAATTACAATTTGAATAGAGAAAAAAACCCACCAATCCAATAAGTCAACAGTTTACTGATGTAGAAAGACAGCAAACAAAGGGAAGATGTGTTCTGAAATCAGGTAATAATGCAAGTCTGAACAAACTATAAGAGTAGTTATCCAGACAAAACCTCCATTAAACAAGTCAGAAAGGAAGCTTTCAGAATCCATTTATTTTTATTTCACTATGAAGCAGGATGGAAGATCCAATGAAAAATAAATGACTTAATACAATTTTTGTCCAATTTGGAAAGAATTCCTTTCCAGAAATGTTCTATTCTTCTCACTTTTACTGTTAGATTTTTATGTTTTAATTCAATATAAAAAATGTGCTTATCCTATTGGAATTAGGATGCTATTTTTAACCGTTCTCTTGCCTATTAATCTAAGAAATGGAAGCAATGCTTACTCACTTTTATAAACTGTTTTGAGATTGCAGCTACAAAAAGGTGGTGTAATGTTATGTATGTACTAATTAAAAAGCAAAAAGTTTAAAATTATACTATTCCAGCTACCTTTTAGCTTCATCTCCCAAATTTAAAATAGTGTTCCTATCAGTAGTGTTG
>NW_017729022.1:20646093-20661122 GCF_001723915.1 Gavialis gangeticus | reverse complement strand
ACCTTTGTGAGGGCAGGCAAAAAAATAGCCACTGCAATGCCTGGCATGGCAACAGCTGCTGTGACCCTGGCTTCCCTGGGAGAGAACTGCGCTGCTATACCTCTGGTTCTTATCTAATAGCTTTAGATATATACACTCTTACATAAATGTGTTAATGAAAACTGACCCAAATAAGACAAACCAAAACTATTTATCTCCCACAATCAGCATACTTCACCCTACCCACCCATCAGGAAAAACTAAACCTGGTAAAATTTGCCCCATCAATCTCTGATTATACCAGATGATATCTTCTCTTTTAAAATATTATTTTAGTGTGTGAGGACAGAGTTGTGTCTAGAAAGATATTAGGAAAAAAACCCAAAAAGTAAGAGCAAAGTCTGTATTTTCATTTAAAAAAAAATCAGGACTCCTTAAATTTCACCAGTTGTCTGAGAACGAATTTCTTCTGTCCAATACTGCTTTGAAGTGGTCAGAAGAACAATATTCACATAGAGTACTCTGGAATAATTTCACTGACAGCAACTAATAGCACAATTCCCTAGTGAAAAAAGTAACAGGTATGAGAAAATGTCTTCATAGGTTTACAGATATAGTAATATTTAGGTTTATTTTTACCACAATCAATGGCTAACTAAATTTGTAATTACTTTCCATAATGTAGTAACTGCTGCCCAAGGTGAATAATATCTTCAAGGGTTCCTGACAAATTAACCTATCTACTTACATGGTACAGGATAGCCAATTAAAAAGGAAGAAAAGGTAAAAAAATCCATTGACTATCACTTCATTTTTGGCACCTAAAGATGTGTTCCAGTCTTGTTCGAAAGAACCAAAAAATCAAGTGTTATACTAGACTATTAGGAGAAATTCACCAGATATGTCACACTGTATGTATACTGACTCTAAATTACCTTTTATAGTGAAACTGTTCAACTCATGTCACAACTTTAACAGGCCAAAAATAAATGCTTTTGTAAGGCAACATAAAAATATTGTTGTTAAAGGGTCCCCAGGGGATAGAATGCACTGTATTGCTAGAAAGGATATCTGGGTTATATTTCCAGTAAATTGATCTCTGGCCCATCAGAAGGCGTATTCATCATGAAAGCAACATGCTCACCTCCTGGGAGTGGAGGGCTGTGGCTGACATTGCTTAATCACTTTTCACATCTGATTATAATGAAGCACTGACAGGCTATGCAGAGTTCCATCTAGTTTTCTTCAGGAAGGACGACTAAGAAGTAGGACTGAGGGAAAATCCTTTGGGTTCTTGTACAGGAACAAAGGTGTCCTCCACCCATCCCCCAAGAAAAGAAATAAAATGAAACAAGTACACTATAAAAATTAGAAGATAGATGTATTTTGCTCTAACATATAAAACAGAGGTTCCCAAAGTTTCGTTTACGGAGAGCCATTTGAGTGGGACATTGTGATAGGGGCCATATAACATAATTAACCTGTAATAAAATACCTTTATGTCCAATAGGATGCAACACTGTTGGCCACCTTTAAAAAGGGTCCCTTTCTAGGCCATAAGACTTTGTTCATAGACTGCACTTTGGGAACCTCTGATATCAAGTATTATCTTATAATAAATGGAAATGGATATTATAAACTTTGATTTACAGATTAATTCATACCAGTCACCTGAAACACACAAATTAATTTTGGAACAAAAAAGCCACTCTAGATGCTCACATTTTATATTGTTCTTGAAATACAGTTTATAAGGAAGGCTACTCTAATTCCACTTTCTATTCTTCCATAAAAAGAGTAAAAAATTCAGGAAAATGGCTGTTAAGTGCAAGGTATTTTTAAGTAATAAGATTTCATCTTTGGTATTTATGTCAACATTTTAATTACTTCTGGTTTACTTAATTCCAAGATTAAGTCAGGGCACTTCCTTCCCATCCAGGATTTCAGTGGCAAGTGGACTGCAAAAATGTACCCTGAAACATCTACATAGTTCTGCTTTATGTAGAAGTAGGGAAAAGTGATTACTTTGGTCTGGGCATTTCTAAATTTTTAAAGGGAAAGAAAGCACGCAGAGCAGCTCTTCCCAGCTGTTTATTCAATAAAAATGTTTTAATGGTTATCAGAATGAACAAATACATTCATTATGTTTATAAGAAGAATAGCAGAACAGATTCTCAGCAGAAAACTGGCAGTCAAATCACAAACATACTGATGACATCTTTGGACAAATAATTTAATCTATGCCTCAGTTTCTTCCACTGAAAAAGTCAGGTAATACAATGCCTGCCTAACTCAGAAGCATGTTAAGGACTGTGCGCTGCACACCTCAGAAACTAAAGATGTGCTCCAGGAGTCATGTGTTTTGTTATAAATGTCATTACTATTATCTAGTCAGTGGACCTACAATATACAGCATGGTTATACTGATATAAACTTTTCTTTCATAACTGTTAGTGGGGAGTGTAGAAAAAGGAGAAATGATGTGGGTCACATCTTTTTCCTTCCCTTTCAGTTTATATGTCTTGCAGCATCTCTACATTTTTTTGTTCTTTTTCTCCTCTTATGTGCAAAATCCTTATGAAGTCATGCTATGGTCGATGAGGTAAAAGAGTATAAACATGCATATGTGTTTAATAAAGGAATAATTTTCTCAAATTAGAATTGTTTCCTTTCATGTCTAACATTTTTCATAAAGTGCCAAATAGAGAAAAGATTAGAACCTTGTTCAAAGGATCACTTAGGTTCCTAGGCAAAAATTTTTTTTGCAAGTGGCTCCATGTACGGAGTGTAATTTTATGGAAAGAGTGAAAGCAGATATGAAAAAGTCAATTTTTCCTAATATCCACAAGCAGACCTGTTATTTTCCAAGTTTCCATAGTGTCCTTCTGTAAACGTATCACAATGCAAATCAACCCCCCATTACTTATTTTTTATGTAACAAGCTAAGTTGACTTTACTCTGAAGCACCTACCTGTATTGCAGAGTTCATGAAACATGTATTTCCCAAGTTACTTAGGCCACAAAGCCCAGGTTGCTCATTGTGTCTTCCTGGCTCTGAGTAATCATAGTTCTTATAAGCAGTGTATGATGGGAGGCAATAATTGGAATTTTTCACACTAGAAGAAAAAAACAAATGTTTTTTACAATGTAGTCACACAATCTGTATACAAATTATATAGTACTGTATACAAATTATGAAGTGATTTAAAAGTTAGAAATAACTACTACTAACTAGATATATTCTTAGAAGTATGTAGCTATAGCAATTCAGCTTCTCAGCAAACCCGCCCCCACAAACCCAAATCACTCTTCACCCTGCAAACTCAATACTTTAGTATACCGCAATAAGCAAAAACAGACTACTACTGTATCTTTCTACCCTTGTTCAATAGGAGCAGCTTCACAGCTCACTCCATTCTTCATTGCTCCATCAAATTTAACACACTCAGACTTTAGACACCACCAGCAGCAATAGATCATTTCATTTATGTCCCTTCTGCATCCTGCTACTGTAAGAGTGAGGACAGTAGAAATGGGAATGAAGAGTTGTGCTTCAGTTACAGGTGAGATCTGAGATTTCCAAGGCCACAGTGACATCACTGCCCTGGTGCATTGGAGGTTCTATTTATAGCTTCACTGCTAAGACAGCATAATCTGGCATGCAAATGCAGGGGAAAAGCCTGGAGCGATAAAGGAATGCACAAAATGCCTACCAGCTACTTCTTTATAAAGCTCTATTATGTACCTACTTGGTGAGACTGAAGAAAAAACAAACTGTAATAGGTAGTACTGGCTAAATGCAAGGTAATTTATTTTTCTGATAAAACAAATACTAAACATGGAAAATAGTAAAATAAGCACTTTTGAAAGGACTAGGAGGGCAAAAGGATCCAGTAAGACAGAATGCTTTATCATCTTACATACAGTATAAAAAAAAGGTTAAATTCTTTCTCAAATTGTTCCAGTTACCAATTATATGAAATATTCATGATAGCAGCTCTGGATAAGATTCAAGAGCATTTCTGCAATCTTTAAACATCATTTCACTTTAGAATAAACCTGAAAACGATTTTGAAGGTCACTTGCTCAGAGTTAAGTCTTACAAGGAAAGAATAAATGGTGCCAATGAATTTATCTGGATAAACAAAAAATAAAACACACACCTGGGCCCTATAATCTTAAACGTACAAGTGGATGGGAGAGTGGCTTACGGGGACCCTCATCATACTGTTCCAGTCATACACTCTATATACTCAATTGAAATAACAGGGAGATTCCACTTCAATTCCTTGCAAGTATTATCTATTTTAATATATTAAAACAACTGTTCTACTGGCTTAATCTGAAGGATTGTCTTTAATACTGAAATGTCTCTTTTAAAAACAGCCTTTTTTGAATATGACAAAACCAAACCCTCATTTTTCTTCTTTCCCAACAACAAACACATTTAAGAATCTAGCAAACTGCATAGTTCTGGAGAAGTGCTCTCAGTTCCTTGGAGAGGAACACTACAAGCCAGGGAATCCACCTTGCACCTGAGACATACCACATGCAAACTAAACATGCATTAAGTCTGGCTTGCCCTAAAATTCATATCATGAAGTGCATTTGTGCCTGAAAGCTTGCAATTAAAGAATTTTTTTTTGCAAAAATCTTGTTGGTCTAATAAAAGATATCATCTCTACTATGAGTCCCTATTACTGTGTCCAGAAGAATTTAGGCAACTATTTGCACAGACTAAACATATAAATAATTTTCAAAGGATTATCATGATATTCTACACTTTTTTTTTTTTTTTTTTAAATAAATCAAGTAATTGTCATCAGATTAAGATAAAACTGATTTTAATGTGTCAGATAAATCACGGAAGCGACAATCATAGCCACTGATGTTCTAGAATGCCTCCTACCAAAGTTATGTAATAAATATAATATTCCTGCAGCAGTGGAAAATGAAAGGAAAGAAACACACATGTCCACAAACATTCATGCAACTGGTGCAATGCTTGTGCTGCCTGACTTAAACACTCTAGTACATGATTCTCAACCAGGATGCCCAAGCACACTGAAGTGTTGTCAGATACTTTGGAGGGTGCTGCGAGGAGATATGCAAATATACTAAGTAGATAAGCCAGGCTCAGGCTTGTCCTTACTTAAATGATCCCTGACCCCTACTGCCCAGTCGCTGTAAGCACTGTAATATATACAATAGTTTTTGAATTTGGCTGCTACTCAATTCACAAAACTTATGGAGAGATGCCTCGAGTCTAAAAGGGTTGAGAACCACTTCTCTCGTAACAGGTGTGAGGAACTATTACAAGCATTATTGTCACTAGGGAGCTGCAGCAGGCACCCTGCAGAATCACACAACAGTGAATCCTGTCACTCCTTGAGCTGAATGCCCTGTGCACATGGGAACCATGAAGTTTTTTTGTGATATCTGCTTTGCCACATAAAATATCAATAGAGTACAATATACAGCATATTTACAGGGATCTACTGGGCTGATGTAGGGTCTGTAGGTCTAAGTGTAAAGACTCACTGCCAGCAGAGCATAATCCAGTATGCAAATTGAAGGGAATAAGCTCGTTTCAGTGGTCAGCCTGCCATTAAGGGCAAAATGTCTGTGAAAAGCGTGTACAAGTGCTGCCCACTCCCCATTTTACAAATTCCAGGTTACCTGGAGAGTGCCATTTGTCTTTTCACTCTTTCCTTTCACACAGTATCTTTACTGGGTTTTAGTATGCGTTACAGTCCCTTCCCACTAACAGGGGGGCAACTACAGGAATCTGATGAAGTAAACTGCTGCTTACAAAAGCTTATGCATTTCTCATTTAGTTAATCCAGTTGTTTTCAACACACACCCTGGAAAATGCCAGTGCTTAGATTAACACTTGTTTTTAGACTATGGAAAAAATAAGCAATTTTTCTGATGCAGACTCAGAAAGCTATAACTAATCAGAATATTTTTAACACTGTGGCTTCTTATTTGAAATACCTGGCCGCAACTAGATGAGTGCAGAAGTTTGGTTCCCTGGGGACAACTAGCAGTGGGACATTTTGTGCCACTGCTAACTGTCCCCGGGGAACCCCCATGCCATGCATCTTCTGGTGTGCAGCGGGTTACCTCAAGTGGGGTAGGGGAGGCTGAACCAGCAACTGCGCTGGCCCCAGCAGCCTTATCTGTGGTCTTGGGAGCCAGGGAACCTGCAGCCGCTTCTCTCCTGCAGCTTGGAGCCTGGCCAGCAGCTGGAGTGTGGCTCTGGCTGGCCAGGCTCTGATTTTGGGCAGCACGCACTGCCCCCACATGCACTGCGCTGCTTTTTTTCTGCATTTTTTTTTTTGACCCTTGAATCTCTAGGGGTCAACCCTGCTCCCCTGCCCCGTGGCGCAAGTTAGCAGCACGGGAAACATCTGTGTGTGTGGTGCCACAGATGAGTCTGTGGTGCCACATACCACACGACTGCATTCGTTTGGATGTGGCCTTTGGGTTTATCTTGTGAATTGCATGTAGGTGTTTACATACCTAACATTACTAATGTTATACGGAACACTAAGAAGGATCTCACAGCACCCTGGCTGCAAATAAAAATAGGTTAAAACAATGGGATACCTGGAGCCTCGGAAAACTAGTTATTCTAGTCTGGACTTCAAATGCTCCATAACCAAGCAATTAAATCACCCTACAAAGAACTAGAAGCTGCTGCTGGAACATCCCTTGAGGGAAGGAGCTAGAACTCTTAGTAATAGACACGGTCTGCCTTAACAATGGCTGTCTTACCGATTGGAACAAAAAGGCAGGACTGTTGTAAGAGAATAAGTGTACTGAGTCCCTGAAAGTACAAACCAAAACCCAAAAGGAGCTCTTGGGCACTGGATGACAGCCAAGAGAGAAATTAGCACACAATCTTGTGAGATTTTACACCTATCCACCTCTTGAACTCTGCATTTTTAAACCAACCATTCTGCTAAAGTCTATGATCCTTGCTTTAGCTGGTTTAATCTGAAGGATAAAACAGTAATATAAATGTTCACGGCTTTGTTGGAACTCTTGTGGAGTGTGCAGTTCCTACTGATGTGGCTTGGAAGGGCCAGTACTAAGATATGGGACCTCAACCTTTAGAGCAAAGAGTCTGGTATTTTAATAAGTGATGCTAAGTGTTCTGTATACCAAGAATATGTTCAGAAGCCCATAATTTTGAGGCAGACTGGACTGCATTCAGACCCAGCCAACCTAGGAACATGAGAGACCTTAGGCTATTACCACATCCTGGGAAGATGCAAGACCAAAAGGGGGAACTCAGCAAAGTTTACATAAGAACATCTCTCCTTACTCATGTTTTAGCACCTAGACTGTAAGAGACCAGAATGTTTTAAAGTAATCTAGAGCTTGGTTGACAGCAACAGAAATTGAAAATGTCCATATACCTTCACAAAAGTTATTTGCTCTTCACTATAAGCACTGTATATGTGCCTCCAATCTAATCTGGCAGAACCATTTCTACAGGTGAAAAGTTAATTATTATACTCTGTCCTCCTTGGTGTTTCTACTGAAGCTATGCTACCAGTCTTCTGTAAAGATCTAACCAACAGAAAGTGATACAGGACTGACTGTTGTCAAATGGAGAAGATTTTTCAGTTTGGACCTGAAAGACTATATGCAATTTTTTACTTGCAATCACTGATCCTCTATGGTATAAATTCTGGTTTTACTCCTGAAAAGTTTCAAAAGCACCTTCTGCCAAAAAATGTATAGAACATATTCAATAGTTCATATTACAACTTAATAGAAATGATAAAGAAAATACAACCTAAATTGGGCCTTTCTTTTCTGCAATTACCACTAAAGTAACATATACTACTACCCTGTTAATGATACCCTTTCAAACTTATTTGTTAACCAGAGAGTACATTTAAGATTAACTTCTTGAGAACCTTAATATAATATTCTATTGCATGCATGACTGACTAAATTAATTATTAAATACACTAATCTGCAAACAAAGGCTTTGGTCCTTCAAACACTTATTAAATACTAACTGCTAACATATAAAAATGTGTTTAAGTTTTTGCAAGACTTGAACCTCAGTCCAAGCACCTCTCAGAACATTTACCAGGCTAGCCAAATCTTCTAGAAATGTGTGTCAAAACAAAGAACTATAAAATATTTTGTAGTTTTGGCCTTCTATTTTTAATCTTTTTCAGAACAAACCTTATGTTATATTCTCATACAAGGAAAAATATTTAATCATTACTACCCATCTCATCTGATCCAGATTTTGGGGTTAAAAGATATGGTTCTACTAGACACAGAGTAAAACAGTTATAACACGATTGTGCTTGGGTGCCTGTACAGACCATGGGGTTTATCCTCATTACATTAAATAGGTTTATCAAATTTAAACTTGTTTATTTTGGAGCATCACACCAGTGTTTGCATGCGCTTGGTTTTCAAAATAATTAAGCTCGGCCCCTGGCCAGAGCCAAAGGAAAGCGAGATGGTCCAGTGCTGCCCCCCACCCGCAGCCTGGGGCCCCCCAACCCATGCTCTGCCACGCAGCTGTGGGTATACAGCGCTAGCACATGCCACAAGGAAAAACACAAAGCAGGAACAATTTGAAAGCGGAAGCAATTCAAAGGGGTGAACTACAAAAAAATTCACAGGCTATCTGGTGGACAAAGAGGCTCATTACACATCTTTGAGTGCCTTTGTTTTCACATTCAACGAATCCATGGATGCAACGCTTTAATTCGTGGTGAGCTAAACTAAACTACGTCTGAGAAGTTTTACTTTAAAGCACCAGAAAGATATTTAAAGTGTCCAGAAAACCCACTCATGCAAACAGTCATGCTAGCGCAGGGCAAGAAAGGGCACAAAATGTGCCGTGTACAAAGGCCCTTTTAGTCTATACTAATGGAGTCTTGTCTATTTTTTTTTTTACTTTATGATCTTTTTGTTACTAATCACCCACTGCTGCCATTACCACCATCTTTAAAACAAAAGATATCCTCAGAAGTGCAAAAGCACCCCATAATTCTTAAGTATACAATTGTAACTATTCCAAAGGTTCTGACTTCAGTACATGAGACCAAAAAGAGCATTTGCTTCAAGCCAGCTGCTACAAATATAGGCAGAAAAACTGAAATGCTCTAGATGGCACTAATGGAGACAGAACTGACACTGAACACATAACTGAGTAAAGTAGAGAAGGCACTATTAGTATAAGAATATAAAGAAGGAAAGTTTCTTCAGACAGGATGATGTGGGGCAGGGAGAGGGGAAGAAAATGGGAAGGAAGTGATTTAATCTCACTGATAAAATTTTAAACAATATAGAAAAATGCTGAGATTTGCACGTGAAGCTAAAAATTCTCAATGTACTGTTATAACTGAATATTCAATGTTATGAATATCAAGATAGTAACAGATATAGTTTCTCCCTGTAATTAATGCTTCTTAAACATATTTTATATTTAATTTTTTCAAAAATAAAACATTAATTAAAATTTTAAACACTGAATTAAGCTATTTATTGCTTGATTTTAAAGAAAACCAGTGAATTGCACATAAATATCTGCATGTACCTATACTATATGGTGCGCCATAAATGTACTTCTATGGCTTAGTAAATAAATGTGGTTATATTAAAGCTTTATAGTTTAAGCAGCAGCTTTTATTTCAGTAGACAGTACTACTAAAATAGATTACCCAAATGTATTTTTCAAATGTTTAACTCTTGAATCTCCAAGGCCAATTTTAAAAATAAATCTAGGATACTCTTCATGACTACTAAATTCCCAGTATGTCTAAAATCTTGAGCTAAAGCATTACAGAGTTGCTTAAAACTTCTGTTTTCTGTGTGGAAGTCCTCAACCTCAAAAACTCATGTAGCTGATGGAATTTAACCTCAACTTCCAAAATTCTAATGTTTGGCTTTGCAAAAAATTAAAAAATATCCATCTAAAAATGTATTTTTTGAAAATTGTAAACACTGCAAATTGGTTCTATAAGTACTTTCTAAAATATTACTACAGTGTCTCCATGGTGAAGTTGCACAAAATATTTTCAGTGTTTGTTTTAAAAAAGTATTTTCATAAGAAACAATGACTCTGCCTGTGTGGCTTTTGATATTACAAATTACTTTAAACAACAGGAAAGGGATTATTAGCTTTCCACTACTAGAGGCTTAGCTCCAGTTATGTGGTCAACACATACCCATAAAATACGATTTTTTTCCCCTAACTATTACACATTCACATACACAGTATGGTAGACTGCAGTTAAATACATGGATTTGAACTGTTTAACAGTGAGAGTTGGGGCTACTCACAATTGGTAGAAGCACCATTGACACTTCACCCCTTATGAAAAATCACTTCGGATAAATGCAATATTTAACTGGAAGATATTTATAAAATATTTAATATTTATATTTCCTTTTTAAGTAGTTAAAGTCAACATCTTTGAGTCATAGCGCACAAGTTTGGAATAGTATTTTAAATGAAGTCTGGATGGAAAGTTTAAAAAGCCTCTTCATTTCCCCCAGTTTGCCTTGAACACTGGTATGGTCTGACTACAGGCATCTGAAAGCTGGTTCACCACAGGTTAGGTTGCAGAAAAACTGAAACTATTTCAGCACTTACTGTTAGTTTTTTTCTATTATCTGTACATAATATGAAGTGAAGTCATCAGAGACTAAGGTGGCCACTTGACAGTTAAAGTTCTTCTTTTAGAGTCTTATCATATTAAATATACCAGTTACCAAATAATTTGTCCAAGTTCAAATATGCAAAGTAAAAGAAAGGAAATAAGTTTTTACTTTCTTAAAGGTTTGTCTTTCATTCAACCCTCTACTTGCTGCAATACATACCTAAACACAATACTCCATGTCAAACTGAGCTCACATTTCAGAGACTATGAGAGACGCATTAGACCACATATAATAATTCAGTCTCATTTGGACATTACAGCCTCATCTTTAAACGTATGGTATTGTATACTGTTGTGATACCTTAAAGCAGTGGTTTTCCATCTTTTTTAGTCTAAGTACCCCTGGCAGCTGGATGCCAAGTGGGGAGGGGGAAGGGTAAAGGTAGTGCATGGTCGAACTCTGGTGGGGGGTAGCATGCGGCTGGACACACAGCAGGGAGGCAGGGACGGCGCACGGGCAGGCGGGGATAGAGTGGCGCTGCCTCCCCAGGGGCAGGACAGGGCAGTTCACCAGGATGGAGTGAAGTAGAGGCACCTCTGTGTGGGGTGGGGAAGTTCACTGGGCTGGTGTGTGGTGATGGCCGCCACCATGTGCAAGCTTCCCCGCCCTGCAGGGGGCGCCACTGTCCTCCCCCCCACCCCAGCCCTACTCCTGGGAGGTGGCGGTGCTCTGTCCCTGCCCGCCCATGCGCACTCCCTAGGACTGGTCCACGTGCCTCCAGTTGACAATCCCTGCCTTAAAATATTGAGGGACTAGAAAAGGATCTATCATCTTAATTTGGAAATACTTACAGAGACAATTCAGTAAAGTGGGACAGTATATAATATTGTTTACAGCATTTTTATATATTTAACATGATAAACTCTAAGCAAAGTCTTTAAAAAACACTGAGTACTGTCAGAAAGTGTTCTAGTCTCTAATAAACTGAGTAGCACATACAGTCAAACACCTTTAACTAGCTTTCGCTTCTGAATTTTGTCTTACTCAAACACAACAGGGTACTGCACTACGAAATACTGAACCTTAAAAAGAACTGCAATCCAAGTACCAAAACAAATCTAAAGCAACCTAACTACAAACTACAAAACAAGGTCATTTCTCATATTTGGGTGATTCAAATAAAGAGTTCTTAAGATACATTGCTTACTTTCTGTTGATGTTGTTATAATTATTTGATAGAGATGGAGGGATCTTTGGTAAAGTTGAAAAATTGGATGCACCTGGGGACCTTTAAAAATATGAAAATGTTAAATTAGATAAAAATGTTGAGATTAAAATTAATCATGAAAAAGAAAAAGCTAACAGATGAACAATGCATGTAAATAAGCATGAAAAAGTTCTTATGAGCAGAGCACCAAAAGTCCATGAAAAAGCTTTCTAGCCTCAAAATGCATCTTTTAAAAATTAAAATGGATTTCATAATTCAAACTTTCATATCACACTGGATATCAGTTATCACTTAAATCAGCTAAAAAGCTGACAAAAAGAAAGTCAAAATATTTCTTTTGTCTGCACTGATAGCGTGGATGCATTTCACTTCTCAAAGTTACAACAAAGCCTAGAGGCTTTCCTAATTTTTAATTAATCTTATGTAACTTTTGAAATGAGATATGAAAGTGTCAGCTGTGACTAAAGCATAATATTCCAAAGTGAGAGTGCACATTCAGCCATTTAAAAGCAGAATTTAAAACTAACTGTTTTTAACAAACTGACTTTTAACAGCTAACGAACATTAACATAACATAAAATTTCTGGAGATGCGAAGGTTATCTTTAATATGGATTTAGCCAAATGTAAGTGTATTACTATATCCAGTTACTTAATTCTAAAAAGTTGGATATGTTGAACATTTTAAACACTAGATAATTCTTTGAATTGTAATGACTGAACGAAATACAGCATGATCTTGCAGTTTGCTGTTTTCTTTTACTTGCAATTGACTCAGCACATGGGCCTCACCCAGACCCACACAAATCCACGGAAAAAACATTGGAAGACTTAAATGGACTTTTGGAATTAGGCTCATTCAGATCATTTAAAAAATACAGCGTGCAAGTCAGGCAGTAAGCATTATTACATATGATTTTACGTTTTCAAAAAAAAAAAAGGTGAGACATGCATCCTGTCTGAAGAATTTTCAAAGTCAGATTTGTACACTACTTGCATAAAATACTGCCACTGGGAAAACGCTCAATTATGAAAATAATTTTGGTCTACTATAATTATGCCACTTTTCCATATTATAATCTAATAGCCGTCTCCTTCATGGACAATACTGTCAACAAAAACAGGAACATAAACAAATTCCAGCAGAGGAAACTTATGAAGTATTATGAAATAATTTTCTCATTGACCATTTAAACTCAAGTTAAACTGAAACTGAAATTAAAGACCATGGACTCCTTAAATTAAAACACAAAGCAAGTTGAATATGTCATAATTGATAATAATGTTATGACCAAATTCAAATATTTTGTTATGAATAAAAGTAGTAAGGTAGTCTACCAAATACCATACCAATTTCAAAGTCAGATTTATTTAGGCTTTTCCTCCAGTGAAAAAATAAAAGCACCAGTTAATTTTGATTCCGACAAAGTTAAAACTCGTAGCTGGTGAAAGAGCTATTTTCTAAAATCTTTAAGTAAAAACAAAGTGTTTCTTAAGAAATATAAACAGCTTAATAAAATGTTATAAGTCACTCTTGCCAAAATATTCTTAGAACCGTTTGTACGTACTGACACTGATAACAGATAACACTATCAAGAAAAAGGCAGGCAATGCTGTGTGTCAAATGCAACTACTTTCTCACACATGGTAAAATCACATATGAAAGGGGTTTTTTTTCCAAGTTTCTAAAAATATTTATATGACGACATCCAAACAATGGACAATAAAAAAGTTTCAAAACACAAAAGCTGATAAGATTCAAAGGTTGGTCCTTATTTTTAATTTTTGCCTTCCTTTTTCTTTTAAATGGTAGTACTCTAGCAATGGTTAACTAAGCAAGATACAGAGAAAATGTCAAATATTTTCTGTCAAAATATAAATGACAATTTCAATCCTCTGTCTTAATCACAGATAGGTTCAAATACATGAATGCATCTTCCTGTAATGTAATATGAATGCATGCAATAGGAAATAATAGTTTTACTGTTACTGGTGGTGTTTTAAAAATATTAATTTGAAAAGTTGTGACCAAAGAATATACCAATCAGCCAAACACTGACAGATAAAAATTAGGAAGAGGACAAGACAATTTTTTGTTTTAAAGCAGGATATCCTTAACTTACTACGGTAACACCCATATTTCCTGTGAATAATATAGCAATTTCCCTGAAGGGAAACTAAAACTAGCTAAATAAGTTTATCCTTAAAAAAAAAATCTTTCTTTGCTTTAAACACAGTGGATGAACACTTCATTCTTTATTCAATATTGAAATGTTATGCCTATTACACTATGAAATATTTGCAAAATATATTAAAAGATGATGTACACAAATATAAAATGGGTGGCATATCCCTCTACAGCTATATGCCACATGGCTAACTTAGTGTGATAAATGTAACATCTGCCAGGGCCTTTTGATGCCAATTGCAAAGAATAATCTACAGGATTTTACTACTTAATCAAAATTATGTTCAATACATTACTGAGCCTTTAACTGACCAAATAATACTCAGTGTCATACGACTATTCATACTGTTAATTGGCATCCTTAAATTCTCAAGTTTTCCACTTCACTGAATTCGTCACAAGTGATTTGACTCTCCCTTAAAAGAATTTAACATTATACAAAGAATTTTTCCAAAACCTACACTTCCTATGTTAGATATCATTTTAAAAGATGATCCAAGTATCAATTTATAGCTTCCTGAGGGGGACCAGCAGGGAACAGGAGAGACCCTGTTCCTCCGAGCACTACCAGGAGTAAGTAGGAATAACAGCCATAAGTTGAATGAGAGTAGGTTCAGGCTAGACACCAGGAGGCACTACTTCACAGTCAGGGTGGCTAGAATCTGGAACCAACTTCAAAGGGAAGTGGTGCTCGCTCCTACCCTGGGGGTCTTCAAAAGGAGGCTAGATAATCACCTAGCCGGAGTTTCATAGTTTCATAGTTTCTAGGGTCGGAAGGGACCTGAGCAGATCATCTAGTCCGACCCCCTGCCACGGCAGGAAAGAGTACTGGGGTCAAACGACCCCAGTAAGGTGGTCATCCAACCTCCTCTTAAAAACCCCCAGGGTGGGAGCCTGCACCACCTCACTTGGAAGCTGGTTCCAGACCCTAGCCGCCCTGACCGTGAAGTAGCGCCTCCTGATGTCCAACTTAAACCTTCCCTCC
>NW_017729022.1:20645095-20645709 GCF_001723915.1 Gavialis gangeticus | reverse complement strand
TGGCAGGGGGTCCGACTTGATGACCTGCTCAGGTCCCTTCCGACCCTACCAACTATCAAACTATGTCAGGAACCAAGCAAAAAGTAAGACTGCAAGACTGGAGTAAGACTGCTCTTAGGTCCATAACTGGATCTGGTCCTTTGCTTTCTTGCCTGACACCTGGTTTCATCACCAGTAGAAAGGTAGGAAGCTGAAAGCTAAGTGTAACAGGGCACACATGCAAAAAATTTGGAATACCCAGTCTTAGGGGCAGTCTGCCCTGTGTTACCTGTCAGCTCCATGTTCTTGGGGAACCCTGACACAGGATGCAGACTGTCTGACTCACAAAGAATTCCTCCCTCCTCTACCTAAACAGAAACTGATTAAGATGCAGTGAGAGACGCACCTAAAACCCTCCAGATAAGGGTGACAAAAGTCCCCTCCAGATAAGGGTGAAACAACTGCCCTATGTCTCATTTGCATCTGAGATGGGACCAGATGACCATTCATTTACATGACACATGGAGAACAGAAAACCTGAAGCAGAGATTGCAGTGAATTCTGGGATCAGTGAAGCAAGGGAGCACTGCATGATGGGGAATCTGGGTTCCAAATGCTAATCAACCCTCACACCC
>NW_017729022.1:20640615-20644585 GCF_001723915.1 Gavialis gangeticus | reverse complement strand
GTGCTGAGTTTGAAACACATAAGGGGATCAGCTTGTACAGGCTGATTGACCCAGTTTGACTCAGACGTGCCCTAATGAACTGAATGTTGGCCCATGAGGGTGTCATCTGGACACACGGCCAGATTCAGAGGTATTCTGTTCAACTGTGTGCTTGTGTCTGACTGTAGTTATTGTTCCTCTGATGAACTGCGCGTGTGTGAGTGCGCATGTGTGAGTGTGTGCGCGCGTGCGAGAGCGCGCCTGATTTGGGGACTGGAGGAACCCAGCCCCACTGAACCGAGTCCTGCAAAATAGCTCCACTGGGGGTGAGGGCTTGCAGGGGGAGAGATACAGCTCCGTATAGAAACACCAGTAACACAAGCAGCACAGTAATAGAATTACCAAGACCCTAGCCCTAATAAATGAGCACACCCCAAAGTAGCAGGCAAATCTGGTAACACCTGCACTCACCCACCATGCCCTTAATAGAAATATGTAGACTGCAGGAGGCTGCCCTGATCTTACTGTACCAACCACTCTCCTTATGATCGTGGCCTTATGGGCCAATCGCACGGCTCCATACTTCCCCAACACCATGCCTCACAAAAGGCATCCTAGCCTTCATGTCTAGCTGAGGTCCCCTCACTGGGCCACACTTTGCTCTCTGGCCCCTCCCTGGGCTGCCCTCTAGCTCAGATCCCTCCCTTAACTCAGGCCCCTGGCCCCTCACTGGGCCTCTCCCGCCCTCTACTCCAGCCTCTGGACCCCGGTGGTCCACACAGTCTTCCTTGCCCACTGCTTTTCTGTCGGGGTATGCTCCCTTAGCCTTCCCCCTCCAGAGGGCCACCCACAAGGCAATGCGGGCTGAGGCTTTTTGGTGCCCCATCCTCACCTTTCCGTGGAGTGGAGCAGGTATGGCATTTCATGGAGTCTGCCCCCACACTGGCAGCCCCACCACACCAGCCACCTCCAGTAGGTTGCAGTTTTAGGTCTTACCCAGGACTGATCTTTAGGCCTACCTGATCTTCCATTAATCTCTCTGGGCTACCCCTTGAAGTTCTACACCTCCCCAAAGCTGCTACCTACCAGGCCCTCTGGCCCAGACTCCCCCTCTACTCTTGCTCTCTCTCTCTTTGGCCCCTAGTTTGCAGTCAGACTCCTAGCCCTAGATCCCTCCTTTTCACATAGCTTAGCACCAGCCATCATCATCCAGACTGGATGCTCCTGGACCCCTCCCTCTCGCCTGTGGCCCCTCATGGACCGTTATGCCTCTCTGAGGCTCTGGCTCTGCCTCCAGACCAGTCAAGACCCCAGGCTGTCTGCAGCTATGGCCACCTCTTTCCCTTCAGCCCATCCTGGGCCCAGCACAGGCCAGTCAAGGGTCAGTCCGCCAGTTATCAGACCCTCACATCTCTATGGGTCTGCCCCTCCTGGTCCCCAACATGAATCACTCACTTGCTCTCTCTGCATACTCGAAACCCCACCTCAACTGTGCTACGTAACCCCTTTCTTCTCTAGGTCCCCTTGACCCCTCAATGGGCCCTAGTACTCTGCTCCACTCACAGGACACACCCAGGCCTCTCTACCAGGTCTCTCTGCTGCTCAGGCCCTTATTCAGGGCTCACCTGGCCACTCAATAGGTCTGCCCCTCTCCCAGGACTGGCCTGGCACCTCACTAGGCCCTAGTACACACGGCCCCTCCTCCTTTGGGCTGGCCTAGCCTCTCACTGGGCCCTTGTATACATAGCCGCTCTTCCTCTGGGCTGGCCAGACTCCTCTCCAGGGCTAGGCCTTTGTACACACAGTCCCTCTTCCTCTGGGCTGGTTTGGCCTCTCTAGGTCCACATGCATGCAGCCCCTCACTCTCCAGACCTCTCCCAAGGCCCCTACGCACACAGCCACTCTCTCCAGCCTCATCTGGCCTTTCAACAGGCCCAGGCACGCAGCCCACTTCCCAGGGCTCTGGACCCCACAGTAGGTCCCCAGGAACCTCCTCCATCCTCATGGTTCCTACCCAAACCTGCACAGGGTCTCAAATGGCATATACGAGTGGCAGTATTCAGTTCACCCCTGAAACAGTGAACTGTAACAGCCTCTCAGACTTTTTTGGGGGATGGGGGGTAGGAGGGGAGGCAGTCAAAAAAAAGAACAGCAATTTAACTGGCAAAGCCTGCCAACAGAATTTAAGAACACACGTATTTAGTCCTAGTTCGAGCCCTGGTCTCCAACAATGCGACTCTGGGCTAATCTCGGCCATTGGGGTGATGTATATTTTGCCACTGCTTTCATTCAAATCCTAAATTAATAGAATCATAGAGAAGTATGCCTGGAAGGGACCTCCCAAAGTCATCTAGTCCAGCATTTTTCTCAATCCATGAGTTGCAAGAACATTTCAAAGGGTCACAAGCTGCAGCAGGGCAGAGAGGCAGCACAAAGGCACCTGCCCCTTCCAGCAGGGTAAGGGGATGGAGGAGAGCTGCATAGCTGGGCTGGCAACACTGGGGCCAGTGCTCATTCTCCTGGGTGTCGCACAGCTGGGAGATGCTGCCTGGGAGGTGGAAGGGTCCATAACCAGGCTATTTGGTGGGGCGCAGCAGCCCCAGCCCAAGGCAGTAGGGTGCCACAGGCCTCTCCTCCTCCTCCCTCCAGTCTGTGCTGGTGCCGGACTCACTCTGCTGCCACCTGCATGAGCTGAAGACACTGCAGCCACCAGGCTCAAGCCCAAGCGGGGCAGCAGGTGAGGACTAAGGGACACCAGCATGGCCCAGGGGACAGGGGACTAGGCAGCGGCAGGGCCAGGTGTATGTGGGTTGGGACTGGCCATGGACCTTTGCAAATGGATCACTGTAGGAAAAATGTTGAGAACCACTGATCTAATCCAAACCTCTTGCCTGAGACAAGATCAAATTTTTATTAAAAACTGCAACTGGAGATAAGAGACTAAGATAACACAAACCATACATATCCATTTCTCATCAAGTAAGCTCAACAAGGTACCTACAAGGGCCACTGTCTGGGGCACTTCAGGACACTGAACATAAGTTCTTAGCTCAGGCTCAAATCAGAAAGAAAAGAAATAATGCTCAATGGAAAAAAACAGTCTTTCTAACAAATACCAGAAATAGTAGGTAGGTGCCTCTCGTTAATGCAATGAACCACTTTATTACTGATGGTCTAATCCTAATTCACAAACCATTTGCTATGGCCAATTTTTTTTAAATACTCTGTGAGAAACCGTGTCATTTCTCATCACGTAAAGAGCTACACTGGTCCATCTATATAACTGTCAGACAAGATTTGAACACTTTTCCTTTAGGGCTGACTACAGAAACAAGCAAGAAGATATAGCTGGTTTGATATGCAGTGTCCCCCCCCACTAAGCAGTACAGAGGTTTGGCATCTTTTTACCTACAATATTTAGCAATCAGAAAAGGTTAATAAAATAAGCATGAATACATCTCACTAGTAACTCATTTGATTAAGTAAGACAAAAGTTTTAATTCCATTTGAAATGCAGTTGGATAAGAGTTCAAGTATTGGGGGTCTCAGTGTGAACATGAAAAGGCATGGAATGTGACTAATTCAAACCAGCACAGGTCAAAAAGTAACTGCAGAACACAGGACCAAGAAAAAGCATAGCCAACCTAATTTTCTTATTACTGGAACTGACAACCCACAGAATGTTCCACCATCTCAGGTACTCAAGATATCCTACAAATGTACCCTAACAAGTCAGTAATAAAAGAATAGGGAGCACCCATGTTTAGTGACTTCCTATGCATTTTGTGGGAAAACACTTGTGATAGGTTTAAACAGCAAAACTGCAAGAACAATGTAACAAGGGTGCAGGGGGGTTTCTAACATTTGTCTAAGTTCTCAAACCAGGTGAAGACTCAGTTTTGGCATATCATTGTTGGCAGATGCATCTACTGTGGTGAATCAGGAACTTGACTGAACTGAAGCCTACCTCAATTTCTATTAGAATCTGTTA
>NW_017729022.1:20635291-20635615 GCF_001723915.1 Gavialis gangeticus | reverse complement strand
GCAGGGGGGGTTCTAACATTTGTCTAAGTTCTCAAACCAGGTGAAGACTCAGTTTTGGCATATCATTGTTGGCAGATGCATCTACTGTGGTGAATCAGGAACTTGACTGAACTGAAGCCTACCTCAATTTCTATTAGAATCTGTTACCAAGTTCTGGGTAAATTCTGGTTTTATTCCTCTATTTTGGTTTTACCCTACATTCCCCCCCCCCCCAATTTATCCTTCAGAACGAGCTTACAGATACACGCATATATTCGTAATTAACATCCTTCTTTTTAATACACACACACACACACACACACACACACACACACACACAATGAA
>NW_017729022.1:20624983-20635281 GCF_001723915.1 Gavialis gangeticus | reverse complement strand
CACAATGAACATCCTTCTGTTTAATTCCACTTCCTTAGGGGACACAAATGACTGATACTTTGTTGACAGATGAGCTGCCTGACAGATTCATATTTGATCCAGATCTGTTCTTCATGGAAGAAAAGAAATAAGCATAAGCTGAGGTTAGTGACTGAATATCTATGCTAGGATTAGGCTACTATAGCCATTATTTTATCCATTTTGCCAGGTGGTAAGCCACAAGAAGAGTTAATGCAATGGGAGACTCTTCTGCAAACAGATATGAGACTTTTAGGGGAATAACTGACAGGAGTTCCTAGCATCAGAGCTCCACTGAAATCAGACTTTCATAGAATGATGGTCCTTCGATCTATGCACCTGTATCAGTTACATTTCAAGTGTTCCTGGCATCCAAATTGGTCCCAAGATATGAAGGCCATAAAGCTGATCTTTGCTTATGTTCAGGTAAATATGTATAAGTATGCATAAGAAATTCAGGGAAAGAAACCATAGCACCCTTCAGCAAAGGAAGAAATTGTATAAATCAGGGGGATTCAACCTTTTTGGATCAGTGTACCCCCAGCAACCGGACACGGAGCCCCAGTCGACAACCCCTGGTATAAATAACAACAGCAATAATGGATATGGGCATTCGTATTTCAACTACTATTTCTAATAGCTGCAAGTCTTATAAATCCTTAATGCAATTAATCTTTTTCTAACTGAAATTACCAAAATGCATTGAACAATTGCTTTAATTTTCTGGCACTGATACATGAACAGATGACTTGTTGCTTGTTTTTAAAAGGTCTGTAACTTTGAGTCAAATTCTTTATTGCCTCCCACTTGTTTTTTGAGTTTCCTTTAAACTGAAGACAAAAGCAAGAAATGCTCCATTACTGAAACTACATTAAAAGTTGTTTTAAATAGTTATTTCCACACTGAATTTTAAAAGGTATTTGGCAAAACCTCATTAAGACATTACATATTTTATGTTTTTCAATTTTTGTTAATTACAACGTATTTGGTGATGTCACAGTTTAGTGCTTTTGACTTAGTAGATCGCTTTGGAATGCCAAAGTAAGCTGCTGCGGGGCTCTGGTGGTGGAAGCACTAAGGCACACAGTTGACAGCTCAGCCAAGACCATAGCAGAAGTACTTATGGCAGTGCCGTCACATTTAAATGCATCTGTAAATTCTGCTAAATGCCTTATCACAAGGACACAAAAAAAGAAAGGAAGTAGGCCACTCTATAGCGAGCAACTGTATGAATCAGACAGGAAACAAAAGTTGACAATGGTTCTTAAAGTTCAAAACCTTAACAAAAACTGCATTACAGAAAGCTTAAAAAGAAGTGAAATAAATGTCTCTTGAAGTCAAAGAATTCCAGGAAAACTGGAGAAATTCAAGAAAATTTAAATTTCTGCAACCCACCTCACGATGTGCGTTTATGCAATATATTTAAAGGAGAAAAAGTATAAGAATAACAAGAGAACAGAGAAAAAAATATTGGGCTAACCTGAGGCAGAGTCAGAAGTTATGGTTTCACCATCTGAATTTGCATGCAAGTATTTTGCTAAACTGCAAATATGACAGAAAAAGAAATGGGGGAGAACTCTAGGACAGTTAACTAAGGTACTGATAAATTAATGCATAAATGAAAGCTTGATGACACAATGGTTATTATTTTTCATTTGAAAAATATCACATCTGCTGAGCAGTGCTATACATTTTGTTTTGCATGCATTTAGTATGCAGCATATTGTATGTTGAATACATTTTAATGCATCAGAACCTCTCTCATGAATCATGAATTTTGAAAGACACCTACATCCAATAGCATTTAATTTCTATATTAAAAGATGGCAAAACTTCTTCATGTTGGAACCACCATTAATCCACTTAAGGGAAAGTATTCCATTAGGGTCTTGTTTGGGGAGCCTGTTGTTGTTTCTTGTGGGTTGTTTAGTCTTTCATTGTAAGCTGCCCTGAGCCTTCTTGGGAAGGGTGGCATATAAATCTAATAAATAAATAAATAAATAAATAAAATTACCTCAAAACCAAGAGTATAAATCTGGAAAATCTATAGAAGTTAAATATAAAATAAATCCAAACAGCAAATTAAGGAAACACAACCAAGGTGCTCAAATGCATAAAGCTACTAACCCCAGATTAAAGTTACTTTTATAGAGATTAGATTTTTTTTTCCTCATAAATCTTCTTCACTGTGTCAGTTGCATTTTTATATTTAAACACAGACATGAAATACAGGACCTGTTGCTGGTGATTGTCTATTTTTTTTTATTGTTGCGATTTTTAATTTCTCTCATTTTATCCTTGCCACTCTCAGTGCTCCAGTTCCTCTTCCTACAGTGTTTCTATTACTTAACGGCTTTTGAGAGCTATCAAATAGACAAGAAAAATGTCAACTTGAGTAGGAGCATAGAAGTTTACCCTTTTTGCTGGATTCCCAGCAGACTACTGTTGATCATATAATTCTATGTTAAACATTTATCAAAAAAAGTTTGATCACGAACAAGACACACTGTAGTTCTCATGACTGCTTCTAAATGCCTTCTAATGAATTGCATGAAAAACAATTAAAGCCTCCATGCCATGGCCAAGAACCTCTTTCTGCATATATTATTCAATTTTTAATCTGTTTTTTGTATAAATAACACAGCAACAAAGGAAATGGAGCAAAAATGTTTTACACTTGTTCGCCACTTTCTTGCTTATATCAGGTTTACCCAGTACAAATTGGTTTTACCAAAGCCACATATGGTACACAGAGCTTGACCTAAATTTAAATCACCATGCACCTACTAGCAAGAGTCGATAAAGAGACATGACCATCAGTCTCCTCTAATATGGCGCAAGGAAAACACCTAGACAATGTATTTATTCATCTACAACCCTTCTTGATGCAATTTGCACAAGGCTGATGCCTCTGGAGCCTATTCAGGATCTCCCTCTCTCACGTTTTACTTAGATTTCAGTAAGGCCTTTGATTCCGTCTCCCACAGAATTCTCTCAATTAAACTGGAGAGTACTGGCCTGGACCAGCTTACAGTGAGGTGGGTGGATAACTGGCTTAGAGGCTGGTCCTAGAGAATTGCAATTGATGGGACAGCCTCATCCCGGAGGCCCGTCTCCACTGGTGTCCCACAGGGATCGCTGCTTGGACCCGTGCTTTTTAACATATTTATTAATGATTTGGATGAGGGGGTGGAATGCTCTATGATTAAGTTTGCAGACGATACCAAGCTGTGTGGAAATGCAGGCAAACCAGAGGATAGGGTAAAGATCCAGGACAACCTTGACAGACTGGTTCTAAGAGCTGAATGGAATCAGATGAGGTTCAACAGGGAAAAGTGCCGGGCCCTTCACCTAGGTAGGAAGAACCTTCATTCACAACTATAGGATAGGTGGTAGTCCACTGGCTAGCACAGCATCTGAGCAGGACCTCAGGGACACAATCAACCAGAAGATGAATAATGAGCCAACAGTGCAAGGAAGCTGCCAGCGAGGCAAACAGAACTTTGGCATGCATTAGCCGATGTGCTGCCAACAGATCCAGGGAGGTGCTTCTACCTCTCTACTCAGAGTTAGTGTGGCTGCAACTGGAGTCCTGTGCCCAGTTTTGGGCTACGCACTTCAAGAAGGATGCGGATCAACTCAAGAGGATGCAGAGAAGGGCCACCCACATGATTACAGGTGTGGACGATAGACCCCATGAGGAGAGACTCCGGGAACTAGGCTTGTTCCAGTCTGGGTAAGAGGAGGCTATGAGGTGATTTGATAGCCACCTACAAGTACATCGGGGGGTGGCGGGGGAAGGAACAACAAGATCTGGGGGAGCAATTCTTTAGGAAGGCACCCTTTGGGAGGACACGGACCAATGGTCACAAACTAATAGAGGGAAGATTTAGGCTGGCATAAGGAAGAACTTCTTCTCCGTAAGGGTAACTAGAACCTGGAACACACTTCTGGCAAAGGTGATGCAGTCGCCATCCTTGGAGGTGTTCAAGAGGAAGCTGGATAAGCACTTCATTGAGCTCATTAACCTCCTGCCTATGGCAGGGGACTGGACTTGATCCTACAGGTCCCTTCCAGTCCATTGACTCTAGGACTATGTTTGTCATAGTCACACTCATTCTTAATTCAAAAATATTTTCTCCATTGCCTCCTGACTATTATGAGATGGCAACTTGGCCACTACTGGAGAGGTCCACAGTGGGGGACAGATTCTTCTACCGTATTTCTAACAAATGGCTACGAGGTTGTAGCAATTGGTCTTCCTTTTCCAACTCCCTTCTGAGAGGTATAAATCAAGGGAGTAGCAGGCTCAACATCTGTATGCAGTCCAGCTACCACTGGAGGACAACAGACCTTCACACTTGGAGTAGTATAGACAACAAAAATTAAAACTGCTCATGGATTCCCTGTATTAGAACTTTAGAGCTGCTCTTTAGTGGGAAAGTTCATGCACTTCTATCCAAATTTCACTGTTTAAAGAAGCGATGTGGAACTAAACCAATGAAAATGTCTCAATTTCACTCTGTAGCTTCCCTGCCACATACCTGCCAGAGAAAGAATCTAAGCCTTCATCTTACGTTCATTACCATGGTACAAATGGTTAGCTCTGTCTACCATTAAAAAGTAACTTCATTTTCAAAGAACTGCTGATATACAGTTGTTAAATTTAGCAAGGAAGACTTAATTGAGGCATTTTAACAAGAGGTTAGTTGCTTCTGGAACAGTATGGCTGAACAAGAGGCCAAAACTGAGAAGAATCTCAGTCTCCAAATTAAAAAAAAAAAAAGATAAATTAGTGATACTACTAAAAAAGAAGCACTTATAAGAAATGCTGTGTGTAAGACCGATAGGAGGTTATATATGTGAATTAAGACTAAGTGAACAAAGGAACTCAAATGAGCACCTTTCCTGAAAGACACTTAAGAAATGTTAAAAAAAGATTCCCTATTTGCAAGGAAATACAAGGAAATGGTGTTACTAATTCTAACCCAAAACACTTACACACCAGAGGAAAAGGCAAAAGATTGAATGGGACCCCCCCCTCAAAAAAGGGTAGATAGACCTGAAAGTGCACACAGCCCTTTAGATTACTTTTTTTTTAAAAATGAATAAAATGGTTTTAAACTGTGGTGATGTACTGGACAAAAAGGATAGGAGCTGCTCAAACAATTGTGGGGGAAGGTGTCGTATAAATAGAATCTACTGGAAACTCAAGATTTTGTTCCACTGAAAATTGTTGTTGATTTCCATTTTAACGGTAAAGGGACTATGTTCAAGCTTTATTACATAAAGTATGATAGATGAAACAGTCCTTTGCCTTATCAGAAAAAAAATACTTCAATTATTTTATAGAAGAACCTTCAGTAAAACCAATGTATTCTTGCAAATATTTAAATTCTGATGAATAAGCATTTTTGGTTAAAAACAAAACAAACCTGGTCCACACCAGAACTTTAACCACTATAATGTATTTATGTTAATAAATGTTTAAAAGAAACACCTCTACATAATTAAAAAAATGGGGTTTTTTGCATGCATGGTCAATATAAATTACTAAGACTTTACTTCAGGTAAATGATCTTAAAATGAAACCACAGTTCCAATACTGCAGTATCTTATCATGGATTGGAACTTGTGTAGCCATACACATCTTTAAACCTCAGTTGACAATATCAATATTTCTGAAGTCCAAATATTAGAAACAATATAATTATTAAGCCAGTATGACTCAAAACAACTGGCATACACAAATAACACTAAAAATCAAGTTTCCAATAGTTGTAAATTAATTATACTCTTCTGGGTCTATCTTGCAAAATGTAGGTTATAATTTTCCAGCCAATATCTAACTCATCATTTAGAAAGCGATGGGGATAAAAAACCCCCCAAATCCTATCAAACTCATGTCTGTACACTCTCCCATGCAATATCCAGCTATGACAAGTATTTTAATATATTTTTTCCTCCACGTTATGAAGTGTTTTGTGAACAAGAGAATTTCTATCAATTAAAAAATAAAGCAAGAAAATGTGATAAACCCACATTTTTATTAATTCACCTTGTAGAATTCTTTAAATAAGAATGATACCATGTTTTAAAACTTGAATGCATATTAAAATAATCCAAGTTTAATATCAGTTCTCTAAAAAAAATTCTCAATTAAAAATGAATAGTCTAAAGAAAACAAAAACGTGCAGTAGATAAGATGTAAGGGCACCCCCCACTTAGCGCTCTTAATTGGTTCCCGAGAAACAGCGCATTAAGCCGAACTGAATGTTAAGCAAAACCAACTTTCACCTTTTCACATTTTAAAGCCACCAAAATCATTCTTAGCACTTATCTGTGAGCATTATAGTGAAACTCACTGAACGCTAAGTAGAGTTGGGTAACAATGTAAAATAAGCACTATAGCAAAATAGTGTTAAATGAAACAGCATTAAGTGGGGGTTGCCTGTACAAGAATATCAGTTTCATATCAAATTCTACAAGATGTAGAACACAGTAAGTGTGCACAACCATATATTCATTATATTAACAGATTTAACATAATAGGAAATGGATTTTTAAAAATCCATTTACCACTTTCAAAACTCTTATTTTAAATCAGGAGGCTTCATAAAATAATCTTGGGTTAAAGTACAGTATTAAACAAGGATTAATTAATTTTGATTACTTACTTAGGAGTAGAAGGACCTCTTGGCCATGTTCCATCTTCATTTTTTTGTTCTATCACCAGTATCTATCAAAAAGAGAAAAATACTGTAACAAAAAACATCAGAATGCCATTTGCTCAGATGGCTCAAAACAGCAACCCCTTTTAATTGGCTTGTGGACGGGTGACTTACAGGGGCAGCGAAGTACAGTTATTTTAGTTTTTCAGATATCCTACTCTATCCAAACAGCTCAGAGCAGAAATCTGAAGTGCTTACTCAAATTTAAGACAAACCTGAATAAGAACCCTCCACCCCCTATTAATTAGATCCTATATAAGGAAAATGTAAGTATTTATAGTTTTCCATGTATAAATCTAATTATTGCAGGGCTGCCTTGAATTCACACTCTCCCCTCCCCCTGCTACTACAGAGGGGCAAGCAGATGGCATGGGGAGGTCAAGCAACTTGCCCCCTACTTGTGCCTATCTCTTGCCACCTCTGCTCTCCACCTTGCAGACTCAGGCCCATTCACCCAGCCGCTGCTTCCTCCTCCTCCTGCCCCTGCCCCACAGCCTCTGCTTCCCCCTTCTGCTGTGGCTATGGCCATGACTCTGGGTAGGGGCTGGAGCCAGAGCTGCAGCAGCCACCTGGCCCACACTCCTTCCCACCAGCGATTTTAAGATGGAGTCCCCCACCACATATTAAACTAGGAAAAAAAATATGTCTTAGAATCAAGTAAATACAGTAAAAAGACAAAAAGCTACATTCTACTATTATGAATTAAGTTAGGGCAGCATTCTGGGACTCAAGAATTTCAGGATTGGATTGGTTTCTTCAGATATGTGTTTGTTTGACACTGATTAAGGCTCTGTACAAACAGTCCCAAGATGCTATCTACCATCATGAGGCTTAAGCTGCATGACTGTACATTGGATGCCAGCTGTACAGACATTCACTGGTGCCAGGAGCCTGACCTAAGTAAGGTGGGGTAGGGTGGAAGAGGTTGGGAAGGGTAGTGGGTTCTGCAGGGGTTGGTGGGGTCAATCAGAGGCTAACAGGTCCATGGGGGTTAGTGAGGTTCAGGGGAGTTTGGCAAGATGGAGTGGGTTAGCAGGTGTGCAGGTGGTGGGGAAGGGTTGATGAGTTCAGGTAGGGAAGGGGAGGTGTCTGTCAGGGAATAAAGGGCTTGGAGGGCTAAAAGTAGCGTTGGCAAGGCAGAAGGAAAAGCACTGCCCCAGGGCTGAGGTTATCAGCTTGGCTTTCCCAGTCTCAGAGCTGCACTGTGAATGCATGCACATATTCATGAGACTCAGTCTGTAATCACATGGATTACTTTAAGCGGAATGGTCCTGTGTCATGTATGATACATACACTCACTAGTGCTGGAGGTAGGGCTGGGATCTTGATCTAAGGAAGTTAGAATGAGTTAGAGGGGGTTAGTGGGTCTGGAAGGTGTGGGAAAGGTGACCTAGGTGAACTAGAGGTAGACTGTGCTAGCCATTTTTTGCTCACTCTAACCAGCCCAAGCATCTGTATTGGGTTGTACTGTTCAGCCTAGCTACATCAATCTAAGTGTAAGATCCATATGTGAGTGAACTACATTAGATCTGGTGGCCATTTTTTGCCCCAGCCTCCCAAAGTTGTTCAGCACTTAAGACTAACCCTAGTTAGACTGATCTAAATGTAATGTCTGTACATACCCTGAGTCTCTTAGGCTGTCTACACTGCTAGTTCCCACATTGGTACTGTAAACTCCTTCACTGACTTCCAGGATAGCCCAAGTCTAGACCCAACTTGAAGAAAGGGAAAGACAAAGTAAACTACATTTAAATAGAAAAGGATCTACTAGGTATAGGAAAATGTAAGCAATTCAAGTAATTTTTAAAGACTAATTTTAAGTAAACAAAAATATATTGCATAATACCTGGCCCTGGTATAAACCAGCATCCTGTATGGTACTATCTGGTTTATTCAATGGTTCAAATGTATTGCTCATGTATTTGTTCCACAATCTGGTCTCTTTTTCACTTGGAATATTGAAGATTTTTCTTATTTCTTTTTCAATTGTATCTAGATTGAAAGGAGACAGCATAAAAATTAAATATTCCATGACAAAAGTCCCACATCAATACCATTTAAATCACTCTCAAAATACTAATGATACAGTGATACTAGCTGTATAGATTGTGTCAGTTTGGGCCAACCTTTTTGGCAGGTGTGCCGTAAGTTAAGCCTACTGCCCCTCTAATGCCTTTACCATGCTCAATCTGTTCCATCCCAGGATCCTGCCAAATGGAGCCACTACAGCCTTCCCAGACTTTTAGTACAGTACCATGAAGGAACCTGAAATGAGCTAAAAAACAACGGAGACAGTGGCATCCACACGACCATCTACTCAGCACATTTAAGTATAACTTCTTCAGAAGACAGTACAGTCAGCACAGAAAGACAACAGGAAGAGTGGCTGCAAAGTCAGAGGCAGGGAGGACTGAGTTATTCACCTCAACCTCAAATCAAATCAATCCTTTTAAATTCTAGTGGCCGATACATTTTAATAAATTTGCTATATTGTCCTATCATACACCCCTTTCCCCACAAAATATATATACAAATGTGATCCAGTAATGTACCTACGCTTAATACAGTTTTATTAAATAATCATTTATTAAGCCAATATTCATTCTGCTACCTGAAATAGTGACATTTCTGAGGTTAAGAAAATATAAGTTATCAACTGCTATACATACTTTTAAATACAATCATAATTTCTGAACCCTTTGCTGACTGGCTTTTTTCCTCTAAAATGAAGTTAGGAACATAGCAACACCAGTTAAATTTATATGTATGTGTGTGCTTAAGTGTTCCTGCTCTTCGGGCGGGGGGCTGGACTTGATCTTCCACGGTCCCTTTCAGCCCTAATGTCTATGAAATCTATGAAGTGACATGTTTATAAGGATTCCCAACAGTACTGTGTTCTAACCGCTAAGAGCTTATCATTAAAACAAAGAAAAATTAGATTAAAAAAATCAGGGCACAGAAAATATAAGTTTAGCCATCGCAGGAAGTACTGTAACAAAAAATAATTTGCCTCAGATATTGTTCCTGTTTGCTTCGTCTCTGCTCTTTAATATACATTTTAAAAACTTTTCCTCTTGTTTAGTTCTTTGTACCTCTTTCCCTAGCTCATTGTTCCTTCTTTCAATAACACTAAATCAGAAGGTAGGAAAAAGTAAAAGATGAAGGCTAATTGGATATTTATAAAGTCATGTAGCCTGTAAAACATACAGTCCAAAGAACCAACCAATATATTAACCATCCATATTGTACTAAATAATTTCAAATATAGTTAAGGCTAAGTTGTAAATGATTAAATATTTACAAGTCAGCTTATATATAGTTTAAATTAAAGAAAAAACTATAAAAGTCAAAACTGAATAAAATGTTTATAAGAGGTAGGCTTAGAAATGTCAATTGTAGATTGACAATATTTGATAATCACCTTTAGACAATAAAGAGAACAGTTTTTCTTTAATATATTATGCTCTATTTCCCATGTTTCAGTACACCTAGCTTACATTTCAATACTCAGCTGTTCAAACATTTCACTGAAACCACCCTTACATTGTA
>NW_017729022.1:20618781-20619983 GCF_001723915.1 Gavialis gangeticus | reverse complement strand
TCAAAACTGAATAAAATGTTTATAAGAGGTAGGCTTAGAAATGTCAATTGTAGATTGACAATATTTGATAATCACCTTTAGACAATAAAGAGAACAGTTTTTCTTTAATATATTATGCTCTATTTCCCATGTTTCAGTACACCTAGCTTACATTTCAATACTCAGCTGTTCAAACATTTCACTGAAACCACCCTTACATTGTACATTTTTGTAACTTATGCTTTTACGGTGAAAGTGACATCTAGGTTTGATTATATATCTACGGTATGGATGGCCTAACTATAACAACTATTCATTGTTTATATTTATAAACACTGATTAGTCTCACTAAGCATCCTATCATCATACTGTGTGGCCTATTTGTGTTATGTGAGAAAATACAGTAAATGTGCTTCATTAATTACTCCATACACTGAATGGTTAGTCTTTGAATAGGAAAGTTCATAAAAAATAGCAATGACATGTTTAAAACAATCCAAACTAAATCGGGTGCTAAGTTCAGGCTGATTTTTTAAAAAGTAATTTGATAATTAAACAGATCAACAGCATGTTAATTTATTTTAAGAGCAGAGTTCTTAAGTCTTAATTCTTTGCAATTATGGGTGCAAAGTGAGAGGGTAAACATCCAGAAAACAAAGTTGATAGACAATTTCACCAAAAGCATTTTCAGTAATTAAACTCAGTGCAATGGCTGGCATGACAAGCATTATAGCACTAATGCTTGTTGACAGTACTACAAGGTTCAAAAAATGAAGGGAGTTCCCAGACATCTCTCCTGAAGTAGACTTGGCATCTTCCATCCACTTCTCTGTCTCTGGTGTATACTAGAGATATTTTGGAAGTTCTAACCGTCCTTCATAAAACGATAAAGTAATTAAACCAAAAGTGAAATCCTTCGCTCACTAAGAGGAAAACAACGTTCAAAAGACAAAGAGGCTCCCAAACTTAAGGGATAGACATACACAAGGTCTTTAAGGAATCTAGGTATGTTAGGTAATTAAATACAGTGCAATACTGGACATTAGAGAGATACAGTAGATATAGGTTTATAGAGTGGGTATAAAATCCAGACTATTTTTCTAGCTACTGTGCAGTCAAGTACTGTCCAAATGGATGCTGATAAGGATAAGAGTTGGTGCCAAGATGCCCCAAAAGAAAACTACACATCAATGATGTGGACATTGGTGTCAGAAGCGGACTGG
>NW_017729022.1:20616342-20617955 GCF_001723915.1 Gavialis gangeticus | reverse complement strand
ACTTCCTGCCCCTGGGGCAGGGGGCTGGACTCAAAGATCCTCCAGGGTCCCTTCCAGCCCAAATATCTATGAAATCTACTGTATTTACTCAAATATAAGATGATCCTGATTACAAGAAACCCCCCCAATAATTAGATCCTGCGTATGGAAATTTTTAATTTGGTCTAATTTTCCAGGTATAACACCTAATTATTGGAGGTTTGCCTTGATTTTGTCCCTCTTCCACTGCTACAGCAGGAAAAAAAAAAAAAAAAAAATCGAGGAGGAGTTTGGTAAGGTAGTTCCTGTGCCCTCTGCCCCCCAACTTCTTCCCCCTGAAGCCCCTTCCCTTCCACTCGACTGTCAGATCCTGCTCTCCCTAAATGCATGAAAGTAAGGGGCAAATTTGAAAACACTGACAGAAGATGATTTACCATATAGTTCACTGGGTTGGGCCCCAGGAGAGTCAGCAGCATAAACTCAGCACTGCTCAGTATGTGTGTGTAGACTTCAGATATCCTCCCACAAAGGATTAATGTGCTAATTACCAGTGCTGTGCAAAATGGCACCATTCCATTTCGACTTGTTTCAAGAGTTCCATGGAACAGTGTTTTGTTTCAAATTTCATTTTGATTTGAAACAGTTGTTCTGTTTTGCTTTGTCAAAACAGTGAGGCTGTTTCGATGTTCCACCCATTAGCTATAATGGGGAAGCTCAAAACAGCCTCTCTCATCTGGCAGGCAGATTGGGGCTGCCGGCCCCTGACCTGCCTGCCAGATGAGGGAGGGAAGCCAGTGCTGCCACCTGGGACTGGGGAAGGGAACTGAGCCTGACTGGAGTCAGGCCAGCTGGCCTGAGTTCCCATCCCCCAGGCTAGATCAGGCTCAGAAGTCAGCCCAGCTGGGCTGAGTTCTCAACCCCAGCCCAACCATCACAGCGGGAAAATGAAATCAGCCCAGCTGGGCTGAGTTCCTTTCCCCAGCGCGGTGGTGAGGTCAGCCCAAATTGTGGGGCTGGGAACTCAGCCCAGCTGAGCTGACTTCCCAACCTCAGTCCAACTGTGGGTCTGAGATGGGGAACTGAGCTACCAAGCTCCATTCCTTTCCCCAGCCCCATCGCAGTGCTTGGGAGGGGAACTGAGCCCAGGCTCAGTTCCCTTTCCCTGCGCTGTGATTGGCTTCCTGCACCCCAGTGGCAGGAGACGGGGAGAGCCAGGGCTGTGCTCTCGGCTGCTGCTGGGAGCGCACCCCTGGTTCTCCCCTATCTCCCACCACCTTGCTGCTGGATTCAAAACTCAAAACATTTCGACACTTTTGAAACATTTCGACTAGCCTTGTTTTGTTTCGAGGCTGTTTCAAAGCCCTTTGTTTTGATTCAATTTCGCTGTTTCGAGCTTGAAATGAGTCGAAACAGTGTCGAATCAAAACAGCCAGTGAAATTTCGCACAGCCCTAATTACCCGCCCCACTCATGACTGGAACCAGGTGTCCATAGCCCTGGGATCCTCCAAAAATTGATACAATGAGGTTCAGGGCAATCTAGTCCAGTTCCACCTTGTGGAGAGTGGGGCCACACTAATCATATGCAACGAGCTAAGAAAGAGATGACAGAGGAATTATGGGTGAACTGCTAGGG
>NW_017729022.1:20603718-20611342 GCF_001723915.1 Gavialis gangeticus | reverse complement strand
ACAATGAGGTTCAGGGCAATCTAGTCCAGTTCCACCTTGTGGAGAGTGGGGCCACACTAATCATATGCAACGAGCTAAGAAAGAGATGACAGAGGAATTATGGGTGAACTGCTAGGGACCCATTTGGTGATGTTTGCCAGACATTTAAGGCTGGTGAAGAAACAGCAATAATTGGAAATGGGAAATAAAGGCATAGCTCAGCTATGGAAGTGAAGAGCAAGTCAAAATGTATTCAATGTAGTGACTTACTATGAATTGAAAAAGAGTTGGCTCTGAGCAGAACTGAGCACAACGAGCACTACCATTTTCAGATGTGCTGTACTAACCTAGCCTTGTGGTAGATTCCCATCAGTATGTTTGCCCATTGTGGACCATGTGTTTTATAGTCATGCACAGTGTTGGCCGCATTTAATCAGCTTCATAGCTGGTTTCCATTACTGAGCACATACTGCTTTGGCAGCAGTTTAATGATAGATAGTGAATTTAATGTGCTTTCTTTGTATGCAGTTGTAAGACTAGGAACTTTTTACCCCCCAATAATGATTGGGGGTGGGAGGGGGGAACCTCACCTTATGTTGGTATAAATATGGTACTTCTACTTAATTTCAAGGACTTTTTTTTGGGTTTTTTGGAAAAGAACTGGTTAGCAAACATCCATGCTGTAAGATTGAGAGTTTGGTCATAAGATACAGCTTTTGTTTTTCAAGACTATATGGAGCAAGTTGGGTATGGTGATATGGGCCTGTGTTGAGAAGCTCAGCAGATGCTAACATTACAACTTCCTGACCTTGCCAAGACCTCGTTGATCACTGATACAGCTTCGTCTTAATTTCTTTAGGAGCCTCAGTACCACTGGAATTTTTTGGGGAAAGCATGCATCAACCATAATATCCCTTAGGATAAAAGATACTGCATAGCAGATCTGCAGTGTACACTCTCAGAACATTTGGCATTTCAGTTCATGGAGTGTAGATTTTTGGAGTGTAAGTGTATCACCTGCCAAGCAATGGCTCTAAATTTTAGCATACTTGTGTGCATCTGAGTTTCCTAAAGGGAAGACAAGTTTGAGGATTATCCATATAAGCTCTCCATATCTAAGTTCTGTCTTAAGGTAAGAAGTAAAGCTTTTTAACATTAGCTTAACAAAAGGGAACTCTTTCTGAGACAATGCCTATCATATCTATACAGCATCTGTTGGATAGCTATAAGGAAAGCTAAAACAAGATACGGAGCATAAATTAAATCTGACAACAGAACTATGCAGATTCATGAAGCTATGTATCCTACGAGAGTCCTGATTATGTTAATGAATGAGCCTGAGGTTTGTAAAGGAGTTACTACTGTCTACAAGAAAGTTTCCAAACAGTAGTAAGTTTTCACTGAGCTGGAATTCAGGTTCTTATAAATTAGGTTTGGAGTTTAATAAATGCAGGATTTCCTTGGATGATTTTGAGAGCCAGATCAACAAAGTATTTAAGGATATCTGAAATTAGTTGGTCACCAGTTTGTCAGTCAGCCAGTTGTCAAGGTATGGATAGATATGGAGCCCTGGTCTTAAATAAGCTGCCACATCTGCCATGCACTTGATAAAATACCATCAGGGCAATAGAAAGACCAAAGACCAGGGCTCTGTGCTGACAGTAAGATGTCCCTATGAGAATCTGCTGTATTTCCTGCAGGCCACACACACAGACATGAGAAAACAGTAATCCCACAGGTTAAAACCAGTAAACCAGATCTAAGAATATGACAGACGAATCATAGAGGCTAAACTCCATCCTGACTTGAAAGCAAAACATTTGAGATTCTAAAAGTTTGAACTGAAATTTCAAATTCTACTTTCTTTGAGAAAAGAAAATAATTGGAATAAAAAACCCAGTACTTGAAATCCAAAAGGTAACTCATCCACTGTTCCAATAACATGCTCCAAGTTAAAGAAATCAGTCTACTTCTATATGAAAATAAGAGTTCCTCAAAAGTGACTGGAATTAGATACCCCTTGCTTACAATTTTCAGGATTGCTTAATCATTCCCAGATCTACGGTAATCCAAGTCTACGCTTCCCAAAAATGAAAGGTGGTTCCCAAAGAAGACAAGTACAGGAAGAAGAAATCCTTGGTAGGTCCTCCTGGTACCTAATATGCTTTCTGGCTGAAGCTACAGAACTTGGCAACATAAGAAAAATAAGCCAAAAATGATAACATAACGATTGCTGGTAGAAATCTTACTACTTCGTTAGCAGCAGCTTTGATGTCCTCTGGGGCTGGTAATAATATTAGGCAAAAACACTGCTGAATAAGTTTTGTTGCCTTTACTTGTTTCTTTCTGGGTTCTGGAACAACCTCTCCCCTCCCTCCCAACCCTTGCCCAAGTCACCCCAGCCCACATAAGAAAAGAGGGCTTAATCCATTGTAGAATTAAAAGTGCTCGCTTGTAGAGTGGGAGTGAAGCAAGGAAGCTTATCTTATTGCCAGTGCTGTAAGTCATATGCATCATTGTGTTAAATGCATGCTATGCTTCCTGCAGCTGAGTACAGACAATGAGCTGTCCTTCAGTCATGACAGTTTCCTGTGGGGGCTTGGCCACAGACTGTTTGTCCCAGTGTAAGAGTTAGATAAGAAATGAAAATTACCACAAACATTTGGAAGCTATCTATCTGATTACAGTATCTTACTCTCAAAGATACTGAATTTCTTCAGGTCCTGCCCCATGGCTGTGAATTTCGAAGTCCCTCTTTTGATCTCTCCTGAATTGCTATTATAAACAATACCGGTGAAGGAGAGAAATAAAATACATATCCCTTAAGGGGTTCTGGCACCTTCCATCCACTTGCCTAACTGGTGTGTACCAGAAGTCTTTTGAATGTTCTAACTGTCCTTTATTTTATTGGCATGAAAGGCAAAGGGGCAAGATATGAAGTTTCTTACCACCTCTAGGGACAGAAGTGTCATCTTAAAATTTCCATACATTTAATGAGGTCCAGAAGCCTTAAGATCATCCACAGAGCTACACAGAGAAAAGATTAGTCACTCATTAAGGGAGAATCAGAAGTGATTATTTGTTCTCCCTCCTTCTTCCTGGTCTTTTTAGAATATGAGGCTAAACTATTTGGTTTAGCTGGAATAGTCCAATTTACTGCTCCAGAAAGGAAGATTTAATTCTGAAAGGACAAGTGATGCAAACTTTTGAGAATACAGCTTCAGTGCGTCTAGCAAGGGGATACATGAAGAGGTACTAGAAGGAACACTTTTTTTTTTTGCATACAACACAACTCCAACTAAGACATATATCTTGTTTTTGGGAAGACAACATGAAGAAAAAAGATTTTTTTTCTAGAGTGATGGCTGCATAGAGAAGGGAAAGAACCTAATCTTCAGCTGACTCACCTTCCCTTTCCTACTTAATGAAAAGAAGAAACCCAACCTGCCACTGAAGACTGGTCTCCTGAATTTATGATTTTGGAAAGAGCTAAAGAATCTCCAAGGCTGTGATACAGGGAGAGAGACCAGAAGCAGCTATCAGGGAGGAAAACTGCTCTAAGAAAGGTTAGCTTGATTAGTGGAATATCAAGATCATTAAAAAGGAAAGACTTCTATTAAAACCTTAGGAGTAAAGAGCAATGAGCCATTAAGTCAACTGACTCCTTCACCTGCCTGAATAATAATACAACTTCTGCTGCACTGTGAAGCAGGAATCAAAAGCAGGGTGTTACTATTCTGGGCAGAAAAAAATCAACTAGGTACCAAGCACTAAAAGTGTGCCAAGGCGAGACAGGAACAGTGGGATCTAGAGCTTCACAACCCAAAGTAAGTGCCAAAGAATAAGTACAGAGTGAAATAAAATCCCCATGTTTAGCAGGGAATGCCAAGGCTCTTTTATTATTTACTACATGGACAAACGAAGGGCTCTTTTCAGGTTTTTGACCTTCATAAGGTTGAGACAACTGACCTGCTTCCTAGCTAATCTCCGGAGTAATATTTCTTTCTGTCCTTGTCAATGTTTGTCAGACAGAAGAGCTGCCGACGACTGGGCTTCTTAGCCAGTGCAGGCCAGGATATCAGAGTAGAAAATTCTCATGTCATTCAGACGCCCAGGAAAGACTGACTCTAGACAACAGTTCTTACTCCCCTTCCCCTTCAGGGGAAGCTTGAATCAAGGACTCAAGAAAAAAAAACATGGTACGCTGATCCTGGATGTGCACATCTCCTAAGTAGAAGAGACACCAGAAATGCCAGTTCTTAACTTCTGCTAAAGCTCACTTACAGGGGAGGGTTTATGCACATACCTATAGAGTCAAATTTAATTAAGGAAAAAATATATTCCTGTATATAAATGAATATGCACATACACACTTTTCCCTCAGTTAGATATTATGTAGCAGTTCCCATATCCAAGAGGCAAAGATCTAAGCAACTAAGTAGTTAGACTACACTAATTCAGTATAGAAAGGAGCAGAATACCTCAGAGGTCATACCACCATGGACAGGAAAGAAGGACAAAAATGTTTTGGACACTCTGCCTTTCAGCTTTCAGAGGGGGTGAGAGGAAGAGAACAAGATAAAGGCACAACCAAGAAAAAAAATCCATTGTGACAACACCACAAAGAGCCATGCATCATTTTAAAGTGCAAGTGAAGACAGAAATAAAATTAAAGGTTTTAGTATCTTTGCAAAGTCAAAATACTAAGAATTAAATATGACTTAAAAAGTGACTGCTCTAAATAAGGAAAAAGAAATTTTAAGAAGCTTTTTGGGCAATAGTAATAATCAGCATTTGAAGAGTGATTATGTTCTACTTCAGACTCAAACAAGACAAAGTTTTTAAATTTTGCAAAAGGTGATATATATTTACACACTGTTGCTCCATCCCTGGGGAAGTATCTTTCAGAACTTAAGCTACATTATTAAGTACCATTACATGCAGAAATTTACAGTTCTAAATTAAAAATAATTGTGCATACCTATTGTATCAGCTTTACTAAATCTTCGTATTACAACATTGTTCATATTTCCATTTTCACAAAGTTTTAATTCCGTGAGATACACTTCTACTTTGCAGTGCTTTACAAACATGCCCTGTTCAACCACCTGGGAAAAAGGAAACAGATCAGTGTTACTTACGAATCTAAATATATATTAGTACACAACTGTTTAAACTTCAGAGACCTCAAAAAGAGTCAACAAGATGCATAAAAACCAGTTAATAAATGCCAAGCCAGAAAAGATTCCTAACATAAGTCATTTTTAGTAATTAAATTTTTAAATGATAGTTATATCTCTCTGCTTGCTGTTATGATTGTTATTTGAATACTGACATTAATACTATACAGTTATGATTGAATTAACATTAATATCACATGCATTACAAGGGAATACATATTTTACCAATAATTAATCTAGAAATTTCAGTTTTAAAACCTTTAAGAATTAATTTTCTAGTTTAGCATATTATGACTATGACACAACAGTTAATCTCTTGTTTCGCACTACCAATAAACTTTGAGCTACCACCACAGGACTATATTAACAAGCCTGACTATTATGCAACAAACTTTTAAACTGTTATTAAACAAGAACTACCAACCAAACCTTTGCATTTATGCTCTGGATATATTCATTATCAGCTTTATCCACCCCCAAGTCTTTAAAAGAATACTTTTCCTAACAGATTTGCTTTGCAACATCTTCTATCAAACAGTAAAACAGCGAGGAAAAAAGTACACATAAATGAAAGAAAAATCCAGAAAAAAATATTCAGGGTCACCTCGTAAATCTATTTTCCTTGGATCCTCCAAAGTGTAACTGCAATACTTAGTCATGTAGACTGTTCTGAAAATAGCCTGATATGTGATACACCAGACAAGTATGGTAAAAAGGAGGCACCAAATAAGTGGCACGAGATAACTACTATACCAAGATAGCTTAAAAACATTCAGTACAGCAAAAAATACTCATTAATGAAGTATTCTATGTTTAATTGCTTGCTTTGTGTTATAATGACTGTCAACTAGTGTGACATTTAACTAAAATGCATTTTAAGTTTAACAGTGTACTGACAACACTAGGGTTGCAGAGCTATACTAGTCCAGATCTCACACTGATTTACTGCATTATTGAAAAGAAAAAAAATAAGCAGAAAGTCTGCTATGGAGTCAGTTGGGTCACTGGATGATAAGGGTGTCACAGGATTACAGGAAAGGTCCATTTGCAGATTTGAAATTGGCTTAAGGATAGAAAACAGTATGTGGGTATAAATGGTCAGTTTTCAGAATGGTAAAACATAAGTAGTGGAGTTGCCTGGGGATCTTTGCTGTTTAATATATTCAAAATGACCTGAAAAGATAGATGATTGGGTGACCGGGGGGGTCGGGGGGTGGGCAGGAGGAGAGTCAACAATGAGGCAGCTTGAAGAAGACGCAAAATTATTTGAAGTAGTAAAGACTGTGAAGAACTACAGGACCTTGCTGAGCAAATGGGCAAAACTGCACTTATCAATACTGAATTTAATTTGCCAAGTGATGCAGATGGGATAACTCAAAATATACACAGAATGATGGGCACTACATTAACTGCTACCACACAGGAAAGATCTTGAAGTCACTGGGCACAGTTCTCTAAAACATCAGCTCAATGTTCAGCAGCAGGGAAAGTAGCAAATAACGGTATTTGTATACATGCTCGTGCCACAATACCAGGTGCTTTTAAAAGTCCCTGACGCTGTGGCACATGGCACATAAATGGAGAAATGCATGTCAGCACTGAGAAACTGGTGGCGATGCACTTTTGAACTAACACACTGGATGTGTTTTAGTCCAAAAGCGCACCAACACCATTTTCTGCACACTGACACATTTCACCACTTATACAACTGCACACAAAGCAATGCAGCAGGTGTCAGCTTGTGTGCCGAGCAGACTTGATTTATCTAGTCTGCTCTGACCCACCAGATCTCTGGTGCGTTATGAGAAAAAAAAGTTACTTGTATAAATGCCCTAAAATGTTAGGGATGATCAAGAATGAAATTATTAAAAAAAAAAAAAGCAAACAGAAAATAACATTCTCCTCCCCTATAAGTCTATTGTGCATCTACATCTTGAATATTGTGTGCCCACACCTGCCTACCTTGGTCCCCAGAACTCAGAAAGGTTACAAAGCTAGAAGAGGTGCAAAGGGCAACACGGAAATTTCGGGGCATGGAGTGGCTTTCATATGAGAAGAGACTAAAGCTAGTACTTTTCACCTTAGAAGAGAGGCACTTGAGGGGGGACATGAGAAGTTTACAAAATATTAGGTGATACAGAGAAAGTAAAAAGGGATTTATTATTTGTTGTCTCAATACTAGAACTAGGGGGACATAACATGAAACTATTTGGTAGTAGGTTAAAACTAACAGAAAAGTTATTTTTCATACAGTGAGTAATTAACTCAAAGAACTCACTGCCACAAGAAGTTGTAGAGGCTGGTAGCTTAACCCAGTTCTGGACTGGACCAGTTCTTGGAGGAAAGCTCCATCAGTATGTATTGAATATGGTAGAGAGGGGTGCAGCCTCTGAAAAATCACAACTTCTTATACCTCTGAAAACTGGAAGCTGCAATGGGAGAACAACAGGGAGTGAAAGAGTCTG
>NW_017729022.1:20602138-20603707 GCF_001723915.1 Gavialis gangeticus | reverse complement strand
CAATTTATTTTCAGGTGAAGGCAATATTAAGCAGAGTACAAGTGACAATACATTAGTGCTCTGACTACATGTTAATATCTATAAAACACCCCAAAATTAAGAACTTCACCCAATGCTGGGCCAATGTAAATTTGGGCCTACATTTCCAAATATAACAGCAGCAAAGAATGTTAGTATGGAGAAGGGACAAAGGAAAAGGACACAGTGGAAAGGGGTATTTTTCTAATCTGACAGGGCTAAAGATGAGCACCTATCCACAACCCTGACAAAGACTAACGATACACAAGAATAATCAATGAACAATGAGGAAGAAAAAGGAAAGAAATAAGCAAGAGGAAAAAATATTTATCTGCAGCAACTGTAGTCCAAAGATAGGTCTCAAAAGATGAATACCAACAGACAGATGTACCTGAGAGAATCTGGCAGAAATTCCCTTTAAGCAATTCTTAGCTAATGGTGTCTAAAGGGTATACTTAGATGCCTATTATTCTTAATATTTAACTGGTGAAGTCCTTTCACCATTTTTTCACCTAAAATTCCACCATAAGAACTAGTAAACAAAGATGAAATGTTAACAGCAGCTTTATTTAGTGGACAGGAAGGAAACTAACCATTTAAATGCTAAACCATATGGCTATAGCAAACACCACTTAAGAGTAATATGTTGCTCTTTAAGAAAAAAAAATTTTGTTGGACTCCTACTTTTAGAAACTAAAAAATTCCTGGGATGCTTATTTAAAAAGGAAAGTGACACCATAAAAGGTAGCATGTAGCAATAAGGAACTGCTTCAATTAAGTATTATTATTTTCATTTCCTTAACTCTGGCTCTTGGCAAAAGTGAATCTTCAAAGAGTTTGCCAACTTCTGCAACTTCGCTGGCATCTGCTCATGAAAGACAGATGATTACCAGAGTCAGTCATTGGTGCTGTACTAACAATTTTACCAAATCTAAGCTCTTCCTGCTGCAGATTTCATCACCAGATTCTCAGAAACAGAACTGGAATGACAGCACAGTGGCCTAAAAACTATTTTTCAGTCAATTTAGAAACAGCTAATGTAACAAGACTGTTATATCATCTCTAACTAGTCTGGATGAGGATGTGTTGAAATTGCTGTCCTGAAAATACAAGTGACATCTCCAGATTAAAAAGGAACACTTTTCTATAAAAAAGGGAAGGGCCATATCATCCCAGTAAGAGACCTGCCTTTCACACTCCCTACTAGAGAAAACCTTTGCCTTCCACACGGCATTAAAATCCAGCAGAACAACACTACTCAAGAACTTGTAAAAGTGAGTATACCCAAGGCAGTCTGTGCTTAAGACATGAGCTCTAAGTAGTCCTCAAGTCTATTATAATCTCACAGGAGATGTGCAGCTACTGACCAATGTGTCTAAGCCTTTTGTTGGACAGAGGGCTCCATTATTAGCATTAGTATGGTACTTATCTGCCAGAAGACTGACATACCATCATAACAATTTATTTACAGAAGGGTTTGTCTGCTGAACACATGAGAAACAACTAAGTGCTAAATTGGTGCCAACTTCATTAGAGCAGTAGAAACTTTCT
>NW_017729022.1:20599134-20601960 GCF_001723915.1 Gavialis gangeticus | reverse complement strand
TAAGAGACCTGCCTTTCACACTCCCTACTAGAGAAAACCTTTGCCTTCCACACGGCATTAAAATCCAGCAGAACAACACTACTCAAGAACTTGTAAAAGTGAGTATACCCAAGGCAGTCTGTGCTTAAGACATGAGCTCTAAGTAGTCCTCAAGTCTATTATAATCTCACAGGAGATGTGCAGCTACTGACCAATGTGTCTAAGCCTTTTGTTGGACAGAGGGCTCCATTATTAGCATTAGTATGGTACTTATCTGCCAGAAGACTGACATACCATCATAACAATTTATTTACAGAAGGGTTTGTCTGCTGAACACATGAGAAACAACTAAGTGCTAAATTGGTGCCAACTTCATTAGAGCAGTAGAAACTTTCTTTTGATGTAATAAATACAACTATTAGGGATTGAACAGAATCTCTAAAATAAGAATAAAAAGTATGCCCCCACAAATAATTATATTAACTAAAAAAAATTGATGTATTAATCCTGAGCCACACTCAATGAGATTCCAATCAGCAGTACTCTAATTGACTTCAATGCGACTGCTGTATATACTACGCATCATTTGTAGTCCTAAATTTAGAAATATCCTAGTTTTAGCAGTTAACTTGCTTAGCATACCTTGCGTGCTATTGGCTCCTGACCTTCCATCAATGTGTACCAGCTAACTAGTTTATTCCAGCCTTCAGTTGGCAAAAGGATGTAGTCCAGCTCATCAATGAGATGCTCCTTAAGAGACTGAGAGTCACCATCTGTGAAAAAAATTTCATCAAAAAAATTTGGTGAACATAATCATAACTATTAATCAAAAATATGTTAATAATGCTGAAAATACCAAACATGTAATCATTTACTGCTGCTAAGACATGCACATTATTATTGCTTGAAAATTCAATAGCCAAATGTTGTTATGACTAATTTAAATATTTAAAAACTACTTTAGCAATGAATTATCCAATAGAAGTGTGACTGGACTAGTATAGTTAATTTCTTCTATCCAATCAAGCAGAAATTGAATTTAATTAAATTGCCTAGGCTTCCTGGGCATGTAGTCCACAGTGATCAAAGCGGTATCCATGCTATATAGCACCACAATAGAAGAAGTCAGATGTTTTTGCTGTAAAAAATCACTCTCATTGGACCACAATACATGATGGAATACTCAGAAAAAAGCAGCACGCATGTCAAAAAGAGCCCAAAGGTATCCCTTTGTCCGTCTGGCTGAGGGAAGTGTCTGCACTTGGTCTGACCAAATGCAGACACTTCTCTCAGCCAGACGAAGGGTATTTGTTCCTGAAAGCTTACAAAGAAGAATTTTTCCAACTATTTAGTCGGTCTAATAAAAGATATCTGATTTACCCAAAGCACCTTGTCTGTCTATGTCCTTACACCAACACTGCTACAACCTATACCCCTGAAACAATACTATTAGTGCTTTCACTTATTTTTAAAATTTTTAATGCAAACTGTCCTAAAATATCACAGATAATACTCATCATAACACGGCAGTGCGAGTCAGTGTTTTCTGTGTCCCAAGTCTGATCCACTGTGTGTTCAGATGCATAACAATCTGTACTGAATACCTGTCTTGTTCTCCCAGCATAACTTATGTTCAACTTTCCCACTGCCTGGTTTAATCCTTTATACAACAAGATGCTGATGTCATGCAACGGTTGGACCCACGCAAGATTTGAACTGAGGTGGGTCTTATACACACAGGACAAACTTTTACAGGAATTATGCTAACCACTGGCCAGCACAACTCCTCTGGATCAGATCATAGAAGATCATAGTTAAATTGTGGAGATTCACGCTTTCAGTTCTGGCAGTGTTGTTCATGTGTGTGAACATGGCTGTTTGGTACCCTAGGGACAACTAGCAGTGGTGCACCTTGTGCCACCGCTAGTTGTCCCCATGGAACACCCATGCCACAGGCGCTCTGACTCATGGTAAGTTACCCCAAGTTGGGTAGCAGAGGCTGGAACCAGCACTGTGCTGGCCCCATGAGCTTTACCTGGGATCCTAGGGGCCTCCCAGAGCTGCAACAGTGGCAATCCTGCTGCACAGAGCCTTGCCAGCAGCCGGAGCATGGCTCCGGCCAGCACAGCTCCGATTTTTAGCAGTGCATACTGCCCCCACATGTGCTGCTCCGCCTTTTTTTCCTGCAGGTTTTTTTTGTCCCCCTAGATATCCATTTTCAGTGTACAAACTATTTTCATTGTACGATCATGAGTTGCAGAAACAAGCAACTCAAATTTGATTAATTTCCCTCCCGTGTTCCTCCCTTTGGAGCTACTTTTAAATAAGTTCTTGTTTCCTTATGAAGGATAAGGCCTATTTCTCCCCACAAAGACAAAAAAAGACTAAACACATAGTATAAATATTAAGACCTTTTAAATTCTCTTTATCTTTTATTTTGATTATACTTCTATAATTATACTAACTAAATGACAATGACTTTGGTAAAAGATACTAACGTATCCAACAGCAAGTTTTTAAAAAAATACTACTCTCCGAGTTAAACTGACTTTTTAAACTCAGAAGCCCTTAAATAATCTCTACTTGTATCCTACAGCAGCAATTTTATCCATTACCATTTCAGCTTAAGTTGATTAAGTTAAAGCAGTACAACTTATATGTACACATGACTGGTTTGTGAACATTCACACTCTTCATCAGATTTCATGGTGCTCACCAACCTGACTCAAAGTTATCATTAAGTTAATCAGACAGAAAATAAAATTGTGTATATTATTAAATAATTATATTACCATAAAAGTGCCCCTACAAATAAAATATAAACTGCAACAACTCATTATTTACACC
>NW_017729022.1:20597842-20599123 GCF_001723915.1 Gavialis gangeticus | reverse complement strand
TTATTTCAGTCTGAAAGCAGAAAAAGCTTACTTTAACAAAATGCCAATAAAGATTAGCTGAGGGGGAGGAGGGAGGACAATCTTTTTCAAAACATTTATACAAAAATCTTTAAAAGGGGGATAAAATATTAATTAAATTTAAGAGACTAAAATTTTATCAATGAGAAATTCATACTAAAACTGTAAGTCTGCTATCCCTAAACACTAAATTACCTTTGAGGAGTCCAGAATTATCAATAGGGCCAGGGTACACATTCTGATCTCCCATCTGGTATTTGTCCCAGCTGTCAAACCCAACATATTTTTTCCACTGTTTGAACCAACGACTATCCACTAGATACCTTAAAAGGGAAGCAGAAAAAAAATATTAAATTAGCAGTAAAATACAAAATAAAAGTTCCAGTATTTGTTACTGTAGTCAAGGTAAGATGGTTTTGTATGGTAAGATACTCTGATTTAAGAGTCCTAGGTAACCTGATATTTACAATTTTTTTAAAGCACATCAGGTACCTCAAATTTCCTTGCAAACCAGGTGTTAAATCCTCCAGTCTCTCTCAGTTCTAGTCATACAGGCACGAGGACCTCTGCCAGGGAAGGCATCAGCTCCTCCCGGGCTCATTGTTCCCCAATCGCAATGGCCCCTGCCAGCCTGCACCCACTGGCCACTAGTGCACCTGTGTACAGGGCCCCAGCCACCCGCCCATGGGGCCCGAGTAGGGGCTCTGGCACAGGGTAAGCAATGGGGCCACACACCTGCCCGTGCCCCGCTTTGCCCAGTGGGGGCTCCCTCCAGGGCACCCGGCACTGGGATGAGGCCCACACCCCATAGGTGAATGTATGACTGGCGCGGAACAGGGCACGGGCTGTAGCCCTGGGGCAGGGGAGCTCTGTGGGCTCGGCTTGCGCTAGCTCAGGCCCTGCACTCCTGCCGACCCTGGCCTTGGGCCCCACGCTCCTGCTGCCCCAGACCCCCCACTCATGCTCCCCACCCACCTCTTCTTGTTGCTGCTGCCACTCCTCCCTGCCTGCTGGCCGCGTCAGCACCACGTGCTGGAGCAGACCCTGCGCTCCTGGGCCCTGCCGGCTTGGGCTCCAAGTTCACACTGCCCAAACCCCCACCCTCCCCTTCTCACTGCTACTACTCCTCCCTGTCCGCTCCAGCACCATGTGCCGGAGTGGACTCCGGGCTCCTACCACCCCTCCCTGGGCTCCTACTGGCTGCCACTTAGCACTTCCCTCACCACTGCTTCTCTCCACACCTGTGCTGAGCATTATAACATG
>NW_017729022.1:20592840-20597831 GCF_001723915.1 Gavialis gangeticus | reverse complement strand
CTCCCGGGCTCATTGTTCCCCAATCGCAATGGCCCCTGCCAGCCTGCACCCACTGGCCACTAGTGCACCTGTGTACAGGGCCCCAGCCACCCGCCCATGGGGCCCGAGTAGGGGCTCTGGCACAGGGTAAGCAATGGGGCCACACACCTGCCCGTGCCCCGCTTTGCCCAGTGGGGGCTCCCTCCAGGGCACCCGGCACTGGGATGAGGCCCACACCCCATAGGTGAATGTATGACTGGCGCGGAACAGGGCACGGGCTGTAGCCCTGGGGCAGGGGAGCTCTGTGGGCTCGGCTTGCGCTAGCTCAGGCCCTGCACTCCTGCCGACCCTGGCCTTGGGCCCCACGCTCCTGCTGCCCCAGACCCCCCACTCATGCTCCCCACCCACCTCTTCTTGTTGCTGCTGCCACTCCTCCCTGCCTGCTGGCCGCGTCAGCACCACGTGCTGGAGCAGACCCTGCGCTCCTGGGCCCTGCCGGCTTGGGCTCCAAGTTCACACTGCCCAAACCCCCACCCTCCCCTTCTCACTGCTACTACTCCTCCCTGTCCGCTCCAGCACCATGTGCCGGAGTGGACTCCGGGCTCCTACCACCCCTCCCTGGGCTCCTACTGGCTGCCACTTAGCACTTCCCTCACCACTGCTTCTCTCCACACCTGTGCTGAGCATTATAACATGCACTCAGCACTGAGTGAAACTAGGTAGGTATTTTAAATGAGTGCTATAAGGAAACCGTGGTAAGCAAGGGTTGCCCATACTATACATTCCAAGTAAAATCTTCAGATGCAAATGTCATTTGGAAGTTGAAAGTGTCTCTTCATTGTAACTGCAAAATACTTTTGTAACAAGTTGCAACAAAGTAGCCTTGTGAAATAGATACTTCTGCACCTGAGCTCATAAATGTGATCTGCCATTCTTACAACCAAGAATTTTACTTTTAAAAAACTGTTTGCATTACTTATACACAGTGCATAGAATTTAGCAAGGCTGCCAATATAGCATTAGAGAAGTTAAAAAAATGTTGCATTTCTTTATTCATGACAAGCCATAAACATCTTTCACTATGCTCTCTCAAGTCACTAATTGAGTGATCAGTTTTCTTTGGACAGAAGGCACAGCCAGGTTTTTTTCCCCCTCAAAAGATCTGTTTTTGAAAAGGTAAATTGCTAATCATCTCAGTCTGTAATAAAAACTAATTTTGTTGTGCTGTAATTTTAATTGTAGAACATTTTAAACTTGCAGCCCCCCTGCCTCTGGTCCCATGCACCAGATCTCGCATGCAAGGCCATGCTGGGCCTGCAGAGCTCCCTTTGGATCCAAAAATTCAGCTGAGCAGCAGCAATTAATACCACCACTGTTCCCCCACTGCCAAATGTTCAGATATGGAGAGCCCTGTCTTTGTCCAGCCAAGTCCCTCTTGGTCTGCTATCTGGTACCATGTAAACCAGTACAGCCTGTTCCATGGTCAGGCTGTAAACAACCAAACAGATGTCCCCAGTTGGGCTAGCCTGGGTGAGGAGGGTGTATGGACACCCAGCAGGACTAAAAAAAAGACCTGTCAAAGGGCAGATGAGTTCACTGCAAGCCAGTGGCCATCCATACCAGGAGAGGAGATGGATGCTACCATGTCACTCTGCCCAAAGTATCACCAACGATGTAAAGCAACTCACTGAACCAATGAGGGTTCTTACAGCATCTCAGGGGCCCCAAGAGTCACAGCAGCCTCAGGGCTGACTTGACCTGGGAAGGTCTGCAGGCTGGATAAGGCTCTGTAGGCAGCATTTGGCCTGTGGGCTGGAGGTTGAGCATGTCTGATCTAGCACTTATCCAGAACCTTAACCCTCCAGGCACTAAAAAAGCAAGAATACCACCAAGTCTGGCTTAGAGGATGAAATAAAATAATCAGTTCTGACACTACAGTTCAACTCTGATGCCATACACTGTACAATTAGCATAACTGTACACAAATACAATAAACACTGGTTAATTTGCCACTCCAAGGGAATGCAAATAACAGTTAATTATCCATAAGTGACCAAATATGAAGAGTTAAGAGCAGGGAAGCAAAGAGCAGGCAGGCAGCCCCCGAGGTGGAATCTGACCATCAAACTAAAACCACGGCGACAAATTATCCCATAAGTGAATTAACCGACATTTAATGCATAATTAGAGTTCGCATGAAAGAGATACAGGTGACAAGACAAGTCTTCAAGCCTCACAGTCCTACTTTCAGGCTAAAATGTAGCCTTTCAGTCTAGTCATAAGTCTAGCCAGTACCACAAATTATTTTAATTGTCTTTTTTCTCCTGTCCACCATATTCTACAATAAAGGGACCAAAATTGACCATCCCCAGCCCCTCCCCCAACTGTTTGCCTAGAGGTGTGTGCGCAGGCTGGGACTCCGAAACCTGGTGCAGATGTTTGCAGTCTCCTGGCTGTCAGCCACAGCTGACCCGAGCTCTGGGCAGCTGCAGCAGGGGTCGTGAGCCCCAGCACTGGCTCCATGGCAGTGGCAGCTGTGCGTGCCTTGAGCTGATGGCAGGGGAGGGGGCCAGGGTTATGCAGGGGCTCTGGACACCGGTGCAGCTGTTTGCAGCCTCCTGGGTGCCTGCCCCAGCCAGCCCAGGGTCTAGGCAGCTGCTTCCTGCTATGGAGCCCTGGCTGCCTGAAGCAAGGCTTGCAGCCTCCTGGGCTCCTGCTGCGAGCAGCCCGGGCTCTGTGGCTGGCGGCAGCTGCCCAGGCCAGCTCTGGTGTTCCAAGAAAAATGGCCTCACGTGCCATGCTGTGGCATGCATGCCAGGGGTTGCTGACCCTTGCTTTAAACAGTCATGCCCCTGTTACTGCAAAAGTCTTCACTCCAGTTACTGCTTCATCACTTACATCTACATGAATCTTTTCCTCAAATGCTTATTAAACTCCAAATTTATTTCCCTCAGCAACTATTCATTGATTATATTAAATTCTGCAAATTATTAAGAGGAAAACACCACTGAAACAAAGTATTTTTAACTAGCCATAACTTTCCTCAACTGTTCTTTTTGGGCTAAAAAACTGTGTAAAGTATCAAGATTTTTTTTAAATTAAAAGGGAGCAAGAGGATGTTTAAGGGAAAACAAATTAGCTCTTTTTAAAAGCTTAATAAATGTCAATAAGGATGTTGCTGCAATAACCAACTACTTTTTACACTTGGGGCACAACAGATCCAATCAAATGAGATCTTATATAAGGATGAGACAGAATAATTAAATGCCCTAATCTAAAATTCTGGAACATACATAACATGATTGTGATTATACTCTGTAGGGGAAACTAAATTATGTTACCATGGCTTTAAAAGTAGTCTTCTACAATATTGATGTTTTCAGAATTGTAACAGGATTCCCTTAACGTGATTAGAGGGGACCAAATAATTCTATAATGAGATAAAACCAACCCACACAAAGTTATGTTAACTAAGCTATAGTAGAGATAATGCAAGTGAGAGGCCAACTCAGTCCGCAGCCTGGCTGGATGGACAGCAAATGGAGGAAGAACACTCGTGCAGGATATATGCTTTGTAAAAGCAGCAGACACTCTTATTAATGCTGAGCCAACATACAATATGTGTTCACATTTAAGTCTATACATTTCAGGCTTCAGGTGACATTTCTTTAAAGAAATTCATTGGGAAAACCAATTCTAGACAGGGTGGATTTGATTTAAATCACTAGTCAGGAAGCCTTGATTTAATCATTGTTTTCTACAAAAAGTACGTTCTTGTTGTTTGATATCTGTTATCCTTTTAACTTCTTTAAATTTTGCGCTTTTAGAGAAAAATAAGGGCTTGACTGTGCATACACAAACTTGCAGAGACAAGAAGGCTGATGGGTAGGTAATCAGGTCTGTTATCTCTCACCTCTATATACTGCTATTAACAAGGATGTTATCTCTGGATCTCTGGAGACGACAGACTCTCCCTTTGCCTGAAGAAGGGTGTCTGTGCCCAAGAGCTTGCAAAGAACAATTTTTCCAACTATTTAGTTGGTCTAATAAAAGATATCACGTCTAGCCAAAGAACCTTGCCTGCAAATGATCTCTAGAGACACAAATCCACAGTTTGAGAACTGAAACTAAGCAGCACAGAGATGCTTAATAGGATCTTCTAGACTGAGCACAGAGTCCCATTGGATAGAGCGTTTTTCTTTAATCTTTACTATTCTATAAGAGGAGCCTCTGGGAACCCCATAAGATTGGGCCCCTAATATAGTCCATAGCCCATTGTGACCTATTTATAAAACTTCTAAGGTTACATGAATATATTGTCTCAAAAAGTATATAATTTAGGGGTGAAACGATACAGATTTTTGGGGCCAATACTGATAGCCAATTTTGAAAGTGGTGCATCAGCCAATACCAATCTGTCTTCCAACATGTAGCCCAGCACCTTGAAGAGCAGTGTTCGGCTGGTAAGTCTGTTGTGGTGGATGGCGAGGGGGAAGGAAAAGGGTGTGGGGAGGGCAAATCAAGGCCCCCGTGTGAGGGAGGGAGTGGGGTTGGGGCAGGCACTGCCCAGTCAGGGTGGGGCGCAGGAAGGAGCCACAGTTCGTTCAGGGGGTGCAGACAGGGGGGTGGCTCTGCACACCCCGGGAAGGCATAGTGGGGTATGTGCCCCTGGATCTGTGTGGGGTGAGGGTGGGCTGTCACTGCAGGCTGGGGCTGCACTGGGTTCTTCCCGGAGGGGGTTTGGGATGGCCAGTGGTGGCGATGAGAGGGGAGCTGTGGAGGGAGGGGAAGGGTGGCTGCAGCCACCTCAAAATTTGACGTAGCCACCTCAACCCCACCTTCCCAGCACCATTGCTGCCCGCCCTAAGCGCAGCCTGGCCCAGACCCCTCTGGGAACAGCCTGGCACAGCCCTGGCCCCAGCCCAAAGAAGTAGCCCACCCCACACAGATCTAGGGGTATACAGCCTCCCATGCCCACCCAGGATGTGCGCAGCAGTGGGAGCCACCACCTG
>NW_017729022.1:20584622-20587840 GCF_001723915.1 Gavialis gangeticus | reverse complement strand
CCCATGCCATCTGGATGAGCTATCCACAGCTCCATCCCGTACCCCACCCTGCCCCAGCTGAGCAGTGCCTGCCCCAGCCCCACTCCCTCACCATGGGGGTCTTGATCTGCGCACCCCTACATGCTCCTTCCTTTTCCCCCTCCCCTTGCACCACAACAGACTTACCAGCTGGATGCAGCTCTCCAAGCTCCTGGGCTGTGCTCCTCACCACCTATGTGCTGTGCTGTGGCTGCTTGCATGCACAGGGCATCTATTGGCCACATCAGGCAAAAAAAGTCAATTTCGAATACAGGCAATTTTCTTTATATCAGTGCCTATCTGATATTGGACTGATGTACCAGTGCACCTCTAATATGATTAGAAATTATAATCCCTTTCCATGATGATATCTTTGAGCTTTAACATATCTTAAACTATAGAGTATTTTTTTAAAAAAAGCATCTTAAAAATACAATTAAATAAAAACATGATTTAAATAAAAAAATCCAATTTTTTAATTTTTAAAAATCATTGATTTTTATCCACCCTGTTTCTAGAGCAGATCAGTGCCACTATTCTAGTGCAAACTAGCCTGTCATAAAAGCAACCATTTCCCTCTTTTTTAAGAACACTTGCAGATACTTTAAACTTCAGAACAAAATTTCCCATTGATCTTCAACATATTTCTATTTTACATTATCAAAAATCCAGGTTAAGTTTTTAAAATTAATGGGTCAGCACCATCTCAGCATTTTATTCCACATACAGAGAAACCCCCCCCCCCATTTACTTTATTACAGAGTCCCTTATCAAAGAAAGACCGTTCAGCAGTAAATCCAAGAACTCAGATAAAAGTGTCTAAAGCCAATCCTATGCTGAAAGTTTGCTGGTATAGCTATTGTGGCAAATAAATGTTTAGCAAGCAAAATAAATTACACCGGCAAAAGCACTTTTAATGCTGGCATAACTGCCCCTACATTAGGGCTTTTGCCAATATACAAACTTTGCCAAAAATCTTGTCGGATCTCTAAGCAACACTGCTAGGTCAGAAAAAGTTTCTAATGTAGACCCAGTCCAAGACACCAAGCAAAGAGATACTTACTTTTAAAATCCTGAACATGTGAGTAAAGTTCATCAACTATTGATTTTTTAATCCATTTGTATCATGACCATTAGAAATATACTGTACCAAGAAGCAATATAGCCACTGTAACTGTCTTTACAGCTAGCAAAAAAAGATTAGAGCCAATCTTAAATGCAAATAGATACTATTTTCAACATAATGTTGAAATGAGCCTAATAAATTACACTCAAGAAGCATAGTAATAGAAAGAAAGGTTTTCTTACTTTTAAAATTAATAGCCAAGTGAAAACTCTCTACTTTCCTAGAAGATAATTGCAGAGATTATGGGCCCAAGACAGATCTCAGAACTGCTTTGAAGAACTTTTTAAAGGTGTCTGATCTGCATAAAGCAATGTTTTACGTATAGGTGTACTTTTTAGCAAAAAGTAAACCATTTGCATTCATGAAGGTCTTGTTTTCCTCCTGAATAAAAGGCCAAATTCCTGTTGACTTCAACGAGAAGACTGATCATCCCTTTCCTGCAATTGCTCTGCAAAGATGGAAGGTTTCAAACATTTGCAAATATATGGTAATGTTACAAGCATCAGATTGGATTTTTTCTTGTTTAAGGTAATTCCTAAGGTTGATTATGATACAGTTGTTGAAAGATAAATGACCATTGAGAAGGAACACTAAAGCAGAAAACCATACACCACAGCCACCTCATTCCAAAATATAGCCTATTTCAGGACTGCTTTTTTTTTTAACGGTAAATTTTCAACACTAATTTTAAATATACATGGTATTTTCAACTCTGTCAACAAGAAAAATATTCAGTATGAAAGGAAACAATGAGAGCAATGTTTCATAACTGAAAAATACTTTTTCATTTTGAACCATGCATATATACCTATATTTGGGGGAAAAAGAAAAATAATGTGTATTCAACTATTAGAACACACTGTTTTCAGACACTGCTCAGTTTTAATTCAGACAAAGTGTATGCTTACTGTATTTTTCAAAACTAAGTTCTAATTATTACCCAATCGCAGAAACGATTTCTCTTTTTTTAAACATTTAAGTCCTTTGTCCTGATAAAAATTCTCCCAGGTTAGTTGTGAAACAAATTAACATGATTCCCTATGCTGTGGCTTTTTCATTTAGTGAACAGATCTTTTCAGGCTTATTTATGCAGTTATCAGTTATAAAGATTGTTTCTTATATTTTCATATTATGCCTAAAAAAAACAAAGTTTCAAGAGTCAAAACTGATAAAATTCTAAACCAGAAGCTCCCACCATACATAAGCTGTTTAATTTTTACACAGTTGCATCACACAACTTTTTGCTTTCTCTTTATGAAGATTCATGTCTTTAAAAGGAAAAAAAGGTATATCTAATGGCAAAAATAAAACATGACACTGTGCTCTGAAAAACTGATGCAAGAACTAAGATACCAGATTACCTGTAAACTAGATACTGGCCCAATGGAGCTGATAATCTGGCCGATAAATGCCTGTGTGTGCACAGCCACAGCGCAGCACTCAAGCAGTGAGGAGCAGAGCCAGCAGTGCGGAGAGCTGCCTCCAGATGCCAAGTCCAGTGTGATGGAAAGGGAGGAGGGGGCAGCAGGACAGAGTCGTCGCTTGTGAGGGAAGGCAGCTCCTGCCACTGCTTGCACCCTAGGAGGGCGTGAGGGGGAGGGGGTGTGCTCCCCAGATCTGCACGGGGTAGGGCAGGCTGCAGCCGGGGCAGCACAGGGCTCTTCTCGGCAGGGACTGGGCTCAGAGCGAGTGCTGGGTAGATGCTGCATCCACCCCAAATTTTGCTGCCACTCCACTCCCAATGCCACCGCTGCTGCCAGCCACCTGGTGCAGCCCCAACTCAATACCCCACCTCGACCCATGCACCAGGAGGAGCTGGGGCTACACTAGGCGGCTGGCGGCAGTGGTACTGGGAGCGGAACAGGAGCAAAATTTGGGGTGGATCCAGCATCCTCCCAGCACTGCTGGAGCCTGCTCCGAGCCAAACTCCCACTGAGAAGAGCCCTGCACAACCTTGGCTGCAGCCCACCGCACCCTGGTCAGATCTTGCAGACACCCCCTCTGACCTGTGCCCTCCCAAGGTGCAAGCATCAGAAGGAGCTGCTTCCACCCTCCAGGAGCCATGGCTCCAACC
>NW_017729022.1:20578228-20579622 GCF_001723915.1 Gavialis gangeticus | reverse complement strand
GGTTGTGCAGGGCTCTTCTCAGTGGTACTGGGAGCGGAACAGGAGCAAAATTTGGGGTGGATCCAGCATCCTCCCAGCACTGCTGGAGCCTGCTCCGAGCCAAACTCCCACTGAGAAGAGCCCTGCACAACCTTGGCTGCAGCCCACCGCACCCTGGTCAGATCTTGCAGACACCCCCTCTGACCTGTGCCCTCCCAAGGTGCAAGCATCAGAAGGAGCTGCTTCCACCCTCCAGGAGCCATGGCTCCAACCACCCCCCGGCACCTGCCCCTAACCCTGGGGGCATTGATCTGCCCCCCCTCCCCCCCCAAAACATCAGACTTACCAGCTGGAGGCAGCTGTACCGGAAATCGGATCGGTATTAGCCGATATGCCTCCTTAAATACTGGCTATCGGTATTGGCCCCAAAAATCTCTATCAGTGCACCCCTATTTTAAATCTTAGTCAAATATCTGCCACTACACAATGTGCATCTTGAACAAATTAAACAAATATGACTACAGGAGTTGTGTGTGCCTAACACAAGTAAAATCTGCACCAGTTGCATAACAGTTTTGCTACTAAAAGCCTTCAGTAACATCTTTATTACACTTAAAAGTCTATATATAAATACAGCAACAAAATTAAAACAATGAGGAAATACATAAGTTAAAGCTGATGAAGTAATTAATGTTTCAATTTTGTAGGAGTTTGTGTCAAGGGCCTCTTAATTTTCCTATAACAAGTAATCAAGATGCTTTGTATAGACTGGGTCAGTCATCTAGAGCATCATTTTCTCACATACAACTCATTCTTTTTTCCCAAAAAACAGCTGAAGGAAATTGGAGTACATAAATATGGTAACAGCAGTTTCTGCAGCTTAAATTTTGGCTGGACAAAAGTCTACATTGCTCTTTACCCACAGGAACCAAAACCATGAGCAGGCTCAGCTCCCCAGTTGTTGTTACTCAATTACTTACTACAAAGAAAGATTTTTTTCCTTCATTCTGCCCTTCAAAAATAAGGTGCATATCTTATTCCAGGGCATGCTGCAGGCAAGATAAATATGGGCCTTTGAGAGATATATGCTTAGTAACAGACACAAGAAGTGTGAGAGACAAGTTTCTCTCTCTCTGGTTCCCTAGCAAATTCTGCATCCATGGTGCCCCACACTCAACATGACCACTAAAATAGAGGTGGAGGGTTACCTATCCTATTTGGCCTGAGTTAGCGCTCACCAATTCTATCATCCATAGAAAGGGGTCTAACTCAATTTGTGATTTCTGCGACACACAGCACTGTCCACAATCAACTTAATAACGGAATAAAAATAAAATGCTGACTCCCCAGTGAGAGCCTGCAGTCCTGGCTGCCATGGTCCAGCCTCACAGCCCACTGGGGGGGGGGGGGGGGGG
>NW_017729022.1:20562383-20578115 GCF_001723915.1 Gavialis gangeticus | reverse complement strand
GGGGGGGGGGATGAAGGCACCAGCTTACAGGGCCACACAAAGGGCAGCAGACATCCCCCCATCCCCCTCCCTGAGCCTCTGCCAGTCAGCACCGAGGGGCAGGGCCACACAAAGGGCAGCCAGCAAACAAGATAGAGGCCACACCTTCATCCCTCAACCAACCAGCACTGAGGGACAAGGCTGGCAGAGAACATCTGGGAAATACTGGTCAAATCTGCTCTTTGTGCCACAAACCAACCTGTGAAAGCTGTTTAGTCACGCCACACTAAGTAGATCCCTATCCATAAATGGAGCCTGAGTTAGCTCTCACCAGTTCTAACATCCATATATGGACCATCATTTAAAGGGCACAAAAAATGATATGAACAAAACACGAAGAATGCTAGCAGTAAAATAATAAACAATTTACACTAGCAGAGATAGTAAACTCTGTCTTCCTTTAGTGTATCATCATTGACCCACCATTCTTGCTACCAATCTTCAATTCTTTCCATTGGGTTCCCAGAGTTAGGTGGCATCCAATTCCTGCAATGCTTTTCCATGTATTTTTTAAAATCCCACACTTTTGCTTAGTTCACTCACAGAAAGCAGGTCACCTTCTGTCTTAATTAATGTAAACTCTGCATTGGCTTCTTGGCACCCACTCAGTTTTCCCTGCATGCGGAAAGCCATCTCTAAACCACAATTTGACGTCAATACTCCTTTTCCCTGGTCTTCAGATCCTGTCATATCTGCCTTCATGCTGAAACTTAAAGCTTTTTGCCAAAACTCCAAAATCCCAATATAACAAGACCTTGTTTTCATATAGTTACCCTTTCAATTCAGTAAATTTTAATTCAGTTCAGTAAAACCAAGATAACCAAGACAACTGTTTAATCACCACTCTGAAATAGATGTATGTGTTGTGATTAGCAAAGCATGAGCAATTTATGCATTCAAGAAAAACAATTTTGATCTTAACAATGCTAACCACACAAAACAAATTGCTCCCACCGTAGCCATACAGTTTTGAATTTCTAATGTCAGTTCATTAGAAGGCTAGTAATTCAACATAAATTTATTTCAGCTCCTATAGTTCATAAGGAGACTACTTAAGTCATCTCAAACTTTTGAATACCTACATTCAATTTGTTCTGTAACAATGCTGTGGCAGGGTTCCCCTTTCTGCTTCATACATACTTCTGGAATGAAAAAGCAAAATGCTACTTCTTCAGTAAGATTAAGAAAAATGGAAAGCATGTTCAAATGCCTTAACATTTGCCATCTCTACCCAAGAAGGATTTACTAGAATAAAACAGAATTACATTTCTTCCCAATATAACCTACAGTACTTATCAAATGAAACTGCATAGGCACGTAAAGTAGACAGCAAACTAGACTTCTTTGAGAAAACCTGATTTAACTTTCTGGCTTTCTAAAAACTTCCTTTGCCCTACTTCTGTAAACACAAACACCTGGCAGGCTTCACTAAATTCGACAGAAATACTCATAAACCAGAAATTAAGCATGCAAACTCTGTGAAACACTCATATCTTCATTTGTAAGAAGGATGCTATGTCATTCATACAAAGGCATAATGAAGTGGTAAGATACCAACTAAGTTTAAAATATATGGTCACTAGGATCTGTTAAGGTTAAGTCTACAATGGGAAGATGAAAGAAAATTAAGCTGAAAATGTTTGCTCAGTTCTTAAATAAGTAATTAAATCTTGCATGATGCTTGGAAAGAAACCTACATCAGAAAGTTGCAGATTAACACCCAATATGAAATGCTTTTCATTAACTATAATGTGCCTTAGCTATCTAAATATTGCATTTCATAGGGGTAGTTAATAGGCATTAATTTTTCTTATTAACGAACTTTCTACAATACTTAATCACTCCTATTTCAGAAAGCTCTCCTGCACACTCTCTAAAAAGTTAGCAGTAATATTCGGCTTATCTGAACTTTGGAACCAATTCAAAAAGCTTCCTCAAAGTCCCACAGAAAAGTTTACAAATATCCATCTCCTAATGCATTTTCATTAGGTTCTAATAAAAAACAGCTAATATATTGTTATAGTTTCAGACTGCAACACAGAACCTAGCAATACTGATCTATAACTGATTCACACTGGAAAAGACCGTAGAACTGAAATCCCAGAAAAAGTTTCAGTTAATTATTTTAAGAGGACCTTTTTTGGGGGGGTCCCTACTTAGCATACTCTGACGCAATAGATTTGTTTCATGTGGCATATAAAGACATAATTTAAGTTAAGCATGATACAATGCTGTCAAGTGTTCATTATGATATATAATTTCAAAAGTTTGACAATGGTGAAAGTGAAAACTAAATGAAGTAGATGGAGACATTATTAATATTAATGTTAAAATTAGTAATTCTCTGAAATCTTCTGTTGTTCAGTTACAAGTTTGGAAAACTTCCATCTTATGGTACATATTCTGGTTTTCAGCCATGCCCGTCATAAAACACTTCTCCAATTTCACTGCCATGTATCTAGTAAACTTTTAGGAAACCAATGACCGAAACACCATTCACCAAAGTTGACAAACACAAGAAAATTCGCTGCATGCCTTTTTCAAAAAACTAGCAGCTGAAATTGCCATTTGCTTTTTGAGAGGAGAGAGGATTAAATTTATTTCTCGTGAGGATTAAATTTATTTCTCGTGAGGATTATGGTGCTAAAGACAGAATGAAGTATTTCACGGAGTGTTAGAAGAGATGAGTGGCATTTATTAATACACTGTAGTAAAGGGGTAGGCAACCTTTTCTGGCTGTGGGCTAAAGTGACCTCACCCCATGGGGGGTGGGCAGACACTAGGACAACCACCGCACTTGTTCCCCAAGCAGCAAGGGGAAAGGCTGGTCCTCATCACCGAAGCCCCACATCCAAGAACTGGATCAAATGGTTCCATGGGTCATATTCAGCTCAAAGACTGTAAGTGGCCAACTCTTTTTGTAGCACATTAGTATCTCCTAGAAGTCCCAGCTGAGATTCAGGTATCATTATACTATGCTATGCTATACCATTATACTGCATAAACATGAAGTATGAGACAATCACAAAGAACTTTCACATAAACAAGGCAAAGCATGGGAGAGGAAAGGGATGCACAGATATGAAGCTGCTTGCCTAAGATCATAACATGAACATTAAAGTACTATGGGCTGACTTTCTGCAGGCCTGCTAAATTTGCTTGCAACTGAAATTCTAGTTTACTCATTGAAACATTTACCAAAACAAATATAAAATATTTATGAAATAAAGTTTCACACTATAACACAAATCTCTACAGAAACCTGATCCTAAAGGTTGATGACAGAAGCTGGGAAAAAACACAGAACTACCACAAAATCTGTTTCCAAATGGCAAAGTATGATTTAATACAGTGTTTCTCTACCAGGGTATTGTGGTACTCTGGCCTTAAAATCTTTGCAAGGATGTTGCAGGGTGTTGTACAGAGTTAACATTTTTAGGTGGGCAAACACGATTCGTAAGATGAACCCAGAGATTTCAAATAGGAACTCAGAGCGTTAAAAACATTCTGACTCTATTGCATAGAACTCAGACCACAAGAATTGCTCTAGTATTTTTCTGTAGTCAAAAAAGTTAAGAGCTCGCATTTTCCAAGGGGTGACACTGAGTCTAAAAAGGTCAAGAACCACTGATTTAGTAGCTGTCTACTCAAGATATTGACTCTCAGTGGAAAACAGCTGTCAACAATGGGTACATCTGACCAGCACGTTTATTAGCACCATAACAGGAAACATAACTGAATGGCACTGAAACTGGTTTTGTGCCATCTACACAAGTAGTTAAATTCTTTTAAACATTAGTTCAGGACTGCCTAGTTGCTGACAGCTGTCGTCAACCATGACTCAGTTTCTATAGCTAACTGAGTGCAACTCTGGCTCCATCAGGGAACAGACATGAACCCTTGAAAAATCTGACAAGTTACTAACCTGGCAAGTTAGTTTACTGGCTTTGAAACGCATGTAGAGAGATCGGTGCTGAGGGACAGTGGAAGCCTCTAAAATGTCAGAATATATTTTTGAAGAGTAAAACTAACAAGCACAGACACTTCATAGATAAAAGAAAAAAAAAAAAAGAATCAAATACTCAAACTCAGAACCAACAGCTTTAAAAAGTGATTCATGAGCTGGAATAAATTCAGATTAACTATTTCTCAAAGTCATTAATTTGCACAGAAGAGTACAATTAAAAATGAAACTGAACTGAATTAATCATATGAAAAATTATAACTAGGATTATTTAAAAATTAATAACAACTTTTACATTTTAAAACAAAACCATGTAGATTACCTTTAACATTTTTTACTAAACTGCTCGATGTGTACATTTACTCAAGTCCTTTTAACATTGTATACATTAAAATAAAATAGCTCTTGCTGAAGCAGATTTTATGAGTTTAAAAGAGCATTCATCTCAGAGATAACATTTCAAATCTGCCCTACTTCAGTAGCAACCAAAAGTCTTACTCTTACTATGACTATTCATTCCATCCAGAAAGAGCACACACCAACTGCAGATGCTTCTTCACCCTGACAAAGGGTTTTTATACCCAAAAGCTTGCAAAGAAGAGTACTGCCAACTATTTGAGTTGGTCTAATAAAAGATATCGGATTTACCCAAAGAACCTTGTCTGCCTATGTCCTTAAACCAACATGGCTACAAACTATACCCCCCCTTTACTCTTACTACCACATTTACTTTCATGTACAACAACTGCTTTTCCCCAGTCTGCCGGGTGGGGGGGGAGCCCCTCATTTTAGAGTCACATACAAAGCATATGGTGAGAAGTGGGGAGGGAGGTGGCTGCTGCAGCTCTGATTCTGGTCCTTAGCCCGGGTCAAGATCAAAGCTAAAGCCAAAGCCAGTCCACACAGCAGCCTGCCCCCCCACCCCCCAAGCCTGCTTTGCTTGACCTCACCTCTGCAGCTTCTGCCCCCTCTCCCCAACAGAGCACCTAGTAACTCTGCCCAGCCAATTGGCAGCACCAACTCTGCTGCGTGGCCTGGAAGGGGCTGGACTTCCATGTGCTGTGCTCCATGACCTGGGAGTACAGCCCAAGCAGCATCTGACAGTAAAGGAGGAGGGCAGAAGAGGCAGAGAATGTGGGGAGTGGGTAAGAGGAAGAGAAAGACTGTGGGCAGCTGAGGCTGGGGGCAGGAAGGCTGCAGGGGGAAGTGGCAGTGCAGGCAGCGTGCAAGAGTGTTGCCACCCCCGCCCCATAGCAGTGTGGAGGGGATGAATCTAAGACAACCCTCTGATAATTAGATTCTATACTTGGAAAATTGTAACAGATGTATAAATTTCCCATATAACCTAATTATTAGGGGGTCATCTTAAATTGAAGGTTGCCTTAGATCTGGGTAAATAAAATACATAGTACAGGGTCAATGCTCCATGTAAACAATGCTCAGGTGTACAGTACTAACAAGCAATAATTCACACTTGAAAATTTCACTGGAGAGGCCAAAAGCTTTATGATCATGAAGTACCCCCACTTCCAGGTAACAAGGAGAAGTTTGTACATCTGTAATCCACATTGTGCAAGCCCTATAAGTAGGGGTGCACTGATAAAGATTTTCTTGGCCAATACTGACAGCTGATTATTAATCAACCATATCGGCCAATGCCGATCTGACAACCAATATATTTAGTAATAATGCAAGGCATTTTAAACTACTAACATAAATAACCCCCCCCCCCTTTTTTTTGGCACGCTCCAGCACCCTGAGTCTTGTGTACTAGCATCCCCATGCTTAAAAGTGGCGGCAAGAGCACCTAAACTAAAGCTCGTTGAACAAGCTTTAGTTCAAGTGCCCCCACCCGCATTTTTAAGCATAGGGACACTGATACGCAAGATGCTGTGGCACTTTAATTAGAGCGACTGCCAGAGCCATTAATTAAGACGCCGCCCCTCCCACCTCCAGAGCACATGTACAAGTGCCCGTGACAGTTGCAGCAGGCAGGGCTAGCCTAGCAGTGCCTGCAACTGGCTGTGCAGAGGCCTTCAGCCCCTGTTCTTCTGTATGATGCCCTTGAAGCTCAGGCCAGGGGGGCCAGCTGCCTAAGCCAGTCCAGCAAAGCTGAGGGGGAAGGTGTGAGCCTTCTCAGCTGACCAGGGCTGAGGGGTCTCTGGGCCAACCTCCCTGCTCTCCTTCTTCTGCCCAGGCTACAGCCGTGGCCTGGAGAAGCTGGACCACTCCTCCACCAGAGCTGAGCCCCAGGTTCCAGCAGGGGGAAAGGGTCCCTTCCCCTCCTAGTGCTGCCACTGCCAGGGGCAGGGAAAGCTCTCATGCCCTATGGGGAAGTTCTGAATGAACCCAGCCTCAAGAAGAGCAGAACCCAGCTGGGCTAAGTGGTCGAAGGAGGACTAATTCACACAGTGTGGGGGAGCAGCTGCCTTGGCTTCTGCCAGGCTCTGCCCCTAGGGTGTGAAGCTGCAGGCACTGAAGGCTGAGGTACACCAAGCCAGGCAGCTCCACCCACCCCTCCCCAGTCACGGTTCTGTGGCACACACAGCCTTTTACAGGACCCACCCCGGCCCCGGCCCACAGTCAGCACCAGCACCTGGGACGCTGCACCCACTGCTCCAGCCTAGCCCAGTCCAGCAGTGAGGGGACAGGGGTGGGGATGGAAAATGGCTCAGACCCCTATATCCAGATTGGGCCCAACAAACATTATCAGCTACAATGGGCAAAAAAAGTCGATAGCATCATTTCCCTTTTATTGGCCAATCCAAGAGGCAACTGATATACTGGAGCATCTCTACCTATAAGTAAAGCAACTCAACCTCTGGCATTACCTGGTATCTTTTGTGAGAACTAAAACGTCTTAAGAAGTCAGAGAAGTAAGTTTTACATGTTACCTTTTTTTTTGAAAACACACATGGATCTACAGAAGTATAATGGTTTTCTTATCACAACGTTGAGCTCAGAGTATACAGAAAGCAGATAAATCCATGCAAATAATATATGAACTGGTTATCATTTAACTGAAAACATCAGGTCGACACAGGCCAGTTTTGGCAGGCATGTTTCACTGTTCTACAGACTTCCTCCCAAACAGATTTCAATTAATATTGTAAGTATTATGCTTTTAATAAAAGGCATGAAAAAACCTAGTACCACCTGCAACTGTGAAGCTTTCTCTAGATGACTTTACTAGTTTCTACTGACTTTCAGATTTTATCAAAACATTAATTTTTCAGGTCAGATGGCTATGATTATAACCTTGTAAATTAGGATGAAATACAAATCAAACATGTTTTCCTGAGGCTACGAATAGTACTAATGTGTCTGCTGTTGTTCATGAGCCAAGAAAAGACATTAACAATTCTACAGGCTACAATAATGGATGGAAGCCCCCAAACATTCCGTATCTTGTTGCATACAGCACACCTTTTTCCAAAAAAGAGAAGAAAACAAAAAAAAATGCTACCAGAAATTATGAGAGAGATGCAGTTGAGTGGTTTACTGTTGCCTTTGCCAAGAAAGCAGCAGAAAATCTGCACATGATCAGCTCCCTAACTGCTGTTACTTAAGTTACTTACTACAATATGTTTTCTTCATTCTACCTTGCAAAAAAGAAAAGGTGTGAATCTTATTCCAGGCAAAAAAAAAAAAATGTGGTAAAGCCAAGCAACAAGTCTTGCTCAGAAACTGAAGACAAAAGTGAGAGGCTTTGCCCCAGTGCCCCTGGAATTCTACTGATGACACCTGTCATCCTCATCCTCACCTTCCCTACTGACTTTAGGGCAACTGGAGTTTTGTTATTCAAATAATTTATGTAAGCATTTTTCTCTGAAGTATCATTGTTATAAGCATCATTCTCTGAAGTAACATGTTAATACTATTTTATTCAAAAGCGATGGAGGCTTGGATGTCTAGAACTTCCCATAGGAAAGCAACTATTACAATATGATCGTAACATGTAAAGCAAACTTGCCAAGGGATTCTTTGAAGAAACTGTTTCTTTAAACCCTGTCGCCTTGACTATTACTCAATATGTTCAGTTTTCAAATTATGCTTAAAGATATCAAGATTTACTCTGCATATTCTTTGTACTGGAAGAATTTACATGTAAATGATTTGCTTCACAGAATAATTTATTCTTCAAAGTTGGATTTGAACCAACATTTTACCTCCCTCCCTCAAAATAATCAATATTCATTACCAAATACTGTAACTCAACCTAAAGTAAAAAGCACATGATATAACAATTTATACTAATACTCCAAGTCTATTGCTGAATAAAACCTTTATAAACATGTAGGCAGTCTGTTTGCTGGTGTCCTCTTCTCTTATCAATTACTCAATTTCAAGCCTCTCTCCCCTAATCTAAGTAGATATTAAAAGCACAAGAAGTATTTCTTCATAAGTATGTATATTAAACAATGAGTGTCAAATTGTTTCTTATTTAGGAATAAAACCAAATGAAAGGATATTGATGAAATGTGTGAATCTGAGTCCAATTGCTAATAACTGTTTTGTATAAACATATTCAAGCATAGTAGCACAAGCTAACAAAAACTATGACCAACTAGGAATAGCAAAATTTGAACTCTTACCGGTATTCCTTTAATTTGAATGATTAAGAGAATGAGTTTGTTAAAACTTTAAGTATGTTCCATTTCTTAGACAATTTAAAATTCACCAAGCAAAAATATATTCAGATAACCTTTAATACATAACTATTTTATAAATATGCACCCATACAGAATGTTACCAAATGAACAAAATAAGAGAACAGAGCTCCAAAAATATGATTTTATGTACACTCCTTTTTCTAAATTCTGGAATGGTCTGGCAGCCATTTCAGATGATAAAAATACATACGTTATAAAACTATACATTGTGAATCAGACAAACCTTTTGGATAATCATTGTTACTGAACCAAGAAATGGTCTTAATTGCATTTCCTTTGTTTTAATACACAGTTGATACCAAGATATTTAAATAATAAGGACATATGCCTTACCAATTATTGTTCCTGCTGTATATTTTTAAAATGTTAATTATTTGACTATACACTGCTAGAAGTAAGGCTACATAGCAAACTAATTTGCTAATTTAAATTATTAAGGCTCATAGTACCTCAAAATCAAAATAGAATACCAACTAGAAAAGTACTTCATACAAAAATCACTGATTCCATCAAAATGAGCCACTGAGATACAGCATCTTCTAAACCCTAGTTATTTCACTTTTCAAAGACAACGTTGTGTAAACTGTCCATACAGCTGATTCTTTTTACTGTGTGCAACGACAGACAAAGTAATATTTGGAAAATGAGGACCAAAATGGCACAACTGAACTACTAAAAGTAAAGTGGGACTCCTGTCTTAAGGATGACTTCCAATCTTTATTCTTGTGAGGTTTCATACCAGTGTTACTTAGCAAGAAATAACATGGTGCTACTATGCCCTACCTTCTGCCTGACTTCACAGTAACATAGCTGACTACTTCTCTCTACTCATGAATTAATACAGGGCTTTTCAAACTTTTTCAATAAGTGTACCCCCAGCAGCCAGATGGTTGACAACCCCCGAATTAACGTGCTTACCCTTGTTCATACACTTACCCTATAATTATGTGTCAATATATTTGGGACTAAGATTAAACAGAATTACTGTATAACTAGGAAAATCTATGGTTAACTGACCTCTCCATTTGTTTTCAAGATCTTAAATGGAATGCTCTCTCACAAAACTCTTCAGAAATAATGAGTTGCATACACAGGAGAGACAAGAGTAACATATAGGTATTTAACTACATCATGAACAGCTGAAACCAAAGTTCTATGACAAGAAAGAGTGATTGAAAATTAAGTTATGGGTCAAACAGACTCACAAAACACATCAGGACTCTTAACTACTTAGCCTTAAAAATGTTGTACTGAAAAATCTCAAGATCTACAGAAATTACCATTCAGTTATAGTCTATCTAAACTGCCAACCCAGTCTCTACTTATTATGGTGTTCTTCAGTTCCTATATTGCATGTGATGAACTACTAAACAGCTTCTAAGTATACCACTGAAGGATAACAATGTCTCTTCACACTACAGAGGACCTGGCGTAGTTTTTTGTTTTAAACATATAACACGCTTCAAAGTACAACATTTGATTCTGTACACATGCTTTCAATTCAACAGGAAGCATTATATTTTCTCACATACAATACATCTCCAGATAGAACATGGACCTTGTTTTCAGAAGGGGGAAAATTTATTTTTTTCCCCCAGAGCTAAAGTCTACCGTGTGACTCACATTAAGTCCTCCTGGAAACAGACTGTTCAGGAACTGTAGCATCACGAACTTCCTGGTGCAACAGGCTGTTTCCTGTAATGCCTCACTTCCTGGACACACACAGTTTCCAAGAGGACTTACTTACTGTTTGTCACACGTGGTTAGACCCCAACCATTTGCAAAAAAGTCAATAGGAAGACTGTTACTTCTCTACTCTAAGTAGTTCTTTATTTAAGTTCCTGTAAATGTTTCCACATCACAAACCTCATCAAAATATTACCAACAGGTCACTTGCTGCTTTGGGCACAAGCTACAGTGCTCAGCCAATGGCTACAGCTATGAAAGGGTTGATATAACATTCTGCTCTTCAAACACACCAGTAGCAGTCATTTTGGCAATGCATGGCATGCCCAATGTCTTCAGCAATGCTCCTTTTCAGAAAAGAAAACAGCTTCCCCACTGAAATCATTATCACAATTTTGGGGAGGTTATTCTGGGGGGGAAAGATGGGATGTATGTGAGAAAATACGGTAGTCAGTGTAACAGAAGAAGATATGCATCTTCTAAATTAATTTTTCATATTTCCCCAGGAAAAAAATGCAAAACAGATGGGCCTTTCACCATGCTTTTTAGTTCAACATATTCTGACACTTCTTGAACAGATGGAAGCAAATTTCAGAGTTAAGGACTTCCACAGGAAATACTCTACTGTAAGAATTTCAAATGAGTTGTCTTGCAAAACACTGTAAGGTGATCCAAATTATTGTGTTGCATATGCAGTGAAGCAGTCTGATATGGAGATGCAAGACCATTTTTTAAATCTTTAAAACATTAATTTATACTTCAAACAAAAGAAGCCAGAGTAATCCTCGGTAAATTGGTGCAGTGGTCCTTACTTTCAAAGACAGTAAGCAATCAAGATGGATAAAGATACTACTGCTCTGAAAGGTATCCATGGGCAAACCCTGGCTCCACACTCCTACCATGTAAAATGGAGTCTCTCCATTAATCTAAGTGACTTGGATCCACTGTATTCACATGATCTGACCCAACCAAACATGGGTAACACTGGTAAGATACTAATTTTAAAAAAGTCCCAAATGCTAGAGAAAGCATTTTACAAACTTTTTATAAAGGGATAGTAGGCACCACTGAGCTGCATATATCACATGCTTGGGCATGAGGATTATTTAAGAGTTCCCATAATAACCAAGAGTCTACTACTGATTATATGTTTCTAAACGATTCCTTTGGTGTAGACAATTTGCAGCCACTGGCATTATGCTTTTATCTAATAGTCTAAAAAGTGCTCTTTCTGTAAGTGATATCGCCTTCCCATTTAAGTACTTACAGACCACGAATGACTCTCCTCTTAACATTCTTCAGTCAGTTAAATAGATTGAGCTTCTTTAGTCTCTTATTGTAAAGGCAGGTAGCTCAGACCTCAAATAAGTTCCTACAGTTCTTTTCTGAACCCTTTTCCAAGGGTCAACATCCTTCAGGAACTGTGGTCACCAAAACTGGACAGCAGTAAATCTCACTAATGCTGTGAAATACAATATGTCTACTTCTATTCAATAGTCCCCTATTTATGCAGCCAAAGATTGTATGCACTCAGTGACCTAAAGTGGATGTTCATACTTAATTCACTGCACACATAAACCCTTTCTAATTAATTTTCCAAATACAAAATACAACCTGTGCCCCCCAACAGCTCGCAATCTAAGATGATAAATATCTGAAAGCAGTGTTGTTTGGAAAACATTGGAGAAAACCTCAAGGAACCTAACTGATATACAGCCAGCCATTAGTAGCAGCCAGTTACTTAAAGGTATCATGCCCTAAGCAGGTCTAGGGGAAGTAAGGTGAGAACTATGGTCTTGTAATCAATGGCATCCAGTATGAGAAATAACAAAAGAGAACATGAAGACATTTGCAGAAGCTGACCTATAGATACCTAAGGCTATACTGCTGGTTGACAACAAGGCAACAAGAGAACAAGAGTGAAAAAGAAAAGAGAAACAGACCAGTGAGGGACCTGCAGGGCAAGGACAAGAAACAAAGTTAATCTAGTAGAAAACGAATAAGAAACCAAAGGTTTGGGGCTGAGAACACAGTAACAGGCAAGAAAGAGGATCAGTTTTACAGCTAGGGTTGGAAAGAATGGAAGAAAGGTGATGAGGTTGTCAGGGAGACCAGTACTGGTCCAATGACTTCAACGTTTCCATTTCAACATTTCAGATCACTACATCTAGGAACTATGCAATGTGAGGCAGCTGAGATTCAGTTTTTTACTACTGTACACAGGGTTGGAAAAAGCATATTGGAGACCCAGTACATAGACACAGATACAAAAAACCCATAAGAACCAGGGTCACACAACAGGGAGGTCCACCAGCAAGACCGGTGAGAAACCTAGCTTCATGTGACATTCAGCTAGAAAGAGGGAGATTGCTAGGAATTGGGGATGTTATTGCTATTCTTATATTCAATTTGGGAACTCCCTATTTCACATCAGTCTCTAGCTAGGAGGCACCTTACAAAACTGAACAGTCAACCAGAATTCACTCAAATGAGAAGGGGCTTACTTCCACTAGCCTATCACTTCTGTATCCTCTATGCTTTTCTTTTTTAATCCTCTCTCTCTTAACTCCACTGCCTGCTTCTACAGTTGCTCAGAGGTTTCCAAAGTAGCAGCAGAATAAACAGGTGTGATTCTTGTCCATTTCATTATTGCCCCAAAATATCTGAAGGACAACATTAAAATTGACCAATCTTGTCAATCTCACTATATTATCATCAGAAAAAACATGAACAGCAAAGGAACTCAATTTTCTGTGAGCAAATTCAGGAAGATAGCTCTGCCTTAATTTACAGTCAGTTCACATCTGTCTATAGTCACAATACCTTAAACTTTTCTCCCCCCCCTTTTAAATGAAAGCTTAAATCATGCCCAATTTGACAAAATTCCCTCACTCATCAAAAAGTTAGCGAAATTTCCAAGTACTCGTCAAAAAGTAAGGGATTATAAACTCAAGATATTTAAGTCACCATGTTGCATTTCTTTCCATCACTTCCAAAAAGGTTTTAGTCATATCAGTAATGAAACTGGAACCCTGTAGCTCCTTTGAAATATGAGAACCTGAATGGCCCATGACACTTCTGGATGACACTGTAAAAAGGAAATCACAGCAGAGGTAAGAGTACACCTTATTTAAGTTTTAGGGAACTTCTTAGTGATTTTATAATATTGACAAAAATAACAACAACAACTAACAAAAATTGGAAACGATATTTAAATCACTGGCAATCCAAAAAGGCTTTTCCACACATATACATGGGAATCAGAAACCTAGGATATGAAAAATCATCAAAACATCTAGTTAAGAGGCACCAACTTCCTAGGCCCCTGAGGTGGATCCAGACAAGGCTCCTCATGGGCCAGATCCAAACTCACCTCTGCAGAGGAGGGGTGAGGGGGGAAAGCAAGCAGAGCTATATAGGCTAAGGGAACAACAAAGCAGTTAGTCACCTCCCTCTCCTGCCAAAAAATATCCTCAATCTCCATACCCCAGATTTCAGTAAAGGCCCCTGCCCTGGCATCCCCAGGTCTCCACAGCTCTACCAGCCATATCTGACACCCCTAACTTAGTCCATCACCCAGCAGCACAGCAGGATAAGTAGGCACAGAAGATTCTTGACAGCTGTCTACCCTGTTTTTCTAAACCTCCAATGAAGGAAATTTTGCAACCTCCCCAAGCAGCCTGTTTCTGTATTTTACCACCCATATAATTAATTTTTCCCTTACTACCCAACCTTAATCATCCTTGCTGCTTAAGCTCATTTTTCTTCTCCTACCTCCACTGAAGATGGAGAACAGTTAACCACAATCCCATTTACTTCCTGGGAAGACTTATGGCCAACCCCTGGAACATCACCTGTTCTAGAACAAGTTCAATTTTTCACCCTTTCCTAATAGGTAGTTTCTCTAAACCTACTGACATTTTTGTTGCTTTTCTTAGGACTTTCTCCAGCTTGAAAGGGTACATAGAAAAAGATTCACTATCAGCATGGTATTTTTAATCATCCTGCTTATGGCACAATGCTCTAAAGCCCAAACAGAATAACTTAAAATGGAACATGTTATGACCCAGCACACATTTATTTTCAGAATCACTTATATGCTGACTCAACATCACTGGCAATCCTATATCATGATATAAAAACTCAACAGGGCTTTGACTGTGTTCTTATTTGCAAAACACATTTCTTAAGAAGCTACTTTCTACTTTTTTCAGAGTAAACAAAATATCTGTATGAAAACTTTCTGTTTTGGAAGAGATTTCTCTTAAATGAGTATAAACATTTACCAATTCCATTTGGTAACTAACCAAAAAATATTATTCGGGGATGTGATAATAGGAAGAGGCTCATACTCATTTTATACTCACTTTCAGTTGCTAATACAGCCCGCTTATGAACACTTATTCTCCAGTTTATATCACCTTGCTGTTATATTTATGTAAAAGATGATAATTTTTCCCCTGCAAGTTCAGATGAACTTTGCTAAACTTACTATGCCTGATCCACCCACGCATTCTTTCATTCTTACTTCCAGTAGTTTCACAGAAATTTCTTGTATCCAGAAACAGCAGTCCCACTAGAAGAAGATAAAACCTCTGCAAACAGAAAGGGCTTTCTTAAAAAGGCAACTGCCTTTTCAACATTAGTATTTAAACCGATTGAGCACCCATCTTCCCGTTTCCGAGGGGATTCTACTTTTCGCAGTTTCACAGCAACTTGCTCTTACGCCAAAAAACATACCACTGAGCAAGATGTTCTTGAACACTGCGTCAAAATACATGTCCAGCTCAGATACCCACTACTGTTAAACACTGTGGCTTATGTAACTAGAACGAGAGCAAGGACTGAGTCAGGATGAGATGGGCAAGTTCAAATGCTGGAACTTCAGTTCCAGTGAGTTCGAACGCAGGCACTTGGCTGGCAGGTGGCAGTCTGCACGGGTGGAGGGGAGGGAGTAACGTTTCATTAAACAAGTCCTCAGAGAGTTTCCTTGGCTGCCTGGACAAGAGGACCATCGTAGGGAGCCCAGGCTCTGAGAAGTGCCAGAAACTGAAGGCCAAGAAGGTAGAGACAGGTGTGGGCTGGCAGTGGTAGGACCTGTTGGAAGTGACTGTCTGGCAGGCCACGGAGAGGCGCCTCCCGCGGCCTCCACAGGGTTTTTGCCCCCGTGCAACAGGCAGACGGAGGCGGGAGCGGGCAGAGGGCAGTACCGCCGCGCCCCGCCCGGGGCCATTTCCTCGTTTCACTCTGTATGGCACGGAGCTCCCTCGCCCGCCCACGTGCCCGGCCCCGGCCCAGCCACCCGCGGGCTCCAGCGACCCCCGGGAAGCGCCGCTCCGGGCAGCGCGGCCTCGGCCGCCCCCTCCTGAC
>NW_017729022.1:20560907-20562315 GCF_001723915.1 Gavialis gangeticus | reverse complement strand
GGAAGGCGGCGGCCGGGGGCAGGGCCTGGGCGGTGCCGGATCCCGGCAGAGGCCGGCGGGGGAGGAACGGGGCCTCCCTGCCTCCCGCGGCCCCGCCCGCGCGGCCCTCACCAGGTGTCGCCCTTGCGGAGGGCGGTTTTGAGCAGCGCGGCGATGTCCGCACGCTGCGTGTCCAGATCCGCCGCGCCTCCCTCCGCCATCTTCTCCCCCCGGCAGCGGCGGCGGCGGCAGGGGCAGGGGCAGGAGCGGGCCGCGCTGCATGCTGGGAGTGACGCCAACCGGGGAGACGCCCTCCCCCCCTCACTCCCCCCTCCCCCGGACACCCAGGGGGCGGGGACAGCGCGGCCGCCGGCGCCGGAGCCGGAGCCACCGCTGCCCCCTAGCGGCCGGGAGGGCTGTCTCTGCGCGCATGCGCGGTGCCGGCAACTCTCCCCCGGCGCGCCAGAAGGCTTTTCGCGGGGGGCGGGGATGAGAGCCGAGGGTTTGGCTCCTCCCCCGCCGTGACGTAGGCGAACAGCTTTCTTCCCACAAGCTGTCCCGGCAAAAGCAGCCGGTGACTGAGCGTGCGACCAGCCCCGGGGGTGGGCTACTTAACGGTTCTTCTCGCTTCCTTCAGCCTCTCCACGGTTCTCCCAGGGCTGGGCTGCGGGCGGCTGAATGAATGGGACCACACCTGGGTGCAGGGGTTTTAAACGGCCCGTGGCAGAGAAAGGGGATGCTCGCAGGCCTGCCTACCAGGCAGCACCAGGGCTACTTCGCAGAGCACGATGTCAAGTCCATTAAAAAAGGAGAGAGAGTTGTTAGCACTAAATATGTCCATTCTCAGGCTGTACCTCTACTGCAGTTACTTCTGTGATTTGCAATTCAGATAAACATACCTGAGCTAGCTTGGTAACTGCTAGCAGTGTAACTACAGCAGCAGAACGCACACCCTTGGCTGACCACCTACATTTTTACCCTATACATGCAGGTTTCTCAACCTGGGAGGAGTTCTGTGGTGCTGGAGCTTCATCTTTAGAAGCACCCAACTTAGCAGGGGCAACACCAAGTTGGACTTGGTGTTGGCCACGGGTGACGACCTGGTGAGGGGGCTGCGGGTGCTTGACCCCCTGGGCGACAGTGACCACTGCCTGCTTGAATTCACCATTCAGTGCAAGGTGGCAAAGGCAAGCAGTCAGGTGGTGGCCCTAGATTTTAGGAGGGCAAACTTCAACGAGCTAAGGAGGATAGTTGGAGAAGCGCTGAAGTCTCAGAGGGGAGGGGAGCCGGGTGTCCGAGGGGACTGGTCGCTCCTTAAGGAGACGATCCTCCAAGCCCAGAGGAAGGTAATCCCCAGGAGGGTCAAAGGGGGCAGGAGAGCATATAAGCCTCCATGGCTCACTAAAAACATCCGGGAATGTCTCCTTGC
>NW_017729022.1:20548184-20559983 GCF_001723915.1 Gavialis gangeticus | reverse complement strand
GGTCACAAGCTGGCGGAGGGAAGGTTTAAGTTGGACATCAGGAGGCGCTACTTCACGGTCAGGGCGGCTAGGGTCTGGAACCAGCTTCCAAGTGAGGTGGTGCAGGCTCCCACCCTGGGGGTTTTTAAGAGGAGGTTGGATGACCACCTTACTGGGGTCATTTGACCCCAGTACTCTTTCCTGCCATGGCAGGGTGTCAGACTAGATGATCTGCTCAGGTCCCTTCCGACCCTAGAAACTATGAAACTATGAAACGCATAGGGGGTGCATGCACACGCCCTGAGTGTGATGTTGCACCCCCTGTGGGCAGTCACTGCTCGCCATGCCCCCATCCCCCAACACTGCCAGCGGCATCTGCGGGTGGTCAGTGATTGCTGCTGGGCACCTGCAGACCATCTAGTCTCCTCTTGAAGATTTCAGCAATCCCCACTGGCTGCTGCCACTGCTGGCAGTGTCTGCAGGTGGTCACTGACTCCTGGTTGGCACTCGCTATCCCCCCCGGCAGCACCGGTGGCGTCTGTGGGAGCTCCCACTTACCACTGTTGTGCTCCCACCACTGCTGTGCCCCCTCAGCCACTGGGGGCATGCATCGTTCATGCAAGTTAGCATTAAACTTAACTTGATTCATAGATTGTAAGGGCTGGAGGGGCCCTTGTAAGATCATCAGGTCCAGCCCCCCTGCACTAGGCAGGGAAGACAACTGGGGTCAGGTGACCCCAGCAAGGTGACCATCCAGTCTCCTCTTGAAGATGTCTAGGGTAGGTGATTGCACCACCTCTGTACATTGCCCAGCACTGAGCATGTCTTGTCTGAGTTTTCCATCCTACTTTTAAGTATCATGTGGGGCATGTTTGGGAAGAAGACAGAAATGGTAGGCCAGGGAGTTGGGTGAACAGAGCTGAAGTCATCCCCCCAGCTCTGACTTTTACTACAGAAGCAAAGTGTTGAGGGAAAAGTTGAAATACTGGTGGAGGTAGTGTGAGGAAGAAGAATTCTGACTTCACTTCCTCAAGCAGGGAAGAGGAGATGAGAATTAGAACTCTTCCTCTCAGCTTGGTGGAGAAGTGACAAGGAAAACTGTAAGCAAGGGACAGCACATATATTTTTCCTTTCCTCCTTACCAAGTGTGTCACAGGAGGGAATGTGCCCAGCTTCTGTGCCATTTGAACAGAAAGCAATTGAGCTTTGAGAGCTGTAACCTGAGTGGTACTCTAAGAAGTACCCTCTCTCCAATTCAAGAGATCAGAGTAGGTGTACGAGCACTGTGGGAGGTATAGGGACCCTCCTTCTCTATTGAGCAGAGCCAGATCACCAATGGGGACTTAAACATACACCTTTTAATGAGAGAAACTGTGGTGGGAACATAACATATATAAACCAGGGGGTATAGGGGACACTACAATACCCCGAGGGAATGCAATTCAATAAAGGTTAGGTATTCACATTTGTAGACATATTCATCTAGTTAATAAAAGACAGGTTTTAACAAAATATAAAACACAACACAATAAACAATACTGATTGACAAAATATAAAATGCACAAAATACAAAACACCAAAGAAGAGATATAGGGTGTAGGTACCTAGAGGGGGAAAAATATAATGACCCCTCTACTCCAACAAGAATTTCTCCCCTGTCACTTCACTCACCCCTATGTGACCCAGCCAGGACTTGAATTCAGGTCTCCCACATAGTGGGCAGAAACTCTACCCCACAGCCACCACTGCTGGGGCTTTTGACCTTCTGGAAGCCCCTGCCTCACATTGAGCTGCCCTGCCTCTTGCTAGAGAAACTGGAAGCAGAGCTGGGAGCCTCTTGGGTCACTGCACAGCTTTCTGCTGGAGCCAGGTGAGGAACCTCTCCTACTGGATGCCGCCTCTTGCTGGGGATCCTGGAGCCCAGCAGGGAGCCTCTCCTGCTGACTGCAGGTCATCCTGCCCCAGCCTCTTGCTGGGGATCCTGGAAGCCAGCAGGGAGCCTTTCCTGTTGGCCTTGCCGCGCTGCCTATGGGTCCTGCTCCTTTAGGCTCTTCTGAGGCAGCAGTTCCCACCCCACTGGTCCAGCTCTTTGAAACTCCTTCCTCATTGTCCCTCACAGGTCTCCCCAAAGTCAGCTGTGCTGCCCCTTTTATACCTCTCCAGGTGACCCCAGGAGCCAATCAGGGGACATGAAGGGTGAGTCTCTGGGGCTTGATTGGTGAGGAAAGGGAATCCCAAGCCCTTCAATCATCTTTTACCCTTACAAAACCCCTGGGCCATATCACTACTAGCTAGCCTGTCACAGAGCAATTTGTGGAGCTGTGGAAAACCTGCTTTACTGAGAACCCAGTTCTTCCTCACGTGTTTATTCATTCAACTATGTTTATATTCCTATAAATATAGGATCATTAGAATACATTACTAATTTGTCCCTGGCCCCTCATTAGTTGTGTGAAGGCATAGCCCATGGGCTGAAGGTTAGCAAAGAGGCTCTCCCTTACTACAGTAACTCTGTATTCACCAGTTTCACCAAAACCAATACAGGTATCTGAAAGTATTACAAGATGCTCAGGAGCCCCCTTGCACAAATGCCCCAGTGACTCTTTTTGTAAAGGAAACAGGCGATAAATATAATTTGTAATTACATTTACCCTAACTGCCTACCAGATAAGTTCACTTTTTGCCTCTGTTTAATTAATGATAATTTCTTTCCCAAGTAAACTCAAGGCCTGCACATAAGTTTTAGAGCATGTTGCTGTTAAATCAAAGGTGTATGGCAAAACTTCCAAAATGAGCTCCTGCAGCATTTAAATGGCAGGTTTCCATAGTCATTAAAAGTCTGCTAAGTGCTGGGCTCAAACTTAGTACGTGGATGCAGTTTGTTTGTTGACCGTAACATGCCACCTTAAGATCTGCCTTGAGCAGAGCCCTCATTTTGCTGTTCAGGCATGTTTATTTAGGAGCATCAATTTAGTAACCTGGAGGCATGTCTACACAAGGCATTTAAAGTGCAGTAGACTATTTTTACTGCACATTAGCACAACATGGCAAAAGCCATGCTAATGCACAGTAGAATTAGTCTGCTGTACATTAAACATCGCGAAAAAACTGTGCACAGTAAAACTGGTTACTGTGCATGTAGTTAGTAATTTAGAGGTATTAAAATTAATGTGCAGAAACAATGGCACGTTAATGCACGTGTAGATGTGCCCTGGATGCGTGAGATGGATTCTCAGTGGCAGGCCTAAGACCACACAGTTTACTCCAGTTACAAGTGGTCTTATCATTTTCTCCTCCAGCAGCAAGATTTACTTACTCCTTTGTTTCCTGCCCGTAGCATATCAGTGAGTGTTAGCATATGCACATTTTACTTACAGAACAACCCCTCCTTCACTTTTGCCGTATTGTGTAAGAAATCGGAAGACACCAGTCAGTCATACTTACCAATCTAGTACTTTAGCATATTTAGAATGTGAACAGATGGTGATGAGGGCGGTAGAAAAATCAGTATAGGAGAGAGGAAATGGAAGGGCTAAACACAGCAGTGGGGAGAATCAGGATGAAGACAATAAGCTTGTGTAATACATACATCTTCTGATTAACACAGTTTAGGGTTTTCTTGGGAGGAAGGCAGTTATTTGGGAGCAGGTAGTTGTTTTGATACTGGAGTGGTCACAAACAGGTTAAAGAAAATAGAGTGGGTGAGAATGTTAGGTGAGAAATGTGAAAATGGGGGTATAGGGAAAACATGAAATAAGTGAAGAGTGAGATTAGGATAAAATATTAGAGTCAAGAAGGATGGAGAAGCTCAGAGTTAACAAAGAAAAGGAGAGCAAAGAAACAGAGCCAGCATTAAAAAAAAGGCAAGGCTACTTAGGTGAATAGAAAACCAAGAACAGTCCCTTGTGGGAAAGTACTCAATTTCTGAAGATATGCAAAAGATGATAGGGGATTAATTAAATAGCAGACAGATGGGGGAACAGTAAAGGGGGCACCAATCTACCTTGGAATTAAAGCCATGTCAGCAGGAAAGGCTTCTAATACTGTTCTTTCTAACACAGTTTAAGCCTGGCTTGCTTGGTTAAGATAGACTAGGGACCCCCCATTAAAGCTATGTTGTAACAAGGTTCTGTATTCTCTAACATTACAGGATTTGATGCAGGGAGGCCAGAGTAGTGCCTTTGATTTTATATTTCCTTTTTTGGTGATTTAAGTCAAACTACTACTACTTTTAGTAATTAATGTTACCAAGCAGTCTGTCCAAATGAAAGAGTGGAGAGTTAAAACTTCCAGAGAGATGATTAGCATTCCACAAATTTTAGCTAGGATTCTGGCAGGCATGTTAATCATGTCATAAATGTATGACATGACACTCATTAAGCCAATTTACAGTGTCATAACATGGCAAACCAGCCATGAAGTTGTGGAACATTTTTGTGGCTGGCTTATATGGCACCATAAATTAAATGGGTGATACCAGACATAGGGCTGCCAGATTCTGATAATCGGCTCATTGTCAGTATGAAGATAGGGCAGCCCTGAGTCTGGAATTGGGCGTGAAGCCCTAGAGTTCCCTGCAGCCTAGCAGCTTTGCTGTGTTGCATATCTGGCATGGAAAATCACATAATTCTGGGGATTGGGCATGCATTTCCGTAGGCCCCATCTGCCCTAGCATCTGCTATCAGCCTTGGAGTAAAATGAATTTTTGGATCCCTGGACCTACTAGTTAACTACTTTATAATCTTTCCCCAACAGTGACAATCCTTTCACTTGTGAGAATTACAGGTTTCCCTTGCCAACCACAGTTTTGAGTATTCACACTTAATATTCTACATAACATTTTGGCTACCATGGTATACAGTTTTGAGTAACCACAGTTTTCCGTGGCCATGCATCAGCCCACCACCTGCCATTTTTCCCACAAGCCTTTTATCTTGCCAACCACAGTTTTGCCAAACACGGGAAATTTCAGGAACCTAACCACAACAGTTGGCAAGGGAAATCTGTACATTTAGAAGCTTACAGAAGAAGAGAGGAGGGAATACAGAGAATCCACTGAGGCTTTTAGAACTCTGAATCATAGAATCATAGAAGAGTTGGGCTGGAAGGGACCTCCTGAGATCATCTAGTCCAGTGGTTTTCAACCTTTTTTCGTTTGCAGACACCTAAAAAACATTTGAATGGAGGTGTGGACCCCTTTGAATTGTAAGTGTGGGTATTCACTAACTTTTGATTGATCATAGTCATCTTGTGCAGACTCCTTAAACATAGTTTGTGTACCCCCACGGGTCCATGGACCACTGGTTGAAAACCACCAATCTAGTCTAACCCCCTGCTTGAGGCAAGATCATCCCTGTCCAAACCATCCCATAAAACCTTAATTTAAACTCTGCATAAGCCTACAGACAACCCTGACACAAAACAGACCTAAAACCCTAACTTGCCACAGGTAAAGCTAGGGAATCATGGCAGGCAATGTCCTGCTTCTATTAAATGTTGTAAATTTATGATCAAGAGATCCCAGGTAGATGTGCATGTTCCCTGCTGCAGAGGAAGGCAAAATCTTCCATAGTCTTTACCAATCTGATTGTAGCAGGGCACTAAGGTGTCTGCTACTTGAAGAGTAGGAATGGTCACCCAGGTGCCGATTGCTGGGGCAACCAGGAGGAGCTAGGGGCTCACACCTGTTGAATTAGCTGACTGGAAGGGGCAGGCCTGGCTCCTATATAACTCCCAGGCTGAGGTCAGGCAAGGAGGCCCCTTCCTGTGACAAAAGGAGAAGGTGCTCTGCCCTGAGTGGAAAAAGGGAGAAGTCTGAAGATGGGTGCAGCTGGTGATATGGGGGAGAGATGGAGCACTTGTGGGGTGGCTTAGAAGATGTTTTAGCCATAAGGCCTGGATTTAAGTTATAGTGCGGAGGCTTGTGTTTTGTGTTTGTTGTTTAAACTGGTGGTTTGGGTGAGGCTAGTAGGGGTTGGAGGAGGCCTCATAGGGGCTCCACGGTAGCGTGGGGACCCCGGCGCCAGAGAGGGTGCAGCATTCGGGGGTGCACCGACCCCAGCCCTGAGAAGAGGAGTGGAGAATTGGAGGCCAGGTAAGGCTGAGGCCGCCTGAGCCCAGCGGGTGGGTCGAGACCCCAAGGAGGAAAGTTGGGGCCAGGCATGGCTACAGCCACCTGAGCCCCAAGGCTGTGGTAACCCCAGAGCCAAGGGGGCTGCGCGAAGAGGCCCCAGAAAGCCAGAGCGCCTGTGGGGTGCGATTCCCAAGACAAGGCTGAGGAAAGCCAGAGTGCCAGAGAGGGCGCAGAGTGTGAAATAGACCAAACAACATCCGGCCCATCAGTGAGGCTTGGGGCAGGGTACAAGGGTGGTTGGAGCCACACATAGCCCATAAGGCTGGGATGCCCAGGAACACCCAGTAGCAGAGCCGGGCTAATGTACAGGAGGATAACTGTGTCCAGGGAACCGAAGAGGCAGCCTCCCTAATTACATAATTGACATAAAAGACGTGGCAGGCAAGATTGAGGGTGCATCGTAGACCGACTTGGCACGGTAGGGGGCACTAGGGGAGAGAACGGCAACCCTAGGACATTTTCCCCCCGCCTGGTACACTGATCATGGGGTAAAATTCCGTCCTGAACCCAAATATAGTGATTGGTCTGATCCTGAGTGGAGGGGCAAGTCTTCAACTCTAGCCAGGAACCTCTAGCTTTGGTCCCAGCAGGAGCATTGCCACACTCCAGTCAAAGTTACCAGCCTTGGCTGTAGCCAACACCCAATGCTTCTGAGGACGGCTTAAAAACACCCCAATGGTCGCAAAAAGGAGAGGTGGAGACAACCAGCAAAGCCCAGATGTATGGGATATACCCATAGTAGAACACAGGCATATTTACGCCTAGATTATCCCTGACTAGTGGGTGTCCAACCTTTTCTTGAACACCTCCAGTAGTGAAGACTCTATAACTTCCCTAAGCAGTATTTTCCACTGTCTCAGTGTTCTAACAGTGAAGAAGTTTTTCCAGATATCCATATAAACTTACTTTGCTGCAACTTCAAGCCATTGATCCACATCCTCCTCTTTGCAGCAAGATAGAAAAGTTGTTCTTTCTCTTCTTTATGACAGCCCTTCAAATATTTGAAGCCTGCTATCATGTCCCCTCTTAAGTATCAGGCTGAATGTGCCTAGCTCCTCCTCATAAGCCTTGCCTTCAGCTTCTCCTTATAAAACTTGCCTTCCAAGCCCTTTATCATTTTTGTTCCTGCCTATGAAGTCTCTCTAACTTCTCTGTATTGATCATCCCAGTTTAGGAAGATCAGCATGTCTTTTTCAGCACAATAGTGGTCTTTTTTTCTACTTCAGAATAATTAAAAGTTACATTTATTTTCCCTTTTATTTCTATTAACAGATATCTCTCTATTTATTTGTTCTTTTTGTTTGACATACATTGAAAACCTGAATTTTAATAGCCCTACATCTTTTCATATATTTAAAGAATAAAAGAAAGAAGGAAAGAAACCAACATACAACTTTTTCTACTTGAATGGATAAAATTATTTATGTTATGACTATTCCATGGCCAGTTGTAATCAGATAACAATTTAGTCAACAAATACTAATTTTCAACCAGATAATATGGGCCTCTTAGTAGCTTACCAAGTCTCGTCCAGAGCTTTTAGTTAGATATAAAAAATATTTATTTTTATATTTACTTGTTTTATAAAATTCAGTATTTATTTTCTTTTCAAAACGTTAGTCATTAAAGAATTTCAGTCAGACAAGCTTATGATAGGAATTTTGAGAAGAGGGCTATAAGCATGTCTGGGAAATGTATTCAAACTCCTCTTTGCTGGTGAACCCTTCCCCTCAGTGATGGCTGGCCCTCGCTTTCCTGCATTGGGGAGGGGAGGTCTTAACCTCTATTGGGAAGTTTTTTCTTTTGGATCCTGATTGTTTCACCTGGGACACCCTAGTCCTTCTACTGCAGCGTCACCCAGGCCTGGCAGGCCTCTTTCCAACTTGGACCCCAAAGTAGGCACCTGCAAGTTTCCAGAGCTGCCGCAGGAGGCCCTGGTTCATAACCTGGCCTTGGAGCATGGAGCACTGAGCCTTACCTTGCCTCACCTCTGGAATCCTCTTTGCTTCTTTGATCCATTTGTGATAGTCTAGTTGGCAGTGACTTAGCCCAGGGGTTTTAAAAGGGCAAAAGATGACTGGAGGACTTGGGATTCCCTTTCCTCACCAATCAGGCCCCAGAGACTCACCCTCCGTGTCCCCTGATTGGCCCCTTGGGTCACCTGGAGGAGGATAAAAGGGGCAGCACAGCTGACTCAGGGGAGACCAGGAGGGACCACAAGGAAGAAGCTTCAAAGAGCTGGCACGAGCTGGGCCAGTGGGGCGGGAGTGGTTGTCTCAGAAGAGCCTGAAAGAGTGGAACCTGCAGACAGCGGTTGGACCCTCAACAGTGTGTGCGGTCAGCAGGAGAGGCTCCCCGCTGGACTCCAGGATCACCTATGAGAGGCTGTGGTCAGCGGGAGAGGCTCCCCAGCTCCAGCAAGGGTCTGAGCAGTGACCTGAGAGGTTCACAGCTCTGCTTCCAGCTTGTCCAGTCAGAAGCCAGGCAGCTTGATGTGAGGCCGGGGCTCCAGGAAGGTCAAGACTTCTAGCAGTTTGAAACAGTACTTGCACTGGTGACTGTGTGATAGAGTTTCTGCTTACCACATGGGAAATCTGAGTTCAAGTCCCAGCTGGGGTGAGCGAAGTAACAGGGAGAAATCCTTGCTGTAGTGGAAAGGGGGCATTGTGTTCTCGTTCTTTCTTCCAGGTACCTAGGCCCTATATTCTTTGACATTTTGTACCTTTTATATTTCACCAACCAGTGTTGTTTGCTCTGCTGTTTGTGTTTTATATTTTGTTAACCCTGTCTTTTGTCAATGATTGTAAGTGTCTAACCTTTGTTGAATCTTGCCCCCTTGGGGCATTGTAGTGTCCCCTATACCCCCTAGTTTATGCCCGTTCCCAGTACTGTTCACTCATTAAAAGGGTATATGGTTAAGGCCCCATTGGTGGTCTGGCTCTGGTCTATAGGGGGAGGAGAGTCCCTACACCTCCCACAGTACTTGTGCACTTGCTCCGATCCGTTCAATTGGAGAGGGGGTACCTCTTGGAGTACTGCCCGGGTTACACAGTTGCACACCATAAAGCTGATCCATCTCTTCAACTTAACCTGGTCTGCCTGGCTCTTGCTATAGGCCCTGGCCAACTGGTTGGGCTTGTACTCTGTCCACTTTGCTTTGCACCTCTTGGACGAAGTGAAAGCCGTTCTTCTTATGGATGCACTTGCTGCCCTGGAAGATCACCTCCACACATGATGAGACCCCATAATGGCAGCTTTCTGTATAGACCCTTTTCATTGCTATGTATTTCTCCAGCTATGAACAGTGATGAGAGCGGTGGGTTCAGTACCCTGCTGTCCTTCCATGTGCCCCACAAATATAGTGGTGGGATCTGCTTTGAGATTTTGTTTGGGAAGGTACAGCTCACATGGAAAGTCAAAGTGCATGATGCCCATGTCCTCACCACCTACCTTGAGACATCTTGGAAGTGGTGCCTAGTGGCAGCAACACCAGAGCAAGCCTACCTGGCTTGGCTTACCCTGCATAAGCTTCCCACAGCCAAGAGAAGTGGTGACCTCCAGTGGTAGCTGCAGCATGGAACCCTGGCCACATGGGCAACTGGTGCCTCCTGATTCTGCGGAGGTCCCCCAGTGGCCAATCACCGCTGCCAGCAGAAACGCCAGCAGCAAACTAGAAGTGCTGCTGATAAACCCGGAAGTGCTGCCAGCGCTTCTCTTGGCACCCCCACATTATCGGGAGGGGCATTGGCCATCACGCCCCACTTCTCAGCCAATCTCAGGGGGGCAAATGCCCCCTATGCATTGCCTATGCCTGGCCATGAGCACCTTTGTCTGCCACTTAGACCCTAGTGCCGATAGTCTATCCTGATTGCAAGGAAGAGGTGGAGGAGAGTCTTTTCCACACCTTTCTAGACTGACCCCAGGTACAGCTGCCCTTTGCTGCCTTCAGCATCCTCTTTGGCAGGCCATTCTTATACATAGTCTTGAAATCCATCTTCTGTTTCCTGTAACAAGTAGCTGAGAGGAGCATGATCTGTCTGGCCGATTTCCTGTTATGTTACCTGTCATCTCTGTGTTCCTGAGAGAGCCCTGGCACCCAGCTTGTTGGACTTACAAAGGACTTTTTCTGTCGTCGGTCCCCACCCCCCTCTCACACACACACCTCATCTAACCAGAACTAAGCAGAAGAAAAGTTTAATAGGCATCTAGGGCCATACCTTCCCCGGCCCCAGTATGTGAGGTCTATTTAAACTTGATTGACTAAAACTTGGTTGCTGGGTTAGGGAATGATAAGACAAGAGACCAAGTCAGAGGAGGTATGGGCAACGTTTGAACAATGGTTAAGGGTTCATCACAACATCCAGCCCATTGGAGCCCTGACCACAAATGCTGTCATACTTTTCCCAGGATGACTGGTAGAAGTTCTCCCCACAAAGTTTATGAACACTCCCCTTAAGTATGTTAAAAGACTACAGTAAGATCTGAAAGTCATGCTAAGCTGAGGCTTATTCACAACAGGTAAAATACAAAACACTGATGCTGACTTCACAGTGCAAGAATAGCTAGGCCATCTGAGAAGAAACATTGTGATATCTCTTCCAGGATATCTTCTATAGTCATAATAATTTCAAGCTGGCTCCTAGATATCTGGTTACTCCTTAAAACTTGATGTTTTTCCTGGTTGTTAATCCATTTCTTGAGATGTTCCAAACCAGATAACCCCTTGTCACTGAAAAAGGTCATTCATTTAAATTGAAACTGTTCATATAACAGGATTTTCCCTGTCAATTATGGCTTGGGACCCTCTTGATTTACACAATTAAAAGAATGCTTTAAAGAGGCTGAACTAAGGGTATAAGAAAGCTGTAAAGCAGCAAACAGTGTGCTTCAGAAGGGAAAAATCTCTCTGACACCATCCGCTGTTGTTCACGAGAAGCTGGGATAAACAGATCGTCTCTTTTGGTTGCTTGTTTAACCTTCAACGATTGTGCTAGGAACTTTGCCTGTCAACAAACCACCCAAGTGCCTTGGTATGGTGAGATCCCAGCTCACGCTCTCTCTCTCTGTTTTTCTCTCTAGGCATAGCTTTCTGAACCTGAATTTTATTAGTTAAGCTTGAGCTAGGTTCCCCAAATACTCAGTTGAACCAGGGTAATATTGTAATTGTCTTTGTTTGTTTTTCCTTGCTTGGCTATTGTCCATATACTTAGCAATAAATAACTTTCATAGGCAAGCTGGTGGTAACCGGGTGTATTTATCTTTCTCTACTTCTCCTTCCCCACTTGCTCTGCAGCAATGCTTCTTTTACCTAAGCCAAAGATTCCTCTAAAGCCCCAAAATACTGTGGGGTCTGCCGATCAAGAGGCTACCACTACTAAGAACATTAGGGCAAAAGATTGGGACGTGCTGAGTTTGAGACACATAGGGGATCAGCTTGTGTATGCTGATTGGCCCAGTTTGGCTCAGACATGCCGTAATGAACTGAATGCTGGCTAATGAGGGTGTCAGCTGCACTCCCAGCCTGATTCAGAGGTATTTTGTGTGCTTGTGTCTGACTGCATTTTATTGTTGCCCGTATGAACTGATTCCTGTCATATGAGGGTGTCATCCTGTACATGCTGAACAACCCAGCCGGATCAGGCGTGTCACATTAATGCGTGTGTGTGTGTGTGTGTGTGTGTGTGTGT
>NW_017729022.1:20543058-20548158 GCF_001723915.1 Gavialis gangeticus | reverse complement strand
TTTATGTGTGTGTGTGTGTGTGTGTGTGTGTGTGTGTGTGTGTGTGTGTGTGTGTGTGTGTGTGTGTGTGTGTGTGTGTGTGTGTTATTTGACTGATTTGGTAGCTGGAGGAACCCAGCCCCATTGAAACTGAGTCCTGCAGGATAGCTCCATTGTGGGGGAGGACTTGCAGAAGGGAAAAATACAGCTCCATATAGAAACACAAGTAACACAAGCAGTACATTGCTAGAATTACAAAGACCCTAGAAATGTACCCCTAATAAATGAGCACACCCCAAAGTGATGGGCAAATCTGGTAACAGCTATGCTAGGTCAAGATGGTGATTCTGAAAAGCTTCAGAAACCATCTTGCAGAGGCTGGCTCCAATGACACCCTTCAACTTTTCTGCTTCTTGGTTTGGGCACATGTCACATTTGAATTTGGACTCTTCATCTTGCAGCAAAATGTGACAAATTTATGTTATGCTGGGCCATCGAGGGGATACTGTGCAAAGGGGAGATGTACAGATAGTCCCAAATGTTTTACCTCAAGGAGCCTATTGTGGGGAGTGGGGTATTTATTCTCTGGTGATATGGTGCTGTTGACAAGTGTTTCAAGCTCAGTCCCTGAGAGGGCTACATCTTTTTGAATTTTTACTTTTTTATATTTAATATTTTTGTAAGAATTTAAAAAAAATCAAAAAGTAAGTCTCTCTTTCTGGGCCTTGCTTTCACACATGCATGCATACACATGCATGCAAACACACAGTATATGGAAAACAAACACCAACTAAATATCTTGCTTGATGCATATATTTATATGTACATGTAAAAGTATGTTGAATTATATAAACATTTATTTAATCTAATAAAACTGGAAGCATGTCTCTGTGCATAAGCATGCAGTTAGGGTACTGGAACCAGTATAGTTATGTTAGTATGGAACTCAGCTGAGAATAAATTAGCACACAGAATTATAGAAAAATAGGGTTGGAAGGGACTTAATATCCAACATAAACCTTGCTTGCTGCAACTTGAGACCATTACTCCTTATTCTGTCATTTGTCACCACTGAGAGCAGTTTAGTTCCATCCTCTTTGGAACCATCCTTGAGGTAATTAAAAGCTGCTATCAAATCCCCTCCCAGTCTTCTCTTATGCAGACTAAAAAACACGTTTCCTTCTGCCTCTCCTCATAAGCCATGTGCCCCAGTCCCCAAACCATTTTCATTGCTCTCTGCTGGACTCCCTCTAACTTGTCCACATCCTTTCTATAGTGAGTGCTTTAAAACTGGACACAGTACTCCAAATGTGGCCTTACCAGTGCAAAATAGAGGGGAATAACTACTTCCCTCAGTCTGCTGGAAATGCTCCTACAAATACAGCCCAATATGCTGTTAATCTTGGCAACAAGGGCACACTGCTGACTCGTCTCCATCTTATTGTCCACTGTAACCCCCAGTTCCTTTTCTGTAGAGTTGCTGCTTAGCCAGTCAGTCCCCAGGTTGTAGTGTTGCATAGGATGGTTCTGTCCTTAGTGCAGGACTTTGCACTTGTCCTTGTTGAACCTCATGAGATTTCTTTTGGCCTAATCCTCCAATGTGTCGAGGCCACTGAATCCTAGCCCTACTGTCCAGTGTATCTCCTACACCCCAGCTTGGTGTCATCCATGAACTAGCTGAGGGTTTGATCCATCCCATCTTCCAGATCATTAATGAAGGTATTGAACAAAACTGGCTCCAGGACCTACCCCATTGGGCACTCCACTTGGTACTGGCTGCCAGCTAGACATTGAGCCATTGATTACTACCCATTGAGCCAGACAATCCTGGCTCAATGTATAGTAATCAATTTTCCACACATATCCTGCAGTGTAAAAGGCTAATGAAAATAGATGAATAGATTGTTTGCTGAGGAGTGATCACCAAAAAGAAAAAAAGAAGAAAGGCACTGAGTCTGCAGAGAGGAAAGAAATATTTTATCTGATACATCAAAGGCGAATCTATCTAAACTATCTAAACTGCTATTCAATTTATTGATATAAAGTAGGTAAAAATAAGAAATCTGAGCAGTCCTTGGCTGCTGCTATGTCCTCTGGAACCATGAGAGTACAATTTGGTGATCCAGTTGAGTAATTTATTTTGATCTACATGGTGAAATAAGTGAAACAAAGAGGGCAACTGTTTCATGTAACAGCAGAGACTATTTTGGAACTAATACAAACTAATACTTCAGCTGAACTTGAGGAATATGAGAACTAGCGATTCCAGACAATGCTATAAACATTTTTTTAACTTTCTGGAATTAGATCAAACTGCTCCCTGTAATAATAAGGGAAGCAGTTTCCACCATCCTACCTAGTATGGGGCTGAACAGTCCGGGGATGGTACTGAAGAAGAGTTTAATCAGCTAATGAGTGGATATGGTACTCTGCCTCAGCTGGAGCTTTAGACAGATTGAAAAAGAATCTGTTTAATCTTTTGCTCCTTTCTTCAAGAGAGAGTGGCTTTTAGAAGTCCATTCTTTAGCACAGGTAGTGTGGTTACTTTACTTAGTATTGGTAATATAATATTTAAAAAGTGTTTCCCATGGAGATGGATATCCACATGCAGCACTTCAAAATTTTTTTAAAATATGGTGTATATGGTGGCAGATACCAGAGCAAGATCCTCCACCCCCCAAGGAGTCCCCAGGGGGCCATGGGAGGCAGACTTACCCTGGTGAGGAATCTTGCCAACTTACTTGCCAACAGAGAAGAAAACAAACAGATGTGGCATGTGGTGCAACCACACCACTTTATTAGCTCTTTCTCCATCTGCCTGGGCGGCGCCTGGCAGATGACCTTAGCATGAGATGACCCAGCTGGGCCATGAGGGAGGAGGAGCACCAGGCGAGGAAAGTCCGGTAGCAGGTTGGGCCTGCTGACTCCTGGGTTGCACGGAACATGCAGGGCCCAGGTTTAGCCACAGCAGGCACAGGGAACTTGACTCCTCTTTCTTGGCCCTTCCCTGCCCTTTCCGTGGAAGCGATATCACAGGGGACTGGGTGTTTTTCTTTTCTTTTCTTTCTTGTCCCTCCTGTTGGGAAGGGGGCTTCTCCTCCTCCCTTCCCCCAGCAGAGGAAGGTCCAAGGGATCAAGCCTGGAGCAGGGTCCAAGGGTGAAGGCAGAGAGAGCTCTCACTGACCTACCTGACTAGATATCCAGGGGTAAAGGTTGACAGACCCTTACCCCTGACTGCAAGGGGAGCATTCATTTCAATCTTCTGAACTTATTTTGGTTAGTTCATTTTTTCTACAAGCAACATTGCATTAGCAAGTAGGTGGAAGCAGCAGAGTGGGGACCTTTCCCCATGCAGAACTAGGGCCAGGACTAGATGGTGTGCCTACAGCATTGCCCTTTTGGGCCGATAGTGCCAACGCAGCAGCCAGGAGCAGCGAGGACTGCCTCTGAGTCATCAGCATCTATTGTTGGCAAGTGGACAGGATGTAGGGAAGGTAGAGCCCCAAATCATCTTCCTACAGACACATGAATAACCCCATGGGAACCCATCATGTACAGCACAGAACCCTCCTATTTTCTTTGTACATGGCAGGTGAGAAGGGGTGGTTCCCACCTGAGGTGCTCACAACCTGACCCTTGATTAGGGTGGGGCGTGACAGTGTAATTAGGGTAAAACAACAATCAGGAATTCTAATCTAAGTAATTTTCATATCACAAAAGGAGAGAGAGATGCCAGAACTGTTCTACAGATTTAATAAGGGGGGGAGGGGTAAAAATAGTGAAGAGAAAACTGGGATTAAAAAAAAACTTTCCTCATAAAATCTCATTATTTAATAGGTATGTCAGTCTAAGCATGTGTGAACCCTTCCCCAGCAGCCCCCTTGGCTCTCCTAGTGAGTAACCTGAATTTCGGAGATGACATGGAATATTGTTAGCCAGAAGATAATATAAAAGACACAGTGTAATGAGAGGGATAAAGCTGGGCTAGAGAAGATGGTATCATTTACAAGTCATGCTCTGGTTGGATAGACAAAGGCAGGGCCCAGGAAAGAAGACATTCAAAGTCTTGCAATAGATGTTCTACTTTGTGTCTAGAGATCCTGTGTAAATGTATTTTGGGATGAGGTTCAACACTGAGTTAAAGTGCTTAGCACTGGCCATTGTAAATAGAAATTTCTTTGTTTTAACACAGTTTAATCCTATGCATAGTGCTCTGTATAGTTAATGCCTGAATTAACAGATTTTATTTTATTTAGAACTTTTATAGCCAGGGAATCTGGATTACATTCCTTTAATATGCTCCATCTCTGATTCTGTAGACAAAAATTAGGGTGATTACTAGGGAAGAGTACCAGACTAAAACTGATACAGTTAAATCAGTGTAAATCATTAACACAGATGCTTCATGCACAAATTGTTAAATGCTTCTTTAGAGTGGTTTAGCTTGCATCAGTAAGTTATCATCTTAAACTACTGTATTTCATGGTATGTAAGTCAAGGTTTAAAGCCCAATTTTTAACTCTTAACATTTAACCTTGATTTATACACTGTATCACCTTCCCCTGTCAGTGGCTCTGGGCTCAGTGCTTAGCTGACTCAGCCCAGGCAGTGCTGCTGACAGAGGATTCATAGATTGTAAGGCTGGAAGGGACCTTGGAAGATCATTGAGGCCAGCCACCTGCACCAGGCAGGAAACACAGCTGGGGTCAGGTGACCCCAGCAAGGTGGCTGTCCAACCTCCTCGTGAAGATTTCCAGGGTAGGCGATTGTACCACTTTTGGCGGGAGCTTATTCCACAGTCTGGACGCTCTAACTGTGAAGAAGTTTTTCCTAGTGTTAAACCTGAAACAGTCTTCCAGGAGTTTGTGGCTGTGAGGGAGTGAAGAGGCGGGCTGGCTCTGAGGCTTCCCGCCCCGGCGCAGCAGCACTAAACTCTCTCCCTCAAGCCCAGAATGCGGGGCAACCACTTACCGTCTACAGGTGTGGGGAAGGAGGCGTGGCCCGGAAGGTAAGGGCCCACATAAGAAAGACGCCGGTGTCGGGAAGAAAGGAGGCGGAACCGGAAGGGAGCTGGGCAGCAGCTGCGATGAGAGGGAGCACCTACAGGTGGAGAGGAACGGT
>NW_017729022.1:20531421-20538058 GCF_001723915.1 Gavialis gangeticus | reverse complement strand
GGAAGCTGGGTCGACGGGTCCCAGCGAAGACCCGGGCTGTGCGACGTGGCTGAGAACGGCTGGACCCGGCAGGAGCCGGGAGCCGTATAGATTGTAGTAGAGGGGCACTCTCTACAGAAGAGGAGGCTGGCTGGTGTTTGGGAGGACTACAAGGCTGCATGAAGCCCGGGAGAGGACTGAAGAGCCCAGAGAGGGTTCTAGTGAGGAATGCTGGAGCACTTAGCAGCCAGGGTAATAACAAGGGGCGCAGAGGGCAAGGCAGCCCATTGCTCTAGATAACCGCTGGCTGTGAATATTGGTTGTATAGACTGGACATTGCCTAGTGGATGGGGAGCGACTTACTGACGGGTCACCTACCCCGAGAAACAACCATCCCGGTGGTACGGGCGAGGGTGTAGGGGTGGCAGAGCCCTCATTGACATGGGACCCCGAGAGTCCCGGAGTCTCACTTTTGGACTGACACGCGCCTGAGTAATATCACTGAACCAGAATAACATCAAAGTTGTGGCAGGCATATCAGATGTGTACAGACCGAGGGGAGTGACTCGTAGCGACAGGAAAAGCTTTTTTTTTGGGAAGTGTGAAGAGACGGGTACGGCGCCGGACGCGCACCACCCGCACAGTGGCCATTACTCCTGGTTTTCCCTGAGGGTGCCCTGGTGATCAGTTGTTCACCGAGCCCTTGATGTACTCCTCTGATGTAGTGGTAAGCTTCTACCAAGTCCTCACTCAGCCTTTTCTTTTTCAGGCTGAAGAGTCCCAGGTCCCTCAGCCTTTCCTCGTATGGCTTGCCGTGCAAGTCTCTAATCATACAAGTGGCTCTTCTCTGGACTCTCTCAAGTGTTACCATGTCCTTGTTAAAGTGCAGCACCAAGAACTGGATGCAGTACTCCAGATGGGGTCTCACCCATAGGCAGAGGGAAAAAAATTTTTGGTCGTGGGGCTGAGTGCATGCACATACATGCATGCTCCCCACCCCCCCGTGTGAAATTCTTGGGGAGGGCCATGGTGGGGCGAAGAGAGTGAGGCTGGGACTGGCATCAGGCAGGGATTAGAGTCTAGGCCAGGGTCTGCTGCACCTGTGCAGCTGCCCCTTCCCCTGCACAAGTTGTCATTGCTTGGCACCAGCATCCACTGCCCCCCAGCCCTGCACTGGCCCTGGCTGCCTCCCTGCACTGGCCCTGGTCTGGCCCCAGCCCTGCACCACCCAGGGGGGCCCAGAGCTAAAGTGGGGCCAGCCTTGGCTGCGCTGCTGGGCTGGAGGAGATGGAGTCCCTGGAAACCCTGCCCTGCCCCATCTAAGTCACCCCTGGGAAGAGCCTGGCTGCTTCTGCATAGTCGTTGTGCCGGGGAGCCAAGGGAGGGCACATGGTCCTCCTCGATCTTTGCATGAGGCAAGGGTGGGCTGCAGCTGCAAGGCGAGCTGGGCTCTGCCTGCTCTGTGTCTCACTGCAGCCTTTGAAAGCAGCGCAGCGCCATGTGTGTCCCGCCACTGGGTGGGCCGGGCAGTGAGGCACATGGCACTGTGCCACGCTGCTTTCAAAAGCTGCAGCAAGGCGTGGAGCAGGCAGAGCCCAGCTCACCTCGCAGTTGCAGCCCACCCTTGCCCCATGCAAAAATCAGGGACGGCCATGTACCCTCCCTTGGCTCCCCAGTGTTGTGACTCTGCAAGAGCCACTGGGGTTTGCTTGTCCCATGACCCAGCCTGGATGGAGCTCCATTCACCATGAATGGGGCCACAGACAGGTTGGGTTGTGGGGCAATCAGACCCCAGTGGCTTGTCCAGGGCTGTGGTGCATTACAGCCAAGGGGTTGGGGGAATGTGTGTTTGGAGGGGCTGAGCCCCATTAGCCCCCCCTTCCACTGCCTATGGTCTCACAAATGGGTTGGGGCCATGCCAGCCTAGTGCCAAGCCTGGCCCTGTCTCTGTTCCTGTCCCTTGCAAGCAGTGCTGGGCTTGGTGCTTGGCTGGAACTTCCTGGGCCTGAATAAAATGTGGGTCAATTTATATACCATGCCTATGAAAAGCCTAATGTTTTGTATCAGAAACCTGGGGTCAACCTATATACCATGTTGATCTATACATTGTGAAATAAGGTAAATCAGTGTAAGCAAAAGTTAAACCAATGTCAGTGTTTCTACATCAGAGGCTGGCCTTAGTTTAAGCTTAAGCAGGATATAAACAAAATTCCATGTTGTGATGCTGGCTGTGTGTAACCTTTGAAGTTAAGTGCCTTTTCTGTACTTCAATATCTTACCTTGCAGGGGTTCTATGAGTTCAACTAATGGATATTTATAAAGATCATTTGATATTCTTAAGCATAAATATGCACTTTAATCACATACAGTTGCTTAACATTATGATTGATTAGAATAAAATGGAGGAAATATTACAACTCTTGAAGCAAAGCTTCAAGGGATAAAATGTAAATCATTTGAACATGGGAGCTTGTTGATTTACCTGGAAAGAACAAAACAAATTAACGTTTCTTGACCCACTATATTTATTGCAAGGGGCAGATTTCCATTCATTAAGTAACCCACCCTTGGCCTAATTCTGCAGCCATAGTATGTGGGGAAAATTCTTGTTTACTTCAAATAACTTCAAGATTCAGGCCTTTATGGACAATTGAATGGGAAACTAGAATACAAATCAAGAAAAGTAGTTTCAACTCTGTTACTAATCTGATGGATGGGTGTGGTCAAGTTTTCTCCATGCCCCTCTACCATTTGCCTGGCTTATCTACTTAATTTGCAAGCTTTTTCAAGAAGAGCAGTGTCCCTCATTGTGAATGTGATGCCTGGCACAATAGGATCCCAGTCTTAGTTGGCTTTTATAAGTGCTACTTTAAAATACACAATAATTGTTAATACAGATATTGATTCATAGTACTCTTTGTTTTGCATATTACTATCTGTTGTACCAAAAGTGGGTCAGAGATCATTGCTCTTAAATCAATACATATTTTTGCACTGTTACATGGTCTGACCGTGGCTACCCTACAAAAGGTCTGAGGAGGACATATGCTACTCTTTTTTGTATTAAAGTATTATTATATATGGGAAATCCATTGGAAAGAAATAGGTGGAGTTCTGATAGCGGATAAAATTATCCTGGGAATGACCATTGGAAGCCAGTTTGATTACTAAGCTGTAATGATTCTTATGTGAAAAGGAAACAACAATAATACATGTAGACTAGTCGGGGGGGAATTATGAAGTCACTTTTGAATAACTGTTGGAAGAGAAATGTGTCTGAAAAACCACCACACCTATAATAGGTTTAATCAACTGACAGGGGGAAATGTAGTGTGACAGATATTCAGCTCCATCCCCTCAATCTACCCTCAGCTTATTCAGGTTATATTTTGGATTTCCATCTTAGAAAAGATGGACAAAAGAGTTGACTAAGGCAGTATTTCTATGTATTTAGTCCATAGTAGGAGTTCAACATGATCTTAATTTGCAGAAATGCTGTAACTCCATTTTGAATCAGAAGAAGCTGCAGATGCTCAGGACCTCTGAACATCAGGACACATGTGCATGAACTTTTAGTACTTAGGTAAATCTCCAGTTGACTAAAAGTACAAAAGGCCAGGTACAGTGTAGCAGAGCACCTTTTGTGCCTGCCACTTTAAGAGCTGAGAGCAGGAATCAGGGCAGCTGGCAGGTGCTGGCCAGCCCTGATGAGGTGGTTGTATGACTACAGGAGGGCATTGTGATAGGAGGAGGGGGGCTGAGCAGCCTCTATTTTAACTCAGACCCTTAGGGGGCCAGCAGTTTGCTGGCTGCAGCCATAGGAAGAACATCTCCCAGCTGGAGCTGCTGCTCACAACATCTTGGAGGTAACAGCAAGAGCTATGGGGATGGCAGGAGGCTCCTGGTCCTGGGGAATGACTGAATACTACACCCTGCTGGGGTAGGCTGGTCTGGTGGGTCCACCCATGACAGGGAGGTCCCCAAGAAATACCAGGCCAGTTGCGAGGATGGGACACCTTAAAGCATAGAAAGGGCAGGGGGAGCCATGTATATTGCCCTAGATACCAGGGCATCTAAGTGGGTAGCCTCCTGCATTTTACACCAGTTATTTATTTATCAAGTCATGGCAGGAAAGACAGAGCAGACTACCCCTAAACAGATAGGCAGGCCGATGTTTAGACCCAACCCAGAGTTGGCCTCTGGTCACATACAGACATTACTCTTTTACTGGTATAAATGATTTAAAACCAGTCTATACCCATAACAGAATAGAAGTTTGGCGCACACAGACTGGTCTAAAAATGGCAGAATCTGGTTTAAGATTTGCTACCCACCCCAAAGGGTAAATGTGTGTTCTGTTCACTACTGATTTAAACTATGTCACTTACAGAAAACCATGTAACGTACATTGATTCTGCCTCAGGCTTTTTGAATGTCTGTACCTAGCCAAACTGTAGGAATGAACCTACCACTAGGGAAAAAGAGCGGTAACCTTGCCATTTTAGATAGACGATTATTGTGTCTTAACAGTTGTTTTCTCATTTTAGATCAAAATCCTGAGGTGAGGACTGAAAAGTTACAAATGTTGATGTCAATATGAGCCATGAGCTAATAAGGGCTCTCCTATGTGCTAAAAGGTGTACTGCAAGGTTTCATTCTTTCTGATATTTAACAATTTTTATTAATCTCTTTAAAAACTGATAATTTTTCCCTCTCTGTTAAGTACCTTCTCAGAAGAGTGAAAAATATCTCTTTCTTTTTAAGTACTCTGAATGAAACCTTAGCTATATTGAAATCAATGGGGAAAAAATTTTCATTGATGAAATTTTGGTCATATGTATTTCTTATTAGAACTGTTTTATTTGCTTTATTGTCCACCAGCATAAATGTTGACCAGGTTTTTATATAGTATTTTTTTAATCATCTGTGACTGTAGAGCTAATTGGAGAAGTGGATTGTGTTATGTAAACAGCAATACTCTGTCACTAAACATTTCTCAATATCAATGGTTCCTTCAGCTTTACAATGGGTAAAGGCTAATCATGAATAAACATCCTATGTACCAGAAAATGTAAAGGAAAATGATAGACACTGCAATTACCGAGCATTTAGAAAGCAGCAGAAGATCTGTCTTCTATTAACACCCTGCTCCATTGACATTCTTTCAACTAGAATCTTATTTTAATTTTTTTTATTAAAGGCCAGGAAGACTGACATTAAGTGCCAGACTGATTAATTGAGGTCATCATTCCACTTGTATCTAATTAGTAATGACTAGACTCTTATTTGGAAATTAGTAAAAAAAACATTAGAAATAAATAGTGATAAAGTCCATCTATGACAAGCTGAATCCTGCAGGCTTTTGCTGTGTTGTGGTTTGGCAAATGCATTAATCTCCATACTTGTACTGTTTAACTACTTTCAGTAGACTCTACAGCACGTCCAACTGGACTACAAGAAGTGACTCCAGCAGTCCCCATGAAACATCAATGAATGACAGTTGCTATAAGTTATTATCTGGTACAAAGGACCCTATCTGACGAGATGATTATTTTCCCCTTTCCTACACAGTTGACTTCCTCAGAATATTTTGAATTTTCTTAAAGACCCTGCACTTGAAGTCTTGTTGTTACGTGAGGATCTCATATGAACCCTTAAAAATCCAAAACAAGAATACAAATAAAAAGAAACCAAAACTCATATTTAAAATTTCCTGATTATATTTAAGTGACTCCCATTACTTTTTAAGAGCTGACCAATGCTTTTCTAGGACTTAGGGTAAGCAATACGGCTCCTGAAATCTAAAGATCATATATTTTTACCTTCCGTAGACACTCCTAAATGTAGATGTATTTGCACTTTATCTTGTTTAATGCATGCTTTTCTATGACTGTGGTGAAAAATTGCTGGGAGAGCTAGGCTCCCAAATTACATCATTGTAGATCTAAGGGTTTTGTCTAATTTCCCTCTTCCTTTCCTTTTCCTCACTTCCATGATGAGAAAAGTGTGTAGTTATTTTTAAGTAAGCTGGCTTGTGATAAAGACAGATTCCTATTTTTTTGGAGTTTGTATAGCCAATATTTTTTGCTGAATTATATTCTAAGTAGGAAAATACAAATTGAACTAGCTCATTAATACCACCTCTAGGAAAAAAACATAGGCCACTGTATTTCTTGTTCTCTGGAGTGTTTGTAGTTTGTCTGCTATGTATGAGAAGTACTAAGAATTGCTAAATTGAAATAATTCCAAGACAGTGATGCTCAACCTTATTCCATGGTGGGACAGAAGGGCAGTGCCCTGCGTGTCCACAGGCAGGAATCTGCCAGTGGTTCCAACCAGCACTGGCAGAATCATGTGGTGGGGACCATCTGGCTATATAGAGGGGGGGCCAGCTGCAACCCAGCTCCAGAGGGGAGGGGGGCATGGCCTGGGCCTCACTGGGGGATACGGGTCATGGCCTGGGCCCATAGGGGGGAAGTGAACATGGCTTAGTCCCACTCAGCCTTGTGGGGGGGAGGTGTTGCCTGAATCTGGGGTAGGGAGAAGGAGGCATAGCCCAACCCAAGCCTGGCCCTGCAGAGGGGAGGGGGTATGGCCTGGCTCTGTGGGGAAAGGGAATATCATAGAATCATAGAATCATAGAAGTAGGGTCGGAAGG
>NW_017729022.1:20525356-20531410 GCF_001723915.1 Gavialis gangeticus | reverse complement strand
CTCCCCAACCTGAGGTCTGGAGGTGTTCCCCTCGAGTCCAATATGGTTTGGCCCCATGGGGAAGGGGCGTGGCTTGCCTCTAAACCAACCCCCCGGGGGGGGCATGGGCTGGCCCTGATCCAGATGCGGGGGTGGGGTCATGGCCCGGCTACAACTGGCAGTGCAGGGCTTAGGGTTTGGGAATTTAGTGGAGGGAGGGTGACCATATTAATGTTCACCACTCCCCTACTGCCAAATTTCCCACTCCAAGGGGAGCCCCGCAGGCCAGATGCAATGGCTCCACAGGCCACATTTGGCTCTTGGGCTGGAGGTTGAACACCCCAGTTCTAAGACATTATTTTATCTATGATATATTGGGGTAGGCACTTGAATCTACAATTTCTCTATCCCAGATGAGTTCCCTAAGCACCTGGAAAGACATGCTTTTGTGTTGTCCATTTGATAAATTGTGGCTTGACCTAGCACTCTTACTGTGTGGTTTGCTGACAGATATCAGGTCTTAGGTATTCTCTGAGGTCACCCACAGAATTGAGCCATGCTGACAAGATCATTATTACCTTTCCCATGTTGAATGTTCTGCTTCTCATGGTTGTTGGCTTGGGATTGTTAACTGTATGGTGGCAGTGGTTGTGTCTACACAAGATGCTTTACTGCTCAGTAGGCTAATATACTGCACAGTAAAATGACTGCACAGTAAAATGTCACCAAGTAACCATGCTGTGGGGCTCCCGGCTCCCGACAGAAGTAGGGAGCTGAGCAGCATCAGGACTGGGGAACTACCAGTGGGGCAACTAGCAGTAAGCCTTGGGCTGGACAGGGAATTCCTGGTCAGCTGGAGGTGGCTAGGAGCTGTTCCACTGGTGAGGCAGCTAGCAGTGAGCCCCCAGCTTGGTGGGGAATCCCCACATTGCTCGGGGTGGCCTGGAGCTGCCCCACCAGTTGGTTAGTTATCAATGAGCCCCCAGCTGGGTGAGGAATCCCTGCTTAGCCAGGGGTGGCTAGGAGCTGTCCCACTGGTAAGGCAGCTAGCAGCAAGCCCCTGGCTAGTGGAATTCCCCACCCAGTAGGGGGCTGATGGCTAGCTGCCTCCAGCTGAGCAGGGATTCCCTGCCCAGGTGCGGGCTCAATCATAGAATCATAGAAACATAGAACCAGAAGGGACCTGTAAGATCATCAAGTCTGGTCCTTTGCCATGGGCAGGAAGTTATTGGGCTCAGATGACCATAACAAGGTGCCTGTCTAGCCTCATCTTAAACACCTCCAAGGAGGGTGACTGCACCACCTCTGCCAGAAGTGTGTTCCAGATTCTGGTGACCCTTACAGAGAAGTTCTTTCTTATCTAGGCTGAATTTACCCTCTATTAGTTTATACCCATTGGTACTTGTACTCCCTTGGGGTGCCTTCTTGATGAGTTGCTTCCCTAGATCCTGGTGTTCAGCTCTGATGTACTTGTAGGCAGCTATTAAGTCACCTCTTAGCCTTCTCTTACTCAGGCTGAACAGGCCCAGTTCCTGGAGTCTCTCCTCACAGGGCCTGTTCTCCATGCCCTTGATCATATGAGTGGCCCTTCTTTGTACCCTCTCAAGATTATCCATGTCCTTCTTGAAGTGCAGTGCCCAGAACTGGACACAGTACTTCAGCTGAGTTTCACCAATACTGACTAGAGAGGGAGGAGCACCTGCCTGGATCTATTGGCCACACATTGGCTGATGTACGCCAGAGTTCTATTTGCCTTGCTGGCAACCTCATTGCACTGCTGGCTCACATTCATCTTTCAGTCAATTGTGACCCCCCAGGTCTCATTCAGATGCAGTGCCAGCCAGTGGACCACCACCCATCGTGTAGTTGTGGTGAGGGTTTTTCCTACCCAGGTGAAGGACCTTGCACTTATCCCTGTAAAACTTCATCTGATTTCATTTTGCCCAAGATTCCAGTCTGTCAAGGTCTTCCTGAATCCTGGCCCTATCCTCCAATGTGCCCACATTTCCCCACAGCTTGGTATCATCCACAAACTTAATCATTGAGCTCTCCACCCCTTCATCCAAGTCATTAATGAATATATTGAAGAGCACAGGTCCAAGCACCAATCCCTGGGGGGATACCACTGGAGATGACCCTCCAGGATGAGGCCATCCCATCAATTACCACCCTCTGGGAGTGGATTCTGAGCCAATTGTCTATCCACCTCACTGTAGACTGGTCCAGCCCAGCCACCTCCAGTCTGTTTGAGAGTATCCCATGGGAAACAGAATCAAAGGCGTTACTCAAGTCTAAGTAAATCATGTCAACCTCATGTCCCTCATCCAGATGGCTAGTTACCTGGTTGTAGAAGGACACAAGGTTTGTCAGCCATGATCTACCCTCCACACAGCTGTGCTGGTAACTTCTTAAGACCCCATCAGTTACCAGATTGTGATTTATGGCCTCTTTAATAAATTTTTCAAAGATTTTATCCAGGACTAAAGTTTGACTGACCAGTCTGTAGTTTGCAGGGTCATCCCTCTTCCCTTTTCTGAAGATGGGCACCACACTAGCTCTCTTCCAGTCACTAGGGACCAATCCTGAGTTCCATGACCCTGCAAACAGTTTGGTTAGTGGCATTGATGTAAGCTCAGCCTTTCAGGACTCTTGGGTGCAGGTCATCGGGTCCAGCAGGCTTGAAAACATCCAAGTGTTGTACAAGATCACTTAACTGTTCAGGACTGAGTTTATATAGCCTGCTGTCTTCTCCATGCTTCCCGGGCCTCTGGCCAGGTGAACAGCCCCCATTTGATTTCAGGAATACTGACACAAAGTATGTATTTAGGAGTTCTGCTTTTTCATAGGCATCAACTGTGGGCTGCCCCTGAGTATTCAGTAGGGGGCCCACAGTAGAGCCCAATTCTTTTCTTGCTCCTTATGTATCCATAGAGGGACTTTTTGTTGTCTTTTATTCTGGTTGCCATCTTGATATTCATGCCTGCCTTAGCCTGCTCTGTCTCGTATCTGCAGGCCCCAGTGATACAGGTGTATTTCTTTCTGGTTGCCAAGCCTTTCTTCCAGTGCTTATATGTTTCTTTTTTCTTTTTCAGCAGCTTGCTAACATCATTGTTGAGCCAAGCGGGTCTCTTGGCTCCTTTCTTGCTTTTTGTCCACATGGGGATAGCCTGTTTTTGAGCTTCAATGATTGCCTCCTTAAGGAAGCACCACTGTTCCTGAACTCTCAAATCGTCCAGTTGCTGGTTGCAAAGGACCTTTTCAACTAGCCTCTTGAGTTTGCCAAAATCTATTTTCTTGAAATCCAGGACTTCTGTTCTGCTGACTGATTTCCCAGTCTTACAGTGGATGGTGAACCTAACCAGGTCGTGATCACTATCTCCCAGAGTACCACCAATCCTTAGGTCACTTATGATGTGCTCTCCTTTGGCCAGCATCAAATCCTTACTGCTAGTGGGGCTGGCCAGGGCTGGGACCGGCCCCTCCCCCACAGTTTTCCCAGCCCTGTGCCTTAATCGGGCAATTAAGGCACAGGGCTGAGAGAGAGCTGTGGGGGAGGGGCAGGTCCCAGCCTCCACCCAATCCAGCTAGCATGTCCAGGGACCAGGGAGAAGGTTCCACTGCAGGACATGAAGCCACAAGGGTCCCTTGAGACTCTCTGGGTGAGGATACAACTGTGGGGGAGGGGCAGGTCCCAGCCCTGGCCAGCCCCAGGCTGTGCAGAGCAGTCTCCATGCAGCCTGGAGATGGCTGGGACCTATCCCAGACAGCCCTGGGCTGCATGGGGAATCCCCAGTGGGCACAGGGTTTGTCCCCATGTGCACAGGGCAGGAGAGCTTTGCGATAGCAGTTGTCTGCCAGCCACATGCACATCAGGACCCATCCCAGTGTGTATGGGGCCAGGAGACAGCTGCCACTGCAGCCAGCAGAGCTCTCTTAGTCCCGTACACATAGGGACTGGCTCCATGCTCCCTGCCAGCCCCTGGACTAGTACCCAGGGGGAGCTTGGAACTCCCCCTCGCTGCTGTAGGGTGGGGCAGAGCAGGGTGGTAGCAACCCTGTACTGGGCTTCCCCCATTCGAAGCATATCCACTTCCAAGAAGGAGCACATGTAAACTTGCTCCCCAATAGGCTTACTGTGCAGTATTTTTACTGTGCAGTAAGCCTACCTTGAACTAATAGAATGTGTAGATGTGCCCATTGACACTTAAGAAGTTTTGCAAATGCCAAGCAGTGGAAATCTAAGTCCACAGGTACTTAGGTGGCTGTTGAATGCTGTTGGCACTGAAGTGCTGTTAATGCAGGCACACAAGTCCAGTTGGAAGTGGTGGGGCTTGTACTCCTTAGGCATTTAGTACTAAATGTGTAAGTGTCTCTTGAGATGTTTAAATCATTTAGGTCAGTGGTGCCCAAACTATTTTCCCTGAAGGCCAGATGGGTGATGCCAGGTTCCTTTGTGGGCCCAATCCAGCTGTTTGGGTTTGCACAGCCTCACGCCAATCTATCTGCCATGTGGGGTGAAGCAACCTGGATCTAGATGTGGGAGGCATGGGGCAGAGTATCCCTGATCTGGACATGTGGGAAGGGTGGGGTGGAGCAGCCCAGATCTGGACATATTTGAGGGGAGATAAGGAGGAAGCAGAGCATAGTAGCCCTGATCCAGTTGCATGGGGTAGGGGAGCAATGGGGCAGAGTGGCCCTGATCCAGACACAGGGGAGAACTGGGAGGAGATGGGCTGGAATGTCCCTGATTCAGACCTGTGGGAGGGAATGGGGCAGAGCATTTTGGACCCAGTTCAGATGTGCAGGTTGTGGGGAGCAGCTCTGCCTGATCTGGACATGTGGGGGGCAGGCCCAGCCCTGATCCTGCTATGTGGAAAATGGCCCCGGCCAAGCTGGATCCAACCACGTGGAGCTTCTAACACTCCCTGCTGCCAAGTTTTCTGACCTGTGGGGATACCTGCAGGCTGGATGTCCTGGCTTCACAGGGACCAGAGGTTGAACACCCCGATCTGGGTGCTTTTGAAAATTGCAATCTCTAATACAAATACTCAAAGTAGAGCATGTTTTTGCATTGTTTCCTATGATTGTAAAAAAGACACCCCACCCCACCCCCTATTTCTACCAAAACTTGGCATTCTAAATCTGGGGTTTTGTTTGTTCGTTTGGAAGAACAGACTAAAATAAATACATTGCAAATGTTCAGTGCTGTCATTTAAATCAAATGTTTATATTTTGGTACCTAGTTGGGCATATCTGGGGACATTTCCAAGGCCTCTATATCCAATGCACTTAACAGTGGCCAGGCTGGATGCCTCTAGAGCAGATTCATTGTTATACTTCTGGATCTGACATGTATGTAAGAAGAGGTGGGTATGCTTCAGATCACGCTTTGTAGACATACCCTTAAGGATTGAAGCTGTCAGGTGCTCAGCTTTGACTTCACAGTGGAAGTCAGGTGTGTTCAGCGAATGCCTCATTCAACTCAAATATTTTATTCAGGTGTAGACATTTACCTTCAATGCATATTATGCAAAAAGGAATGAATGTTTCCAAATGACTATTCTCTTTGTCTTTGGATGAAAGATGATTTAAAAAGAAAATTAGAATTAAAGCTATATGCCAAACAACTGTTGTGAAAGATTCTTAACTCTATCTGAAGTGAAAGTGTAGCAAACCCCCCAGTTTTTCTTTTTTTTTCTTTTAAAATACATTCCCTCCCCTTCCCCAACCATTTCTGACTTTTTTTCCCTTCTCTATTCCCTATAGATAAGTTTAAGTGAGCTAAGACATAGGATAAGCTTCAGCATTTTATTTCGGTAGCAAGTTGTATTTATTTTGTTTTTTTCTCCTTCTTTATATTGTATAATTATTATGTTTATATTGATTTTTACTGTTCTATATTACTGTTTTACTGGTACTATACGATTTAGGCCTACATATGTAAGTTAGCATAAGTCATGTCAAGTTTCCATTTTGTTTGTCAAGTCTCCATCGTGTCCCCAGGCCCAGTTGTGTAACCCATGACTCATACCTACCCCTCCTATGTAACTTGGTTCCTGAATGAATGGGGATGAA
>NW_017729022.1:20519935-20520356 GCF_001723915.1 Gavialis gangeticus | reverse complement strand
GACTCTGCTTCTCTTCCCAACCTGGACTCCAACCCTTCCACTGAGTCTCTTTCTCCTGCTGCCATTGTGAGTGCTTGTGTATGTGTGTGTGAACCAATAACTTCATGGGGCTGTGCAGCGTGTTGTCTGTTTAATAAACCTGTTATTTTGAAACCCCAAGTTGGATTTTTGTCTGTTTCCTGACTGTTTCCTCCTTGCCACCACTTATCTGCCCCCTGAGTCTCAAAGCTGTCAGCCTGTTTCCAGCCCAAAGCTCCCAGGTTTCTGCCTCTCTCTCTCTCTCTCTTTCCTGGCTGTTTCCTCCTTGCCACCACTGATCTGCCTCCCCCACCAATATCTCAGCTGTCTGCCTCAGTTTCCAGCCCCAATCTACTTTAAGTAACCCCAAGCCTCAGTTCCTCAGCCAGCTTCTCTGTAGTCC
>NW_017729022.1:20519557-20519900 GCF_001723915.1 Gavialis gangeticus | reverse complement strand
CTACACTTTAACGCTCTCTCTCTCACCTTAACCTTCCCCCAAGTATCCCAGGTACCCCAAGCACACACATATATACCATGCCATCCAAGTTAGGAACTTTCCTCTGTGCAGGTAGGTTGTATGTGTGTGAACTGGTGAGTGTGTATATGTATGTATATGTCATAGTGTGTATGATATATGAATTAGTGATCTGTGTATGTGTACTGAGTGTGTGGGTATGGACAATTGATTTTTATCTAATTTTTGCGATGTATAGTGTATGTGCTTTAATTGGTGATAGGTATGCATGTGCCTAGGCTAGTTTGGATGTGCATGTGCCTGAGTTGGTAGTGTGTGTGTGTGT
>NW_017729022.1:20503268-20514557 GCF_001723915.1 Gavialis gangeticus | reverse complement strand
ATGTGCCTGAGTTGGTGGTGTGTGTGTGTGTGTGTGTGTGTGTGTGTGTGTGTGTGTGTGTGTGTACGCATCGAATTGATTTGAGTGTGTGCACATGCAATTGTACACCACACCCTCCTATCTAACAGCACAATATTGAGATTCTGAGGGTTGGTCTGGCCCCACAGGGCAATAAAAGGAGCCAGTATAGATCAACAGACACATGGGGGCAGCAGTACCTCAGATATTGTAAAGCAGTTGTTCTCAGCCTTGTTAAGACTCAAGGTACTCCTGGAAAATGCCGGTGCCTAGTTTTCAGTCATTTTTGCTTGCAGTAAAATAATAGAGTAATTCCACTGTTGCAAAGAACTGAGAGACCATAACAGGTCAGTCTTTGCACATGTGCTGCTATTACATGGCACCCTGAGGCACCCTTAAAAGACTATTTATAAAGAAATCAGTTGTCTGAGCTTATTTCATATGCCAAAGGCTCCTTGCATTTCTCCATTACATCCCAAAATCCATTCCATCCCACCCTTCCATCCCCTTCTGTTTTAAATTGGGAATGGATTAATTTACACCTATCAAAGGAACAAAGCATATCCCAAAAGTTGAAAATCTATGTTAAGAATTGCCTTTTACATGGTCGTCTGTGTCCTCCTTCCCTTCCCCCCACCCCCAAAAAAAATGTCCACGGCAAAACGTTAAATGAGTTCCTGCTGGAGAGTTGGCATAGGTTAATAACACTGACCTTACTTTTATGCTTTTAGTAGTCTAATAGCCTTTTTTTACTTTAAAATATATCTTTCACAGGCAAAAACTGCAAGGAGACAAAACTTCCTGTTTGTTTAATAATTTATTTGTATACTTTGTCTTGAACAAGGGATGTCTTTTTCATTTATTTCCAAGGAAACACAAAGTGGGCTCCATGCTATACAAAACATAAATGACTATTTCTTCATTTAAAAAAACAACCTATAAGCATAGAAAGAAAATTGAAATGTGGGATATTTATTTTTCTCTATCAAACTGAACATTTTTCATTTATGAAGTTTGGGTCAAGTAGCAGAGGTGGCTTAGAATTAAATATAATATAATTAAAACTTCACATCCACTGTCAGCAGTTAGAATAAATCATCAACAGGTGGATCCATTTACCCCAGAAGACTTACCCCATGTGATGAGATGAACCTGATTCTGCCCCATACCTGCCAGTAAAATCAAATCTAGAGGGAACTAAAAAGGAGACATCGGGCTTTAGAATAGGACTGCCCTGACAGACAGACCTTTGGAGCTGAAGTAGAAAAGACCTAGTGGAAGAAATCTGAATAACGTTAAACTAGTAACTAGAGCAAACCAAGCCCACCTAGAAAAAAAAACTTGGATTGAATTTTGTAAATAAAACTTTTAGGCAAGTCAAATCTATGAAAGGAAGTGATGCATATGGACTGTGGTTTAGAAGAGGTGGTAGAATCATTCTCACATCTGTTTATATGATGAGTGGGCAAAATGCGGCCCATGGGCTGGATGTGGCCTGCCAGGCCATTCTATCCGGCCCACAGGGCCCCTAAAAAAATTTTAAAAAATAGTATTTATCTGCCCCTGGCTGCCTGTCACATGGCCCTCGATGGCTTGCCAAAACTCAGTAAGCGTTTAAATTGCCAAAATAATTGCCTGCCCCTGTTATATGAAGTCTCAGTTGGGCTCTCCATAGTGGTACCCAAATTAAATTTCCATGTATACCAATGAAATAAGAGCTACTGGGGAAAGGCTGGACACAACATGCAATATTGATTTAGCAGATGTGTAATTACTACTTGGCTAGAATGACTAGGATTAGAATGGTTTTGAATCTATAATTAATGAGGATAATTTTTAAAATGCAAAACTTCTGCAGTTTCTTTAAGGTGGGTCAGTCACATCAAGACCTCTTTAGATACAGTTTTAGTGCTGACACTGCTGCTCTGCTGCCAAATTTGCAGACCTATGAGCTGAATGACATGGCAGGTGGGCTGTATCTAGACAGTGAGCTGGATGCTGAGAACTACTGGTCTACAATAATGTTTTCTCTGGAGCTTTCAAATCAGTGATCTGAACTGCTGTGGCTTCCAGAACTACTGTAATGAATACTACCATGATTCCCCCTCCACCCCTGCCACCTGTGGGCTGGATGACGTGACTGTTGCCTCATGCCAGTGCACAAGGTTGGCCCATAGTGGGAGTGTCTACACAAGACGCTTAATGCACAGTAGACTAATTCTACTGTGCATTAGTGTGTCACAACAAAAGCTGTGCTAAAGCACAGTAGAATTAGTCTACTGCACAGTAAGCATAATGAAAAGACCATGTGCATTTGCTACTGTGCGATAGTGCTGGCTACTGCATATTTAGTTAGTACCTCATATTAGAGGTACTAAACTTCATGCACAATAGCAACAGCACATTAATGCTCATGTAAATGCACCCAGGCAGATCCAGCACACAGGTCGTGCTAAGGCCAGATCTGACACATGGGATTGTACCTGCAGACCAGCCCCATGCTGGACCTGGCCCATGGACTGAAAGATTGAACACTACTATTGTAGTCTGATTTGAGTCCATATAGGTTCTGTTTATGCTGTGCTAAAAATTCTGATAAATTTTTAACAGGTTGTGGTACACTTTGTGGTTCCTCACAATCACAGGTAAAAAATAAAACACTGCAATGCAATAAATACTTTACACTAGCAAGAATTTAAGGTGAGTACTAATAAAAAAGTCAAATATTTTTTCAGCATGTATTACATTTTTGAAGTTTAAAATATGATGCAATAATAAAACAGGTAAATAATTTACTAATATTACTAGAGATGCATGTAAATTTGGAGTTAAACCAATTAAAATGTAAAATATGCTGTGATAATAAAACCAAGGTAAAAAGTTTACACAGGAAGTCAGGGAGAAAAATCAGAAAGGCCAAGGCATGAGGCCAAGGCAGCTAGCAAGGGCTGAACAAGGCAACAAACAAGCAGTCAACAAGTATGTTATAAGTAAAAGGAAGACAAGGAAAAGTGCAGGTCCCTTAGTAAATGGAGCAGGCAGGGAGGGTGCATTAATTTATTTAACATTAATTTAGTTAACATTCGTTTAATAAATATAGTCAGATATCAGATGATGGGTACAACTGGCAGCAAGGAAAAGACAATCAGCCTAGGGTAGAGCAAGAACCTGTTAGAGATTACTTAGAATAACTGAATATATTTTTGTCAGCAGGGCCTATGAGATTCATCCTAGAATACTGAAGAAATTGGCTGAAGTAATCACAGAGCCACTAGTTATCTTTTTGAGCATTCCTGACGTTTGGGTGAAATCCTGGACATTTGGAAAGGCTAGTGCTCATATTTTAAAAAGGGACAAAGGAGGATCTGGGGAACTATAAACTAGTTAGTCTGATTGACCTTGATACTTGGAAGGCTATAGAACTATTTCTAAGGACCTAGAGAAGAAAAAGGTGACTAGGAATAACTGACATATAGCTTAAGGTGTGTCCGACTAACTTGATTTATTTCTGTGACAAGATGACAGGCTTTGTAAATGGGGAGGAAGAGCAGTGGGTTGTGATATACCTTGATTTTAACAAGACATACAAAAAACTAGAATTCTTGGTTCCAAAATGATACCTTTTATTATACCAACTGGGAAATTGTAAGAAAATTGTCCTTTTCTGCAAGCTTTTGGGATCAAAGTCCCTTTGTCAGGCTCTGGGGAAAAGTATAGATGGTACAAGATGATAAGAAGTCCCCATAGATAGGAAATAAATTTCATTTTTGCACAGAGGGAGCTGAAGATGGAAGGCTGTCCCTTTGGGTCCATGAGTGTCTTTGTGAGCTGTATTGAGTAGCTCTTTGATGTGTAGGTTAGGTAGAATTCTTTCCCTAGAGGTGTCAGATGGCAGGCAGGGAGGTAGAAAATCTTTCTTGTTGTTCTGCAATGAAGATTAAAATCTGAAACTGGCTAAAAATTGAGCATATTCCATGTGACAGGGGTGTACTTGGTAGCCATGTTGGTCTGAGACAAGAAGACATGAAGAAAACTAGAACGCTTGGTTTCAAAATGATACCTTTTATTAGACCAACTGGGAAATCACAAGAAAATTGTCCCTTTCTGCAAGCGTTCAGAGTCAAAGTCCCTTTGTCAGGCTCTTGATTTTAACAAGGCTTTTGATACAGTCTCCCATGAGATTTTCATTTGCTAAGGTAATGCAGTCTACATAAAACCACTCTAAAGTGGATATATGACATTGAATCAATGGGTGCAGACAGAACTGTAGCTCCCTGCTGTAACTGAGAACGTTTTGCTGGAAGAGTTCTGAGTTACAATGATTCCCTGAAACAAACAGAAGTTCACTGTTGGTTCCAGGAGGGAGGGGAATCTAGCGGTTGGCTGCCAGCCTACAGCCCATTTGGCCTAGCAATGGCCCCTCCGCTCTCCCAGCCTGTCCCTGTTTCAGAATGGGAAGGGGGAGGGAGCTCATTGTAGGGCAGGGGTGGGCAAAATACGGCTTGCCGGCTGGATCTGGCCCACCAGCTTATTGGATCTGGCTGGAAGGCAGGTACCCACCAATTAATTGTATCTGGCAGCTGCCTCTGCTGTGCTCTGCATGGGGCTGTATCCCGCCTGCTCCTGCCTGGGGCAGTGGATGCTGCACTCCCAGCCTCCCCCACCAGAGGGTGGAAGCCCCAGCCAGCAGGCACAGCTTTCAGGCATGACTGCTGCTGCAGCTGCAGCAGCTGCCCAGGTAACTGCTGGGCTCCCCTGGCCTCCAGCAATTCTTCCTCCCGTCTCTGCTGCAGTGCTCCATGCAGCAGGTAGGGACGGGGAGTTCCAGTATTGAGAGGAATGGGGTGGGTTCTGCCTGCATCTCACTTTGCTTCTGCTCATGCATAGCTGGGTGGGAGGGGGCATGGAGGGGGGGCATGAATGAACTTGGCTGTTCACAAAGCCCCACTGAGCAGGTACGGAACAGGCAGATGGGGCGGGAGCAGCAGCAGTAGCCAGCGTGCACTTGGTGCAGGCCTACCGAGCAGGCGCATAGAATGGAAGCAGGAGCAACAGCAGGAGCCAGCACAGGCTTGGCTGTAGCCAGTGTGGGCAGATGTGAGACAGAGGCCAAGAGAGCCAGCAGTGCCAGGGTCAGCTCCCTGTCCCATGCCCTCCTCCCCTAGGGGGCTTCACTTGCTGCCCACTGGCAGCAGCTGCTTTCCTGCCCTTTGCAGTGCACTGTGAGCCAGGCAGGCAGCACTGATCCTCCTCCCCCTGTTGCCACTAGGATTCCTTTTACCAGAGACCCCCAAGGATTGACATGGCCCCTTGTCCAATTTGGTATCAAGTGAACTTTAATAGTAACCCTTTAACTTTATTACAAGTTTCCTCCCTGTAGTATGACCTGACAAGTGGTTCCTTCAGATGTTACAACAGCGACATTCAGTGGTACTGGCCTCAGATCCTCTGCTGGGTGTGTGGGATGTCGGTTTCTGGATTTCCCATTGTTTGAACAATAATTGCAAGGTTGCTCCTATCTCCCCAGGGTGGCAACACAAACACACACCTGTCTCTTTGTTTGCCCACTACTTTTGTAAACTTTTTACCCCAAATTGTCCAATCCTCAAGTTTCTTACCTCATCTTTTTTGATAAGGTACTAGGTACTCTGATCCTATTCTGTTTTTGGTTTTCTTTTCTTTTAGGGAAACTGCTGTAACTGGTTTGCCCACTGTACCAATCACAGCACCCACTTTTCTCAGTGCCTTTTAAGGCATTCTGTACAATTTAGTTGCTTAGTTCTGGGAAGGCCTAAACTCCGGTCATAAAGGCTTAGCATAACTCAGTTTGCCTGCTACACCCCCTCCCCCTGACTGTGGAAGGGCTGGGCTCAGCCATGTAACCACAGAGTGGGTGGGGGAAAGCCCCCCAAATGCGCACACCCAACCTACCCACACCCCAACCACACAGCCTACACACACACCACGTCACAACCCCCACCCCCCACCATACACATACCCACTGTGATAGGCCAGTAGGGGGTGCTCCTGTGTTGAGCCACCCACCTCACTGCGCCTGACCCCCTTCCAGGCTCCAAATGCCTCCCTGGGATCACCTCATGTCCGGCAGATCCCCTTCACGGAGCACACCTGCAAGCCTGGGGGTAATACTGCCACTACCCAGGGTCTGGATTGATCTTGGCCCTGTGTCCCCTGGGAAACATGGGACTAGTAGTCCTTGAGGGGTACTCGACCCACTGCAAGAACTTAGGGTGCTTCCCCCAGTCTGAAGCACCAAGAGTGGACTCCCTTAGGCAGCTGAACCAAATCTTCCCTGCAATGTCTCAAATATGGACTCCCGGGAAGCAGCAGACTTTCCAGGCTAAAGGATCAGGGTGGCAGATTGCCCCCTCAGTCCCCCTCAGGATGGAGTCTCCCACAACAAGGACTTTTTGTTTTGTCTTGGGGACAGTGGTGGTGGTAGCTGCAGTTGAGCCTGTGTTGCCTGCAGGAGCTGGCAGCTTGGTAGGCTCTGCTGGGGCTGCAAGAGGTTTGTATCTGTTGCAAAGCTCCAGCGGGGTGGGGACCCTGGTGCAGTGGGCCTTAGGGCCCTTGACTACCTTAGTTCAACCCCGTGGATGGACAGAAGGGGAGGTTCCTGAATCCTCTCTTGCCCTGGGAAGTGATCTTGGTCAACCCTCCACCTCCAGGGGGTGAAAGGCCTGGCAGTAGGAGTCAGTCTTCTGCTCACAGTCCCTGATGGCATGCAATCTCTGGACTGGAGCCTGGAGCTCCTTCAGCTGGCATGCCAGAGATCTCAAAAGGGAACAGACCTCACAAGGGGAGGTGGCCATGCTCCTGGACTCCAGAGCCTGAAAAAGTGACAGACAGCCCCCGCAGCTGAGAGCCAGGGGCTCCATCTGTGTGGAGCCTGGAACCATGAGCTCCATTTGGGTAGAGACCTCTGAGGAGCCAGAAGGGGGGGCTGCAGACCCCAAGGGGACCTGAGGGGTGCAGTGTGTGCCTATTCGTGTCATGCTGCTCGTGGGCTGGCTACAGCTGGGACTGGCTTCCCTAGGGGTTGCACTGGCAGGGCCTCAGGTCCTCCTGCTCACCCTCCTGTGTGAACTCCCACGCTAACTTATGCATTGGGCAGAGAAGTGCGCCTGTTTGCTCAGCCTATTTGTGTGGCTTCAGTGGAACGGCTCCCTGGGGAGCTGGGCCAAGCAGGGGCTGGGGAGGGGCGAGACCCTCCTCGGTTCTGGCTTAGCTGCCTCCCTGCAGCTGGGCTGGGCTAGTCCCTCCCGCCACGCGGTCCTGCTTACCTCCGGCTGCTGCTGGGGGTCAGCAGGGGTGCTCTGCAGCAGTTGGGGGTCATTGGGGGGCTTCAGGGTGTGGGGGCACAGCAGGCTTTCACCCGCGCATCTCACGCCACTCCTGGGGCCGAACTGCCTCCACTCCCTTTCCCCTCTCCCATTCTGAAAACAGCTTGAAGCTGGCAGGCAGTGCAGACAGAAGTTACAGAAGACATGCTATTTTGAAACATCTTCATTTTCACTCTATCAGGCATTTTTTAAGCTCTTGGTAACCATGCACTTGTGTTTGGTCACGGCTATAAATTGCGTTCTGTGGGCGAAAATTGTTACTACTGTCTGTGCCCCTGGTGTTCAAAGAGTAGTCACAATTGGCTTAGTGTCTAAATGGGAGGAGGTGTGTCAAGTGGAGATCCCCAGGGGTCGGTCCTAGGTCTGGGACTATTGAATATCTTAATGACCTGGAGGGGACAAGATAGAGAGATTGTCTACATGCTTAGTAAATTTGAAGACAACACCCAGTTGGGTGGAGTTGCAGACACTTTGGAAAATAGTATTAGGGTTCAATATTACTTAGATAAACTGGTAAAATGGCTAGAAATTAATTGAATGAAAGTCAATAAGGACAAGTACAAAGTCCTGTGCTCAAAAAGCAATAATCAAATGCACAAATACAAACTGGTGAATGACTGGCTAAGCTGCAGTTGTATAGAAAAGGTCTTAGAAATTATACTGGACTTCCAGCAAAATATTAATACTCTTGCTGTTTAAAAAAAAAAAGGCAAGCCAGTGGCATACTGGATTGTATTAAAAGGAACGTTACCTGAAAGTCAGGGTTTGTGGCAGAGCCCTCCACACGGTGAGGGGCAGCAGTGATCACCCCCCAACACCCAGTCTGGCTGCAGCCGGTCAGCGTGGGCTTTTTTTTTTCTGAAGAGCCAGGAGCTGGAGCTGGGCAGGGCTGGGAGAGTGGGTATGGGTTGGGGCCTGGGTGATTCGGAGATTCATCTGATTCGTCAGCAGCCGAACCTCCAAATCAGATTCAGCTGAACTGATTTGGAACGGTGATTTGAATCACCAATTGGAATCACTGTTCCCCGAATCAGCTGAATCCAAATCTGAAGCAAATTCTAGACGCTTTGCACAGGCCTAGTGTATATACTATAGCTTTGAAACTCTCTGCATGGTAATAGAAGGAATAATGAGAAACAGGGTAAGGCACTTTCCACTCTCCCACTTAAAGGCTAATAAGATAATATAGTATGCAGTTTTTGCTAAAAGCATGCCATATTCTACCAAGTTAAACAGAAATCAAAACAGAACATAGTATATCTAAGCTAATGAAGGATGGGTTGGATGAATGGACTGTAAAGTAGAAAGAAAACTGTCTGGATTATCAGGCTCAAAGGGTAGTAATCAATAGCTTGATTTCTAGTTAGCAGCTGGTATCAAGTGGAGTGCCCCTGAGGTCAGTCCTGAAGTCAGGTTTGTTCAATATCTTCATCAACAATCTGGAAGATGGCATGGAGTACACCATCAACTAGTTTGTGGATGACACCAAGCAAGGGGGTGTAGTAGATAAGTTGGAGGGTAGGGGTAGGATTCAGAAAGACCGTGACAAATTGGAGGATTGAACCAAAAGAAATCTCATGAGGTTTAAGAAGGACAAGTGCAGTCCTGCACTTAGGACAGAACAATCCCATGCACCAGAACAGACTGAGGACTGGCTAAACAGCAGCTCTGCAGAAAAGGACCTGGGGGTTACAGTGAACAAGCAGCTGAATATGGGGAAACAGTGTGCCTTTGTTGCCAAGAAGACTAACAGGATACTAGCCTGCATTAGTAGGAGCATTGTCAGTAGATCAAGGGAAGTGATTATTCTCTTCTATTTGGCACTGGTGAGTTCACACCTGTGGCCAGTTTTTTAACCCCCCCGGATAGTATATAGACATATTGGAGAGAGTTCATCAGAGGGGAACAACAATGGCTGGGGTGCCTGGCTTCTGAGGAGAGGCTGAGAAAATTGGGCTTATTTAGTCCAGAGATGAGGAGACTGAGAGGGGATTTAATAGCAGCCTTCAACTACCTGAAGGGTGGGTCCAAAGAGGATGGAGCTAGACTGTTCCCAGTGGTGGCAGACGACAGAAGAAGGAGCAGTGGTCTCAAGTTGCAGGAAAGGAAGTTTAGGTTAGAAATCAGGAAAAAAAACTTTTTCATCAGGAGCATAGCAAAGCACTGAAACAGGTTATGCAGAGATATTGTGAAATCTCCATCCTTGGAGGTTTTTAAGACCTAGCTAGACAAAGCCTTGGGTGGGATGATCTAACTGGGGATGGTCTTGCTTTGAGCAAGGGGTTGGGCTTCACTAGATGACCTCCTGAGGTCCCTTCCATGCCCAATTTTCTATGATTCTATGGTTCTAAGTATGAAATCGTCTGTGATAGAGCACTTCCCTCTTTCCCCCCCACCCCATATCTTCAGTTCCTCACCTAGCTATTGGAGGCAGATGCTGGGATCTAGATCTTACTCTAAGTGCAAAGGGAAGTTATTAACTTTGATGCTTTAGCCATTAGAATAAATCTTTTTCTACAAGGGAAGTCCATATACCAATGCTTTATGTTTATTTTTGGCATCACTTTGACATCAGACCATAATTTTGTGTATTCTGTTTGAGCTGTTCAACCTGCTTTGGAATGTTTTCTCTGTTTTGTTTAGTGTTGTGTACTGAACAAATAAATAAGTATGCATTCAACAAGTAATATATATCTTAAATAGTGCCTCACTAGTATACAATCCCAGGGAATTAGACCAAAACAAGATCAGAACAGCTGACCAAGTTGTTCATAATACACTTCTAAAGTGACAGCATCATCAGACTAGTTAATGTGAGCATTTAAGCTGCCAGCGGAAATTCAGGTACCAAAGTATGTCTAACAGAGCCGATAGCCATATTGTCAAGTAAATTGTCTCATTAGTCCAAGTTTGTACCTGACTGAACTAACTTTGCATTTTTATTGTTTTATTCAGTTTATCTAGCAATTTCTGTTTCAAATTTTATAGTAGATAATTCTTTGTGATTATTATATAAACTATGCAGTGAGCCTGATCAATAGATGTTTCTGTATTTAGCTAAGTAAGTAGCGGAGAGAGAGAATGCAGCCTTGTCTTTTTGTGCTGGGTAATAAAAGAGCTAAACTTCCCTAAGATTTGATGGTGCATTATAATACTGTAAGTTCTGTAGTCTCTCTAACAGCATCTAGTGGCTGAATAGCCTAACTACAACACTGATCTTTATGCTTTATCTTCCACAGTTCTGTTGACTGGCCTGGCAGTTGTGAGTGCTTGTTGTCTTTGATTTCTTTCTCCCCAACCCCATCTATATAAAAAAAATGTGGCAGGCTTGCTGGTAGCAGCCCAGCAAACTGGCTTGAAAGGGCTCAGATTGACTTTGCCCTCCCCACCAATAGGGAAAGGTAAGGGGAGAGGCTGGCATAGCTGACCAGTGGGGTGGAGCAGTTGCCTCTGGAAGATGTCTTCATCAGACGGGAGCAGCAAGTGGCTCCATCCCAGCCCCACCATGGAGAGAGCTGCAATAATGGTGCACAGGTCAGTGCATGGAGGATTGGGGAGTGGATGGGACCACAGCAGCTGTACAAGGCTCGGGTCCCCAATCCTGCACAGGTCAGGGGCAGAAGCCCTCGGTGCATGGACCAGCGCACAGGACTGGAGAGCACAGCGCACAGAATGGTGCACAGAGGATTCAGGAGCTGACGAGACTGTGGCAACTGCACGAAGCAGTACAGGTCTCCAACCCTGCACGAGGCACAGGGCCATTGGGGTGGAGAGTGGGCTGACAGACTGGGAGAGCCACACAAGGCAGCTGGGTCCCCCTTGCAGAGGAAGGAGATGCCTTGCCCCCTTGGAGATGAGTCAAGCCCCATCAGGCTTCAGGAAGTTGTAAGTTCCCCCCCCCCCCCCC
>NW_017729022.1:20498257-20503106 GCF_001723915.1 Gavialis gangeticus | reverse complement strand
GGAAGAGGGAAACCCCCCCCAGGTTTAGGGAAGTGTTAAGTCCCCCCCCCCCCCCCCGGGAAACAGATCCCCACAGGGGAGGAGGGCCCACCATGCTGCAGGTGACAGAGGGGAAGCCCCTGATGGGAGGGGGATAATTCACCTTCGGGAAAAGATAGGAGTCCAGGGCTCTGGCTTGCCAGAAATCTCCAGGTAGGGCCCTGACAGCTGAGTAGCTTGAGCGACGTCTGGGGTGATTTATAGGGTGACAGGGTTCCCTGCTGGATTGTCATTTCTTTGTTGGGCACAGCTGTGTGCCACAACTGCATTCTGTTCTTTTCCATCCTCTATGTTGTTGAGACCCCCAGGGTAAACCTGCACCTCTATCATTGTATTGGGAGAGTGTTATAAATTGCTTGGTATTGGTATTTATTATATGAAGTGTTTTATGCAAATGCATTGTATGTGATGTAAGTGTGATGTATGCAAATATTTCACTATTGACCCATTGCTGCCAGTCGTTTTGTTACTGTTCTGTCAACTAACCTCTGTTTTATCCTTAAGTGCCCCTTCCTCCCTGGGCCTGTAGGGCACTGAAGGAGGGGCAGGGCTGCAGTCTAACCTGAAGGGTACAGGGATTGAAGCCTATGCATGAATTTAGGGTTAATTAGAGTATGTTTGGGTGAGTTCACAACTGTAAATAAATAAATCTTATATTTGTGTATATACAAATATATATGTGTATGTAAAATATATGCAAATATATATTTATACATGTAATTGTAATTATATTAAATATTATAATTACAATTGCATACAAATATATATTTGCATATATACACACATAATATTTATTTATTTATTTACAGTTATGAAGTGTGTGTATGTGTGTGTGTGTGTGTATATATATATATATATATATATATATATATAAAGTTGATGATTGATTGTAAGTTGTAAATTCTTTATTAATACTAAACTTGTACATAGTTAAGATTCACTGAGTGTCCTGGCTCTCTGCTCTGTAGGAAGAGGAGGGGAGCTGCATACAACTAGGCAGCCATGCCTCCCACAGCATACCTGCACACACTAACCATCCCTTCATTTGAAGAGGAGGTACCTTTCTATGTACCACCTGGGTTACAAAAGTACTCATAAAGTGTAGCAGGGGCCCAGCTGAGCCCCATACTTACCAGGATGGAGGCCACTGGCAAGCTCTGTGGTCAGCAGAACTCCATCTGGTCACAGGGAATTGGTGAGCCTGTGCTCCTAGGGCAAGCCCTGTGGTGCTGCTGAGCAGGCAGCTGGTCTGCAGCAGGCATTTCCCAAACCCCACACCTAAATGAGGGTGGGGATCAGAACCTCAGCCCCATGTGGACTTGGACTACAGCCCTTGAAAAGAACAGGCAGCTGGTGCAGGAGCATTGCCTGGGACTTGGGGGCAGCAGCTGCAGGGGATAATGAGCCCCTTAGGAGCTCCTAATACCTGCTGGCAGCAGCAGGACATGAGGGGGGCATACAAGGGCCAAACTGGCTCTCATAGGTCCAGATACTCCTACAAAACCCCGCTCCAGTGCCAGGAAAGGGAGAACGCACAGCCTAATTTCATCACATTTTCCCATGGAGACAGAGGACCAGGGACCCAGGACCACACACAGCAGAGGTCTCCAGTCTGGCACTAGACAACCACGCTGTTGGGAGGAGCCAGATACCACTATGGACTAAGCCAGGGTTTGTAATGCTGCTGGCCGAGCATTACTCCAGGGGGTTGCCCCGAACAGGCAAGCCCATACAGACTAAGCATGTACAGGTCCGACTGAGACTGCATGACAGAAGGCAACTGAAGCACCTGATGGGTCAGAGAAAGGCCTAGAACTTGGTCATTTGCATTGTTATCTAGTGTATTTGCTTCTTTACATAGGCCAAACCCTGGTGAGCATAGAATGTGCAGCAAACCTCAGCAATCATAGCTGAAATGCACTATGCTTCACACAACTCAACTGTTTCCCTCTATGCCTGACCTGCGAGGCAATCACTCAGGCTGGCTGAACGTGTGTGTCAAGCACCAAGTGGAACCCCAAGTGGAAAGAGGTGGGGTAATGGGGAGGAGGAGCCCCACAGAAGACCTTGACATCAACCCATGCTAACCTTGGCATACTCTCTCTAAGCAGTTACGATCTCCTTCTGTCTCTCTTTTCAGCTACATCAAGTCATGGTAGGTGAGATTTAAAGTGAGAGAGTAAGACACCTGCTGAGCATGTGGCATGCAGGCCCCATCCTGGTGCAGTTGCTCAGCCTGGCTCCCCTCTACATAAAATTACGCTAGGAGTAGCATTTTTGCTTTGTGTACACACATGCGCGCGTGCGTGCATGCGTGTGCGCGCGCACACACACACACACACACACACACACAGATCTAGAGCTGGCTGGGCCACCCTGTGGGGGCCTGGAGTGTGTAGAGACAGGCAATCAGGCAACCCAGGGCTGCCTGCTCCTCTGGCTCTGTGTTTGTCTCAGCACATGGTATTTTTATGTGCTTTGTGCTGCTGTTTTTCCAGAGGTTTTTTTTTTTTTTTGCTACTGGGAAATCCCAGTAGCAAATTTTGCCCCTTCACTGCAAATTAGAAGTGCTGTGTATAGTTTAATGTGCAACGTGCAGTTTGTGGTCCCACAAACCCACATGTGCCCACATGTATGGGCATGTCCCCTGTGTTCAAATCCAGCAGCTGTGGAATATCATCTTTTTCAGATTCCCTGGTCTCTTGTGGAAGATGGATATTGTAGGTTCTTCAATATAAGTTTTTCTAGCAGTTTTACTTTTGAGTTTTATCCTTTTATCCTTAAGAAGTGATTTTTGCCTCAGTGGTGTGCAGAAGTTTCCTTCTACAAACTATGATATCCATTCTTATAACAGAACCTCCACAACTTGCATATTATGTTATGGTATTTGGATGCAAATGAGTGTTCATCACATAATATATGACCAACTCTGTTTAAAAACAAAGAAAATGAAGCCCTTCTGCTGGAATTTGTCCACAATATGTGATATTCAAGTCAGTGAACCAGCTTAGGTGCAAACAAAGAAACAGCAGTTATACAAAAAAGGAACTTAGTTTAATTGTTATAGTCTAGAATTTAGACAGATCACCAGAGGCATAAAGTTGAGGTTTTTGCTTGATTTATGGATCAAAACCTGTAATGCTTTGACGTAGCCATCAGACTTACTGGCATACTGTGGCAGGTCCTCGCCCTGCCACCTAGGAGTGGATGGCCTAATCATCTGCCATGACTTTGTGATGTTATCCATACCTTTATGATGTTGTTCAGTGGTTGCTACTGGCTGCAGGACACCCCCTTGGTGTGTCTTCTGTGGGGCTCCTCCTTCCCTACACCCCACCCCTTTCCACTTGGGTGTTCTTATAGAATCTATAATATAGATCTTAGGCTGCACCTTGATGTTGAAACAGGTAGTTTTGTATGCAGCTGGGATGAAGTTCTGATATTTCAGTTGCTTGATCTATTACATTTAGAAGGAAAATGGTAACACAAAACAAACAGGGTAACTCAATGTGACTTAAAGCTGAGAGGTAGGCAGGGCACCTTTGCTTGATTTATGGATGGTATGGTAAGCTGCTTGCTTCTGAGCACTTGGGTGTAGGGGTCTGCTTCCTCAACCCCCCTCACTCCCTTTTCTCTATCTACCCCGCTTTTCCTTGGGGCTTGTCCTTATTGCCTCATGGCCGGGTATCCTCATGGCTCCATGTGCTCCCTACTTGGCTCACTCATAGCTGGATACAGTGGGGTCCCCTGATAGTGCACTTTGAGTGTGTGGTTGGGTTGCCAGCAGGCCAGGATGCAGCAGTCCATCCTTCTAAGATTCACCCTTGCTGGATGTCCTCTGAACCAACCAGTTTCTCCTCTCACATCCCTGTCTAACCTGAGACAATGCAGGCTCTGGTCTAGCATAGGCTGCTGGGTCTGGCGGTTCTAATCTGGGCTGCCAGGTCCTAGCATGTGGGTCAGACCCCAGTGGCCTAGCTTGTTCCGTGAAGTGCTTTGTCTGGGTCCTTTGTCTGGGGCCTGCTAGTTCGGCCTCTCTTATTCATAGATTCGTAGATTCTAGGGTCGGAAGGGACCTCAGTGGCCCATCTAGTCTGACCCCCCTACCCCTGGCAGGCAAGAAAAGGGTCACCAAACCTAGGATCATGTGATCCCAGCCAGGTGCTTGTACAGTCTCCTCTTGAAGATCCCCAAGGATGGGGCAAGGACCACCTCCCTTGGAAGCCCAGTCCAGATCCTGGCAACCCTGATCATGAAGAACTTTTTTCTAATGCCCAGTCTAAACCTACTCTCCAATAGCTTATGGCCATTGTTCCTTGTTGTTCCAGGGGGCACCCTGATAAACAAATCATCACCTACTTCATGTTGCTCTCCCCTTATGAATTTGTACACTGCCACAAGGTTCCTTCTCAGCCTTCTTTTGGAGAGGCTGAAGAGGTTAAGGTCCCTTAGCCTTTCCTTGTAAGGCCTTCCCTGCAGGCCTCCAATCAGATGGGTGGCTCTTCTTTGGACCCTCTTCAGGTGTTCTGCATTCTGCTGGAACTGCGGCATCCAGAACTGGACACAGTACTCCAGCTGTGGCCTGACCAGTGCCACGTAGAGAGGGAGAATCACCTCCCTGGACCTGTTTGTGAAGCACCTACGGATGCATGAGAAGGTGTGATTGGCTCTGCCAATTACATCATCACATTGACAACTCATGTTCATCCTGGAGTCAACAGTAACTCCAAGATCTCTTTCAGCCTCCGTGGAACTGAGAAGGTCGCCCCCCAGCCTATAGGTCTGATGGCAGTTTTTTCTCCCTAGATGC
>NW_017729022.1:20492768-20493257 GCF_001723915.1 Gavialis gangeticus | reverse complement strand
TAGAGAGGGAGAATCACCTCCCTGGACCTGTTTGTGAAGCACCTACGGATGCATGAGAAGGTGTGATTGGCTCTGCCAATTACATCATCACATTGACAACTCATGTTCATCCTGGAGTCAACAGTAACTCCAAGATCTCTTTCAGCCTCCGTGGAACTGAGAAGGTCGCCCCCCAGCCTATAGGTCTGATGGCAGTTTTTTCTCCCTAGATGCAGCACTTTGCACTTGTCCTTATTGAATTGCATCCTGTTGCTCTCTGCCCACTTCCCCAACCTGTCAAGGTCAGTCTGGATCTGGTTCTTCCTCTCCAGGGTGTTAGCTTTGCCCCATATTTTTGTGTAATCCGTGAATTTGGACAGGGTGTTTCCCACACCCTCGTCCAGATCACGGATGAAGATATTGCACAACACTGGCCAAACTGAGCCCTGAGGGACTCCACTGCACACATCTTAAAATTCATGGGGAACATGGCACAGGGGACACAACGGT
>NW_017729022.1:20491716-20492757 GCF_001723915.1 Gavialis gangeticus | reverse complement strand
TGGGCATTGAACAAGCTGAGGCCCTATTTATGGGGGCAGCCACAGCCACCATGCTGCACTCCAGTCAGGGCCTAGCTCATCTGGCTATGGAGTGGCAGCTGTGCTGGACGCAGTCCAGCTATCTGTGGTATGGTAAGTAGGTAAGCAGGGTGGAGGCCTGCCACACACATCTAAAGGAATTTCACTTTGGGTTCAGAGGTAGGGACCAAAAGGGCCAGGTCTGAAACCCAAGGAAATCAATTAGGTCTTTCCATTGATTTCAGTGGGATTTGAATCGGGCCTTCCATGTATAGGGCTGGCATATGGCTCTTCACATTCAAGGTTCCTCCCACCTGTACCAACCAGTCTCTCAGAACAGATTTTTATAAATTAAAAGAACTGAAAATGGCCTAAACCATGCATTTTTCCCATTCTTGTCTCTTGAGAATGGCAATGATTTGTTCACATTTAACTTAATGTTTGGCTTAGATTTAATTTACAATATGTTTCTTCTTGGAGCCAGTATTTAATCCAATTATAATGCTCACAAAATAAGTGTGTATGTTCTTTCATACAGTAGAATTTTTGACATCTTATATATTTTAAACAAAGCGATGCCATGAGAAACTTTTTCTTGTGAAATTTTAGCTTTATTGATATTCCTTTCATTGTTGTCCTATTTGAAAGTTTTCTGTGGCTCTACCAGCAGTAAGTTATGCCTCTTTCTGTGCTAATGTTGTCCTAACTACTATTTTTCATTTCTTTCAGAACTGATGATGGAAATATTCAACATGTACTTTTCAAAATATTCTATTATCAACTACACAATTGCCTAATTAAGAACTTGTGGTGTGGATCCCTTATTTTTAAGCAAAAACTTCAACGAGCTAAGGAGGATAGTTGGAGAAGCGCTGAAGTCTGAGGGGAGGGGAGACGGGTGTCCAAGGGGAGTGGTCGCTCCTTAAGGAGACGATCCTCCAAGCCCAGAGGAAGGTAATCCCCAGGAGGGTCAAAGGGGGCAGGAGAGCATATAAGCCTCCATGGCTCACTAAAAACATCCGG
>NW_017729022.1:20488422-20491140 GCF_001723915.1 Gavialis gangeticus | reverse complement strand
CAGCTTCCAAGTGAGGTGGTGCAGGCTCCCACCCTGGGGGTTTTTAAGAGGAGGTTGGATGACCACCTTACTGGGGTCGTTTGACCCCAGTACTCTTTCCTGCCATGGCAGGGGGTCGGACTAGATGATCTGCTCAGGTCCCTTCCGACCCTAGAAACTATGAAACTATGAAAACTTACTGAGTCCTAAGGATTCAAAGGGAAGGATCAGCTCTGAGCTGCCGTATCACAGACCTAGGTCATGCCATGGTTTGTGAATAAGTACAACTGTTCTAGACAGCTGAATCCAATCTAGGACTTAAGCCTTGATTGACTCAATGCACCAGAGACAAGGCAGAAAACGCTGGAAAATTCAAAAGTTCCCTTCATGAAGAGTTTCTTGCCCACCGTTCTGTGAAGTGGGTAGGGCTTTGGAACTGTAGAGATAATTTTGGAATAAGATTTCCCAACCCTGTAGATCCTAGGACCTTAGTGACCTCCTGGAAGTGGCCGCTGACACTTCATCCAGCGCTCCCACTCCCCAGCCAGTGCCCACAGGCGGAGCACCGGCGCTTCCACCTGCCCCCCCGCCCGTCGCCTAAGCAGGGAGCATGGCCTGTCCAGGGGTGCACCAGTGCTCTCAGAGGGTTCACATGCATCTCCACGCACCCCCTATGTGTCACCACTGGATTTGATATTTGCCTGTAATAGCACCAAGTGTTACTTGCATTTAACACCAACTAATACTTTTGGCCATTGTTATGAGTCTTTTGATGTTATATTTATTACAGGCACTTTTTTCATTTTATTATGAGGCTCCTCTTCAGATGAGCCAAACTGGTTTGTGGAAGTCTATTGCCTTATTTTTAGAGTTGACTGAGTTTTCCCTTTTCTCATTTCTTGAAATCTGGAAATAAGAACATAAAGCTGAAATTTTTTATGTGCCTTCTTTTCTCAGTCTCAGGGTGTTTTGAAGTAATTATGATGTCCTAATATGCTCAAATCCTACCTTTTTACGATGGTCCTGTCTCAGAAGAGTGCTCAATTCTTGTTTTTGAGGCAGTAACCTCTACCCACACTCTTCTGCTACTTGAAATGAGGGAGTTAGGATGCTCTTTGGGCACCTCTGGCATCATGCTGAAGGCCTGATTTTCTGGAATGCTCAAGTGTGGTGGCTTGGGGTGTCCATAAGTATCCTCATTATCTTATCTGGAGTTGATGCAAGTGAGTGGGGCTTGTTGTGTTATGAGAACTTGAGCACTCTGCTGCCCAAATATTAAACTGCCCCTGACAGTTGTGCTGTGGTGTATGCTCAAGATCCCTCTGAGCAGTCTATTCCATCTCACTGCTGAGCTCAGGCTCAGGCAAAGCAGGAGGGAGTGTCTGTTGTCTCTTCCCAGCAGTGATCTTCAGCAACGGATCACAGATGTGGCTTTTAATTTGGGATGGCCATTTTACTATAATTTTTATGCAGTGTGACATTAAAATGCATCCTCTTATGGTTCTCAAGTTCTGCTACAACACTGTAGTAATGTTTAGAACAACCTGTGTGAGTCAATATGCAATGGTTCCTAATGCATATACATTGCCTTATCCATAAATAGGTATGTTATATTTTATTCCTTTTTTAAAATTATATATATATTTTTCTAATTCTTCATCCTCTTTCATAGATGTTAGCGTCGGAAGCGACCTCAGTAGGTCATCGAGTCCAACCCCCTGACCTGGGCAGGTAAGAGCACTGGGGTTAAACGACCCCAGCTAGGTGCTTGTCCTATCTCCTCTTGAAGACCCCCAAAGTAGGGGAGAGTACCACCTCCCTTGGAAGCTCATTTCAGATTCTGGCAACTCTTACTGTGAAGAAGTTCTTTCTAATGTCCAACCTAAATTTGCTCTCAATTTGTGGCCATTGTTCCTAGTTACTCTAGGGGGTACCCTAGTAAACAGAGCATCTCCTATTCCCTGCTGCCCTCCCCTGATGAATTTATAGGTATCCATAAGATCACCTCTCAGCCTTCTCTTGTGAAGGCTGATGAGAACTAGGTCCCTCAGTCTCTCCTTGTAGGGCCTTGCCTGCAGGCCTCTGACCATACGAGTGGCCCTCCTCTGAACCCTCTCAAGATTCTCTGCATCGCTCTTGAAGTGTGGCACCCAAAACTGGACACAGTACTCCAACTGTGGCCTGACCAGCGCCACATAGAGGGGAAGCATCACTTCCCTGGACCTGTTCATCATGCATCTGCTAATATATGATAAAGTGTGGTTAGCCTTGTTGATCACTTTGTCACATTGATGACTCATGTTTATCTTGGAGTCAACCATGACTCTAAGATCCTTTTCTACTGTTGTGCTGCTGAGAAGGTCATCCCCCAGCTTGTAAGTGTGTTGGTGGTTCTTTTTGCCCAGGTCCAGCACTTTGCACTTGTCTTTGTTGAACCGCATCCTATTTCGTTCTGCTCATTTTTCCAACCTGTCCAGATTTGCCTGGATCTATTACCTATCCTCTGGTGTGTTAACTTTGCCCCATAATTTGGTATCATCTGCGTACTTGGACAGGGTGCTCTCCATGCCCTCATCCAAGTCACTAATGAAGACATTGAATACCACCAGTCCAAGGACTGTGTCTTGCGGGACTCCACTGCTCACATCTTTCCAGGTCCATATCAACCCATCCACTGCCACTCTCTGGGTGTAACCCCTAAGCCAATTTGCCACCCACCTGACCATGTAATCATCTACA
>NW_017729022.1:20480042-20483422 GCF_001723915.1 Gavialis gangeticus | reverse complement strand
CATCACAGCCTGTCAGTTTATTTATGAGAACAGAATGAGATACTGTATCGAAGGCCTTTTTAAAGTCTAGGTAGGTGCCATCTACCTTGACTCCTGTGTCTAAGCATTTTGTGACCTGGTCATAAAAATAAACAAGGTTAGTCAGGCAGGATCTACCTACAGTGAATCCATGCTGATTTCCTTTCAGCATTATTTCCCCTGCTGGACTCCCACAAATGTGATCCTTAATGATTTTTTCCAGAGTTTTCCCAAGGATAGAAAACCTATAGTTTTCTGGTTCCCCCTTCCTCCCCTTCTTGAAAATAGGGACCATACTGGGCCTTTTCCAGTGGGAAAAAGGACCTGACCAGAGCACCATGAGTTTGTTATATCTTGGGCAGAAAAGAAATAAAAAGGTAAAAAAGTGCCTGGGAGTGTGTGGGGGGTGCTCTTGGAGCTGCTCTAATTAAAGCACCCAGAACATCATGTTTACCAGAATCCCCAGGCTGAAAAATGGAGGCAGGGGCACTTTAACTAAAGTTTTATTGAATAAACTAGTTAAAGTGCCCCTGCCACCATTTGCAGTTTGCGGACGCTGATACACATGATGCTAGAGTCTGCTGGAGTGTGGTAATTACCATGCTCCAGTGGACTCGATTAATTGAGTCTGCTCCAACGTGCTGTAATTACAGTACATCAGAGCAGCTTTGTTGCAGATGTATAGGTGCCTACTGTTCCTTGTGAGGGAGTAGAGGAGCAGCCTGAGCTGGCAGGCAAGGTGGCAAGCCAAGAGACTCCCTTACCTGCAGGCACTGTTTATTCCAGACCGGAAGTGGTGGTGGACTGATGTTTTTCTAGCTGCTACTCCCTCCATATTGGAGGAGGGAGCCTGGCGCCAGCATTTAAATTCCTCACTGCAGATGCTCAGGGAGGGGAGACAGCCAGGACTGGAAGCAGCTGACCCAGTGAGATCAACTGGCTCAGAGAAGGCAGCAGACCAGGAGGAGACATAAGACCTGGCAGATACAGCCTTAAAGAGAAAGCTGCTGGCTGGCAAGGAGGCTGAACAGGACAATCAGGGTGGGGCTGATCCACTGCAAGCCAGCCTGACCCTGTAGCTCAAGGGCTGCATGAGGAGCTAGGATTCTCTGACTCCATAGCCTGAGAAGAATTTTGGAGCGAGGAAGGATGACAGATCCACAAACTATCTATACCACTCTGAGTGAGTGATATGACTATTTTTTTTCTTTTTCTTCTTTATTTGAAATGCCTCAACAGTTTGAACAGGGGGTTCAATACAGCTTTAAAGAGCCTATCAGGGCATGTATATCCTAAAAGTATTGAGGGGCTGCACTTTGGGGCCCACTGTAGGCTCCAGTATTTGCACTGTGGGAAGTCCCAGCTGGCTACTGGAGTTTGTGTATTTTTTTTTCTGAGGAACTTGCAAGGGTTTAAAAGCCATTTAGGCAGCCTGTGTACTACAGGACCTGGCCCAAGTCAGAATTGCTTGGGCATTGTTTTCTTTTCTTTCAGATAAAATATATCCAGACAGATACCCTAGTTGGTTGTGGGTTAGCTCCAGAGAATGCTGAACTTGAACTCCAACCAGGAGTAGTACACTAAGGTAACATAAAGACACAAAGACATTCTATATTTAGTTTTTTTCATTGTTTTCCTTTCTTGTATGGGGTGAACTTTATTTTTGATTAAGTTAACAGTGTATGGTGTGGAATGGGTAGGAGGAGCCCCATTGAAGATCAGGTCAGTAATCTTGGAACTGAATATACTCTTCTTCCTGGATTAATTATTATATCATTAAGTTGTGGCAGGAGAAGGGGTAAAGGTTTAGTAAGACTGCAGCTACAAATGTCCTGGGATCATTATTGACTATCAGACCACAAGAGTGTGTTAGAGGCCCTAACTCCAAACTATATTGGGTAGAATCTGGACTCCCTAACATTCCTATTGTAGTGCACTATATCCCAATGGATTCTGACTAGTAGGTCCTGTAGCTGTGAATGATATTAAATGGGGAATGGTATTGCAACTATAGAGCATCAGAATTGAAAAATTGTATTATAACTAGAGATCAAAACAAATGGTATCTTTTATGCAAAAAGTAATCTTTGTGAGTCCAATAGACTCTTCTGGCTGTAAATTACTCCTTATACAAACACCTAATTTATCTCCCAGCATAATGGAACTGAGTTACCTAGCTAATGAGCTTTGACACCTTTTTACCAGAATTTGTGATGTCTGTTTCTCAAATGACACTTCACAGATTACAAAATGGTATATCATGAGATAATAAATGGCACCATGAATCCCTAAAGTGAAGTCTAATCCTTCTTGTTGATGAGTTTTCATGTCAGCAGACAGATGCTTCCTTCTGAAAAGAGACTTCAGAACAACTAAATATGATTCTTGCCATTAGATTATTCTAATCTCCACTTTATTGGTTAAATTCAGATCTTACTCTCAGGTCTTCTTACTACTTTAAAGATATTTAAGTGTATAGCTATTATTTAAATGCTAAAAGCATTTGAAAGCATTTACTTTCAGATAACTATTTGTTTTAAAATGCATAGTTTCTATTTTAAATAGTCTCATATGATACACATTTCAGGTTTTAAAATTAGCATTTTAATTGATAATGCCTGAAACTATTCCTTATATTTAAATCAGAAAGCCTTTTATTGTCCCATTTTAAAAAGTTGTTGATAACATACTATGTTAATGAAATACAAGTAATTGATATAGTTAAGAAGTGATAAAATAGTTACAATTTAAAGTTTTTGGTTAGCATAGCTGCAGTAGATGATATGGCTTGATATACAGGAAAATAGGAATTGCCATATTGTATCTGATCAAGAAAAGTACACAACAAGGCAGTTGTGTACTTTTTTTGAGTTGTATCTTCTACTAACCCAGCTTTTGGCCAGGTGTGTATGAACACTTTTTCTCCTGGCAGCACAATTTTAAATGCAAGTCCAAATAGCTGAATAGATTTAATTGTGACATGCCCCATTGGAATGTTAAAATGGTACACAGATCTCTTGCAATAATAATACTGCCTATATTGAGATTCCACACCTGGTTACATGGTAAACACCTCTGTTGATTTCAATGGGAATTTTGATGGAGGACTGAAGGACTGGTGCTTCATAAGAAAATTTCTGTTTGTTTGTTTGTTATCTAGAGTACAGACTTGTAGATCAAATTCCAAGTTAGGAGGAAGCAGACAAAAAAGATACTTGGGTTTAGTGATCTATTTCTGCTTATTACTCCAAATCCTACAGATGCAGATAAAGGAACACTTTAAAAGTAAAAGCATCTTAAAGTTATGGACTTCTCTGAAAGCTTATAGTTTCATAGATTTAGGGTCGGAAGGGACCTAGTAG
>NW_017729022.1:20477021-20480031 GCF_001723915.1 Gavialis gangeticus | reverse complement strand
ACATGGACGACAACCAAGGGGTACCGGTCTGCAGGCCGGATGCCGGATGTATAGTACTTATTAGGTTTCTAGTAAGGAAAAAAGAATTGTGCTTTATCTTGCTATAATTTGCAGCTTTGCTGTGCAAAGACTAGAAATAGAATGTAGTTTACCTGCTATATATAGTTTACCACTATCTGTTCCAGAAATGTCATTTTATGTGACCAAACCTAAGAACTCTAGGCTTTTTTTTACCCAGCAATTTACTATGCCCTTGCAGTGTAATTCTTTTCAAGAAACAAAAAAAAATTTGTGACTAATTCTTCCAAAAGTTCTGGAAGAATACAAAACTACTAGCTACTAGAAATATTATATATGTAAAGACTGTGTTCAATCAGCACAATGGTAATTTGTGTTTCCCCCTAATCTTCCTGCTATATTGAAAGGAAATGGGTGATCACTTCTTTTTAATGCTGAATCAGACTGCTGCTATTTTTCCTCCCACAGGAAACTGTTGAAGTACATCTCTGATTTACTATTCTCATTTTTATTTACTTTCTTCAGAACAAGAAGTATTCATCAGAAAAATACTACATTTTTTGTATGCTATTAATTCTATTTACATGGCTATTAAAATTCTCTCACTCTCTTCAGAGACTGTATTCTCTGGAGAGAGATGTGAAACATTCAAAACCTTTGCAGGGCTATTTCATTGCCTCTTTAGAATTTGCCTGTGAAAAGTAATCTGTCCCTCTACTCCCTTGCCTCTGAATTGCTGTATCATCAGTTACAGTGCTTGACTGCCTTACATTATCTAGAGGGAGAGCAAGATTTGGAAAGACTGAGAAATGCTGTTCTGAACACTAGGGTTGATTCTAGCATTGGTAGTTTCAAAAAGCTATCTCTGACACTCCTCAGATTCATAGATGACTGAGAAGAAGGGCTTCTGTTGCACCCAAGACCAGCAGAAGTTTATTTTCTTCCAGAAAATTAGACTGGCCCAGGTGGATTCTAAGGGGTGGAAGTGTTGCCCTGTTTCCTATGAAATATTAGTTTTATTCCGTTACTGAAGTCAGGAAACCAGAGTACTTCTCTTACAAAAGAGACTCCTATCAATGCATAATTGGATGGTCTAGATAAGTTGTCTATCACTAATCACATTCCTTTTTTTCTGTCCTCTTCTAGGAAAAAAGAACAAACTGTTGTACTGAGCATAGGTGCTTGACAGTAGAAAAAATCTGTTATATCCAGATCTGAAAATTTCCTGGCATTTCTCTGGCTGATGTAGGTAAAATTTAGTAAGAATGTAAGATGGGAATGATTATTGCCAGGGATGCATGTTGTATTAATTCTAAGTGTACTAGAATAATCTTACAGTAACAATGTATGTTGTCAATACTTCCAAAAAAAATCATTTGCCCGCCTTTTCTGAAAGAAAAATTTAAGACAGAATTTGGTAGGTAGGGGAGGCAAGAAGAAATGTTTTTCTTTTGTCCTTGAGATATTAGGACAGTGCTACCAAAAAAGCTTAAATACCTGTTGTAAATTGAAGCTTCTACAAGGTAATTCTTGCATATAATGTTCAACAGTCTATTCAGATCCCAAGGATTCTATCTCATGCTCCACAGATAAAGTATTCTGTATTCCATGAGACTTAACATTTAATTGTTTAGTTGTCTTTAAGTGCCTGAAATTTATGCAATGTCTTAAGAAGGCAAGGCTCACTGTGCCATACAGTATTGCTGCCTTTGACTGCATCCCCCTGAGCAGGAACATGTGGTTTGTGGCACCTTAAAGCCTTTTGAGATGCCATGAAATGCATGTAGTGCTTGTGATTCCATTCTCAACACTGCATATTTGCAGCATGGCAGCAAAATTAGATACTGGAAAATCCCGGTATGTAAAAACACCCAGTATGTAAAAAAATCCCAGTATGTAAAAACACCCATAGCATAAAAAAACAGAGTGGCACATGTGGCTGCAGCATGCACATCCTGAAGCCAGAGCCTGGCTAGCCAGAGCCACACTCCAGCTGCCGGCCAGGCTCTGCACTCCTGAATTGCTGCCACTGCTGCCCCAGGAAGTCCCCAGGACCAGAGGCTGGGCTGCTGGGGCCAGCACAGGTGCGGGCTCCAGCCTCCCCTACTGCACCCAGGGCAATTTACTGAGCAGAGTGCGCATGCAGGGCTGTGCCTGAGGACAACTAGCAGCAGCAGCAGAAGTATGTGGGGAAATGCATGTTTCTGCTTGTGAGGGCATGCCCCATAGCTGCAAGCTGATTTAATATCTTTAAAAAATTTCAGAGGTATTTCCAACATCCTTAGAGGTATGTAGAGGGCACTGTGAATAAACAGTGATATTGATGTAACATCATTGGTATACAAACTCAGCAGCGGTCCTTCATTTTTAACCTATCTTTGTGAGGCATTAAAAAAAACAAAACAATACCTTAGATTGACTGTCATTTTGAATGCCTTAAAGTTTGGGTAGTGACCACAGCTAGTTCCCAGGGGGAAGGTCTAGCCTTACGTGAAGTGTAAAGTCCAAAATCATAGGTATTGCTAGAATCTGCTTGCTGAATCTTTTAAAATATTTTTTTTTCTGAAGCAAGAACCATTGGAGAGAGGGCAGTAATTTCACACTGATCAGCACTGGCGACATCAACATCAACTTTCTTGTGATCAGACTAAACTATGGCACTTCATCAGCGTTCTCTTCCTTGTAGTGTGGGTCAATTCTTAATTTTTTTGCTATTCCTTTCTCCTACCTTGCTTATCCATTTCTCATATCTCCTTTTCTCTACAGCATATTGAACATTTACGTGTTCACACCACATTGATTTGAAATTTAGCAAATCTGATTAAAGTGCCTTTTGCAACTGAAAATTACATATGCATCCTGTGCATTAAATTTAATATAACTTAATCCACTTTTCAACACCATATTATATTATAATATAACAGTAACGTGAAGTAAAAAATTATCAGCAGCAGTTATTGGGTGCCAGCAAACTGCTAGAAAATAGATGATC
>NW_017729022.1:20465054-20472021 GCF_001723915.1 Gavialis gangeticus | reverse complement strand
TCTACAGCTCTCTATATCTACCAGTCTGAATATCTCCAGCTCTGAATATCTCCTTTTCTCTACAGCATATTGAACATTTACGTGTTCACACCACATTGATTTGAAATTTAGCAAATCTGATTAAAGTGCCTTTTGCAACTGAAAATTACATATGCATCCTGTGCATTAAATTTAATATAACTTAATCCACTTTTCAACACCATATTATATTATAATATAACAGTAACGTGAAGTAAAAAATTATCAGCAGCAGTTATTGGGTGCCAGCAAACTGCTAGAAAATAGATGATCATACAAAGAACTTACTAGTTAAACTTTCAGTAATAATCAAAAAGAGATTGGCTATGTTTCTGGGGGGAAAGAATTCCCACAGTTGCACTGTTCTTCCTAAAACACTGTCATAAGTCCACCTCTGAGGTTAATATATAGCTTTTATAGTTGTGTTGAAACTTGAATGAAAAGCTCTGTCTGATGCTTAATAAAGCTTTCAATCTTCTGAAACAAATTTCAGTGTTTTGTGTCTTTTGTGAGGGAGAGTTTAAATACAATTTTTGAATCCTAAGGACAATAAGAAATGTCAGATGACAGGCCTATCTGTCCCAGGATCCTGTTTCTTATAGTGGCAGAAAGCAGACTTTTTTGTGAACTACTTGTCCATAAACATAACATTTTTCCCTATGGATGCATTTTTGCTTTCTGTACTCTTCTATCTGAAGCATTAAGGTCAGCCCCACTGAAGGAAGTTAGAATGATTATAATACTGATCTACTTCAACAAAATGTTCTTTTTGATCCCTCACACATTCTGTAATAAATCACAGTCGTGTCCCTTTAAATATCTATGCATCCTGGTGCTCAGAAGCAGTGCCTCCTAAATTGAAGGGGTTGCCTCCTAAATTGAAAGCAATATGCACTAATTGTCACTGCTAAATGCCAGAGCTAATTAGCCCACCATTGGTGCTGTGCAGATGCTGCCAAGCTGCTTTTAATGGTGAGCTGTCCAAGCATCATGGTGCTGCTGTCAAGGAGAGTAAGTTGGTTTTGTAGACCTCATCAAACAGAAGTTATCTTCTCTAAGAGACTTGCCGTGTGCCAGATGTTGTGCATGGAGGAGGGCCTAGTTCTATCCTAATGTCAATCAATTATTTGGTTAGCTAGAGACCGTGATCTGTGACTGGGCTACTGGCTAGAACTAAAATAAAGCAGAAGTGCCACTGGTGTTGGTGTTTAGATGTTGCAACATCAAAATTTTAACGATCTGGTTTGTATGGCAGAAATCAGAAGTAGGTAGCCTTTCAATACATTTCACACACTGCAAGATCTAAAACACCCGGCAAGTGAGTAGGGAGCTGCCTGGAGCTAGCCAACAGGAGATACTAAGGACAGGTATGTATTTTAAATTTTCCTCTATAGGGTTTGGGAGACCTAATGTACAGAGAGACACTTTTCTCTTCTGTAGGTAGGCATATAGGTAATTTCTTTACAAAATGGATTGGGAGATCACTTTTTTTCTTTCAGAGCAGCAGTGGTAGTACTGCCACCTCTCTTCTTCTGCAAAGTAGTTCAGTGTTCAGAGTATAGGATGTGGAAAGACTCCATTTCAATTCTCTCTGGTGTCTGAGGAAATCTAAACCCACATCTCCCACCTTGCTTGGCCTAACTGCTTAGCTTTGAATATTTGGGGCTGGAAGCGGGACCACTTTTCTTCTTCCTTTGGAAGCAATTCTCCTGAGTAGAAAAATGGTATTTCCCTGCATACAATATAGCCCAGAACAAGGTAAGCACCTTACTTTGAAAGACACAATGAAAAAAAAAAGACCTTTCATTAAAAATACTGGTAAGTAGCAGTAAGTAATTAAGTAGCAGCAACTAGGGATCCCAGTGTGCTCATTTGCAGTGCTAATTTCACCTGTGGGGGTAGAAGCTTACAATATAGAAACTTCTATTTTCTCACTTACATTTTCTCACTTATATTGTACACACCAATTTCCAGCAATGGAGTCTTTTGGGGAAAGGTTCATGTTGTGTGCAAGAAAATACGGTACAGTAATTCAAGATTCACTGGATCAGAGAGAATAATGATGATTCTCTAACTTACTAGCATGCAGATCTAATCATTAGGGCAGTTGCCATCAAGCATGGAGATTTGAGTTCTAGTCCCTGCTCCAGTGATTGTATGTTTTATTCAGCTATTGAATTATGTTAAAAAATTTAATGAATAAAATATAGTCAACTGAAATATATTATTGTGAAAAATGCAAGGACACAAGGTAAACCTACTTTGAACTCTAAGATGGATACCACAATGAGGGAAAATATGAGGCTGTTACACATTTAAAAGTTTTAACAGGGTAAGAAGAAACTGATATTTGAGAAATAATATGTGTTTATGTACTTACTGGCAGCATATTAATGAGATGTTAAAATAGACCAAGTGTAAAACTGCCCGAAAACTTTAATTTCCTGATTCTTTCTATCCTGTAATATTTTCAAAATATATTGCTTTTTTCTGCTTTTGTCAGCTGCCCTACCTCTTACTGAATAGTAACATTTATGTGAAAACAATTTGAACTAGGTTTTCTTGAAAAATTGTCACAAGTGAACAATGTATATCTTTTTTTTTTCTTTGTCCTCAACTTAGATATCTGTATTGGTTCCATTAAACTTTGTTATCTGTGTCATTTTAGATGCTAACAATTTTAAGATGAATGATAAAAAAAAAAATCAGCATAACACTTTTCTGAATGGTTTGCATGTTGTGTAAGATTTGCTTCTATTATATCTTTGCAATTGCCCTTTTCAGTGTATTGTGGAGGCTTCTGAAAATCAGTGGTGATTTCACTATTTTAATTAAAAAACTTATTTCCTTCAGAATCCAATAACCAGCATGATTTTAATAATTGCCTGTGGGAGACTTATTAAAGACCCCTGGAAAAACTGTGCTCCATTGCCTTTTCATTTTCCTTCAGCTTTTTAAGATACTCTGTGTTGATTAGCTTTATTTTACTGGGGTAAACATTTGGATTATACTGAGGCTTTTAATGAACTCTGAATGTAGTGAATCAAATTCTCAGCTGTCTGAGGAGTGCAGGGCACAAATGTATATATGTTAAGACACTTAAAGGGAAGCTCACATTTTGTATTTTATACTCTTTCAGTTCTAGGGCCACGATGTGCATATAATGGGCCTCAAAGCATAAATTACATCAGTTGAGGATGGGTGCAATTTAGGGACCACACCACCTTTCTGCTAGCTGTAGGAGGGCTATTGTAAAAGTCAACACAATTGGTTGTACAGCGCCATTGGATTCCTCCCTTAGCATTGCATCCAACCCCAGGAGAATTCCTCAAGCCATGTGCCCATGCACATTATAATATTTAAGGCTCAATTGTTTTGCTTTGTAAAGGAGACTGAAGACCCATTATTTAATTATGATCTTTATAATCCTAGGGTATCTATTGAATATTGGTTTATAGGAAAGAACGGGGCCATTAGCTCTTTCTGCTACTTCTCCCATAAGCCCGTGCTCCAGAGAAGTGAAATACATGCAGAAAGTTATTGTTTTGTTTCAGGTAGTTTGTCTCCTAGTTGAGTGTGAAGTGGGGCCTCCTGTGGTTACTGACTGCATGCAAATACAGGGGACTAGGCCCAGGAGGCACCTTATAGTCCTAGGTTCTTATGTTTAGCTGTTTCCATGAATATTGGTACAGCTACCATGCACTAAAAGTTATACTAACAAAATGATAGCCTCAACAACCATTTACAGACCACGTCAAGGATTGCTGTCAAACTGGTTTCTTTTAGTTTTAGTTTTTAATTTAATTTTAGTTCTTAACTAGGGCCCCAGTCTTCCAAAATGTTCCATGGGTGGCTTTGCCTGTTTAGATATGCACTGAAATTAGAAGGGCTCTGTGTGATGCAGAGGTCTTTCTGAATGCAACTGCTTGTAGGAGCAGGACTTTGGTTGTTGCAAGGACCATGGTAGATGTTAAGAGGCTGATCAACTTTTAGAGGAAAAATGTACTTGTCTATCAGGATCTATATACTGGTCTCACCTGCTCCTCCTATGGCACACTGCATGTAGTTTTTGATATGAGGTTCTTTGTTATGGTGGTGAATACAAGGACCAAAAGATGGGATGGAATAGATAGTCTCGACAAACATTTATTATTTGGTTGCCAAAGACTGCAAGGAAATCGACTCGGGAACATAACTTCCAGGTTATCTGCTAAGGGGCATATATTCCTTTCCTTCTGTTTTTAACAGCAAGAAATGAATGTCTCTGAAGAAAATTTATAAGGATGATATTGATGTGCTTGAGTTTGTCCTACTATTACATTTGGAGAAGGCTTGCCTGCTTTTCAAATTGAAATGGAGTCAATTTACAAAAAAATGAGTTAAATTAGTTTCAGATAGTATACCTGCTCTGAGTGTCTGGACCAATGTTTTTGTCTTTTTTTTCTTTTCTTATGGTATGAAATATCCCACACAGGGAAACAACGGGACTATTCACAAAGTTAAATTGCCTGAAAAATCAGAAGGCAGGACATCTCTTAATTTTTTTTTGTTTAGTGATTTTAAATGTTTCTATTTTACTGTCTGTTGTCTGCCCTGCTATTCCGGTGATGTTTGCTTGTCTTGTTTCAGTCTGGTTATAAACTGTTTAGAGTAAGCACTGGTGTTTTCCTATCCATCTACAGTCCTAGAATAGTGAGAGCCCAATCTTGGCTCAGTGCTTGGGGTCTTACTCTAAACTAAATATGAATCAATAATTCTAACTATAGATCATTTAAAAAAAACACACACTAAGGCATGATTTTTTTCAAGTTGATGATGTCTCTGTAAATACTGCATCACCCTATCACAGCCCAGCAGAACTGACAGCATTTCTCCTACTTACCCTGTGGCCTCACAACTTGTTAAGCACCCAAAATGGATGCTGGTGATCTCAAAGTTCCTGTCTTATGATGCCTCCTCTCTCTCTCAGGACCAGAATCTGCCACTTTTTGCTTTCATTGAGGAATATGTCATACTCAACCTGCATGTGCACAATTTGAGCCATGTAATTGTGTGTATGGGTATGTACATGATATGTGTATATATACAATGTAAAGGTATGTGTGCATGTGTTTAGATGTAATAGTGTGTGTGTGTGCGCGTGTGTGTGTGTGTGGAGTGGTTAAGGTATCTCACTAACAGCTCCCAAAACAAATCCGTGCCACTGGAGGCTGAGGGAGGGTTAGGATTTGGTAAGTGGTGCAAGGGCTGATAAGACTCAAACTTCCTCCTGGGACTGTGAAGGAGGATCTTAGAGGTGTCCCCTAAAGCTTTAGTTTGAGTCTTGATCTAGATTTGGTCTATTTGGGCTGGGGAGTCGAAAAAGGCAGATGCAGTGCTAACTCATGTGCTGTGGGCCAGGGAAGCTGGCACGCTTGCCTACATTAACCCATAGGCCATTGCATCTTTTGTGACTGAAGGTCACAAAATACCTGGCTACTGCACAAGAAGGAAAAATACCCCAAGGTGGGAACGCTGCTAATCCCCACCCCCCAAATGTCAAGCAGATGTAAAAAGAGGAGAAAACAGGAAGCGGAGGCCAACCATGTTCTTCAGAAAACAACGCTGAAGTGTGGCCCAGGTGGGTTTGTGAACCCCCAGTACATTTTTGAACGCTGGGGCAACAGACAAAGCAGATCCTCGACCTTGCCAAGGCCGCGGGGCCCGGGGCTAAGCCCGGGCCCCCGCACGCCACGGACTCCGCTCTCAGCTGCTTCCCCGGCGCGTGGAGGCGAAGCGAGCCGGGCTGTCAGTGTCTCTCTCCTCCCTCTGGAGGGAGACACAGGCCAGGTTTTGGCTGCGGGCTGCAGCGGCGCCCTGTGCAGCCGCCACCCGGCGCCAGGCTCTTCCTCTCCCCTCAGCAGCAGCAGCAGCAGCAGCAGCGCGCAGCTGACTCTCCCGCGGCCGCGGGCGCAGGGGCAGCCCCGCCTGCCTTCACTCCCCCCGGCTCCCCACAGCTCAGCCGGGAGCCCCGGGCCGCTCAGCCTGAAGGGACTCGCCGGTCCCAGTACAGCCGGGGTGCGGGGAGTCTCCCCCGTGCCCCCATGCGAGGAGCTGTGAGGGGGAGCGCTCCTCCGCCTCCCCCCCTTGTCCGACGGGCTTTGTGGTGCCCCGCTGGGGCGGGACTGAGCGGCCCCGCCACCTCTGCTGGGCGCTGCGACCCGCCGGTGCCGGAGCTGCCGCCGGCAGCGCGGGCTCCAGGGCACGTCTCCAAGGTAGCGTGTGCGGGGCCAGGCGGGGTCTTGATGAAACTCTGGCAGAAGGCCGCCTGGAAGGGCTCTAGCAGCCGCCCGGCCACGCTCCCTGCTCGCCGGAGCCGCGGGGCATCGCCGGGGCGGGAGAGCGCAGCCACGGGGCCGGCTTCTGCCGCCCCCAGGCGCCGGCCCGGCTTGATCTGACTTCAAGCCCCAGCGGCAGCCCTGCAAGGGAGTGAGATCCCGCCACGGCCGCGGGGCCGGCCGGCCGGCGACCCGGAGGAGCCCGGGCGGATGGACTGACTGATCGATTTGGTTCCCGCAGGTGGATCGCGCCCTCTCCCACTACTTTTTCCTTCCCCTGGAGGGAGAAGGAAAAGGAGTGAAGCAAAGGTGGGGGGGAGGGGGGGAAGGCTTGTTGTGTATTCAAAGCAAACCAATCAGAGATGGAATAACAGAGGGGATTGCTGCAGGACGTGCCGCCGCCGCCGCCGCCGCCTCCCTCCTCTGCTCGGAAAGGCGGGATCGGGGCCGCACTGATCCGGCCGAGGGGCCAGAGGCGCGCCGGGCTGCTGGACTTCCCCGCCGCTCGGCCTCCAAACGCATCTTCCGATTACTTTTTCATCGGGCGCACGAAGCGGGCTCCAACTCCCTCTGCCCACCCCCCGCCGCCGGATCGCTGCTGGATTTCGAGATCCAGGCTGAAAGGAGAGGGG